>NC_085052.1:30232715-30537059 GCF_963662255.1 Cinclus cinclus | reverse complement strand
AGCATGGCTGCACCTCAGCCGTGCGAGGTGCAAAATGCAGTGTGTCAGAAAAAACACAATAATCTCCAACTATGTGTCTTTGTAGAGTTGGGGTCAGGGAACACGTCTCCTGTGCCTGCCCTCTATTTTTACCAAAACAGATGAATTTTACAGTAGGTAATGACCTACAAAATGTGGGAAGTTTGCCTGCTACCATTCCTGGGAGATTAGCAGCGGAGGGTGGATGGAGGGCTGTGAAGGCATAATGACTTTGTTTTTAAACTTGTTAGCCATTTAGAGTTCCAACCTCATTAAATCCATGCACTACAACTCAGTGGCCTTTGAATGAATGGATTAATTCAGTGTTGTTTTATCACTTCCCTCCTGCAGCCTGCAGCTGTGCAGTCCAAAGTTATCTTGTTTTCTCATTTATAAGTGTTGTAGAGGAAACTCCCTGGAGATGATGCAGTGTGTTGCACACGAAAGCCACCATTGGGCTCAATTGCTGCAAACAATCATCATAACAGCTCCTCAAAGCTGTAGCTGTGGTCACACTTCAAGGGGGATGTATTAACTGTAGGGGTCCTCTTTTTACTGCTTCATCCAGGGATCTCTGTGAACACCTAGAAAGGTGCAGAGCATCAAAGCGGCAGTATTGATTTATGAGATTTAGGCTCATTTTTGCTCTGAGATGACTGTGAATTGCACCTTCTGGCAACAGTGTCAAAGCAGCTGCAGGTCCAGAAAATGGTGTGAAGAACTGGAATTTGTGCTCTTCACTGCTTTTATAGAGAAAATGCTGGATGTTGGGTTCTTTATAAACAGAAATCTCTCATGCTGAGCACAGAGTATCTCAGGCCACTTCAGCTCAGTGGGCACTAAAAGAGCTGTGGTAATGTGTGCTGTACTCTAACAAAAACTTCCTATCTACTTTGACAAAGCATCTGGAAAGCCTTGCTGCTTTCTTTTTTTTTTTTTTTCCTGCTGGATAATGAAAGTTTGATTTGATTTTCGGGTCAAGAGTTATTCAGACCAGTAGTTGATAATTCAGCATGTCCTTGAAGCATCCTTGACTGAAACAGAGGCTCCTCCCTGGAAGATGGGCGCTGGGTACTGGTAAAGAGTGTGAAATTCACTTTGTGGTGCTGGCAGGATGGTAATAAGTTAGAAGGAAGCTCTCCTGAAGCCACTTTAGAATTTCAGAAGCTAAGCAGTAAATGTAGCAGAATCAGTGGAGCCCTTTCCACCTGGTCACTGTGTACTGCATATTCTGACCTACCAAGGGGCCAATTGTATATTTTGCTTTATCCAGAAGTTTTATCTTAGTTCAAAACTCTTCTCCTGTAAATCTGGGATAGCAACTCTCCCACTCAGCTTTTTTCTTCCTGTAGAATTTTAATACGATTTCATAGTTGGAGACTTTAGACCTCTGTGCGAGCTCCCCTGTGAAATGAGCACTCTGCCCTCAGCCTTGGAAGCAGGTGACTCACTCTGGCTTGTTTAGAGGACACTGGAGGCAGGAGAAATCTCACAGATCCAGAAAGCTTGTCTTGGCTCCTGGTCTTGGGACCTTGGGGGTGCATTATCTCCTCCCAGGAGGATCTCTGTGGACACACACACTGCACAGTCACAGGGCAGCTGATCTCTCTGCAGCCTCAGTGCTGTGAAATTGGAATACTGTTGGGGCTGCCCTGAGGGCAAGCATGAGCCACCTTTCCTGCAAACCAGCCCAGCCTCTGTCCCCTGCTGCCCATCTGCTGGGCACGTTGTTCATTTTGTTTAGGCTGGGTGCCTGATATTGCCTGGCAGGATTCATTCCCCTTCTCTTTGGCTGATACCACTTTGCTCCTAAGACTAAACCTGTCATCCTCCTGCCTCTTGACAGCTACAGGCGCTTCAAGTGCAGGAGGACCAGTCGAGAAGAGGTGTTCCAGGAAAGTACCCTCGCTCTTGCTTTACAGGAGTAAACTGCAGCCTTAATCCAAATGTGCTGTAGCATTGCTTAGATTACTCCCTCCCTCTGTAGTAAACTGCTCACCGAGATTATTTTCTATTAACAAGTTTGAATAGCTGCATCTTACGCTGCTTTGAGTTTGTTACCTGATAGTCTGAATCTATATGTAAGTAAATGTGGAAAATAAATTACTTGCCTGTGCTCATGGGCTGTAACTCCAGGTCTAACTGTGCGTGGGCTGACAATGCCACTTGGACAGGGAGCTTGTTTATGAGGAGCTGGTTGATAGATCTGCAGGAGAGAATTAGATTCAGTGTCTCCTATACCTGTTAATTGAATCAGGCTGAGGTGCTTGCAGGGAGGGTGCATTTAGACAACATCAGGGTTTGCTTTGCATCTGTACAGCCCTGGCTGAAAGCTGGAGCTGCGCCTGTGAAATCCCAAAGGCAAGCGATGAATCAGCTCCGTCCACCCCTTGCAGCTGCTCCTGTGTCGGTGTGTGTTGAAGCAGAGGTGCTCTCAGCACAGGCTCCGCTCTGGATCAGAGATCTGGATTTGCTCGGCGCTGCAGAGGACCAGGGCAGGACGGGCTGGGGGCAGTCACACCTCTCCCAGGACCCAGGAAAGCCACAGAGACCCACTTCTGCAAGGTCATGCACTCCTGGGACACAGAGCTGTCAGCCCCATTTAGAGTTTTTGCTGGCAGATTGGCTCTGTGATAGTGCATGAGCTCCTGTAGAAATGCTTCCCTGCCATGGCAGAGAGAGCATCCGTCTGTGCCAAAATTAGCCCAAAGAGAAGGGCCCTTGGTGCAGAACACCAGTGGGATGATCAAGCCCTTTGTTTTCAGGGAGGATGTGGTTGTCATCTTACAATTAACTTCTGGAAAATTGCCTGCATCGTTAGATGGAGTTCGTAGTGAGGACACTTTCTATCTTAAATTTGAGTACATTTAAACATGTGTGGGCAAATTATAAACAGTTGTTAAATAAAAATCTTTGTAAGAAGGCTTAATGCATCGGTCATTAAAACCAATATTAGGTTACTACACAAAAATCTGTAAGTGTAGCAATAGCTTTCTGGTTTTATTTTGGCATTCTTTCTTACAATTACTTTTGGTTAATTCTTAACCTGGAACACTAACTTTGATATTCAAACATGTGAATAATGTTATATAGGACTTGGAGGGACCATCTGGAGAGTCTTCAGTACAACCTTAAGACAATATACTTCACCTCTGAGGAAATATTTATGTAACCTTAAAACCTCTTAAAACCTTACACAAAGATTCCCTCAACCATCAAAAAAGAAAACTCTGTGTCACGCCCTGGTCTGTACTTATTCCAACTGAGACCTTACCAATTTTGAAGAAAAAGGAACAACAATCTGCTTTATTAACACAGGCCATGAAATCTTCCTCCTGCTCATCAACATTGCTTTGCAAACTTCAGTTCAAGGTGACTCCTAATGCTTTTCTATGTATTGCTGCTTGACTAGTCATCGCTGATATAGTGCTGCATATTTGATTTTGTCTTCCTTGGTGTAGGGATTTGCATATGATAAAACACTTTGAATCATGTCAGACAGAAAAGATATATATCAGAAGCAAATATGGCTTTGAAAGCCAATGTAGTTTCTAACATATAGTCAGTAATCAGTGATAGCTGTTCCAGTAGCAGCAGAGAGATTTCATTTCTGTTCAGTAGGTGCTGTGTGTTTTGTTTCTCACAAATACAAATAACTGCAGTAGATTCATTTTCAGTGAGCCAGGAAGCAACTGCAACCTGTTGTTCTCAGTACACACCTGAAGGTGGATATATTCATATCCCAGATCACAGAAAATTTTGTGCATTTGTTGGTACAGTAATTTGAGGGATTGTGGCATACAGGCAAAGCACATGAGACAGGTTATATTCTGATTAGTGGTGTCTTCCTGTTGGTTGCAGTTAGCTAAAGTAGTTTTCATTACTTGTTCTGACATAAGCTTCTATTAATACTAAAACCTGAGCCCAATGATATGTTCAGCTTTGTGACACAAACCAGGGGAGAAAAATTGCAGTGAACACGGAGTAATATTTTAAATGTCGTTCAAAGATATTTTCAACACTTGAAGAAGCTACATGAGATAGCTTCAGACTTGCTTGAATTTCTTGATATGTGACCTCCATGCACGGAGCTTTTGTTCTGGTTTTGGGTGCAAAAAACACCCTGGTAATGTCCAGATGTGGGTGTTAACTTCAGCCTCAGACAGCTGCAGTGATAGTAAATAGGAATAGGATGGGCCACAATAATTTATCAACAGTCTTGTTCTCAGTCTGCTGTTGAAGGCTGAAGAACTCCTTTGTGCAGCAGCATAATAACCAGCAGGCAGATGACTTTGACTCTCTCACTGTCGGGGGCACATGAATAAGACCTAATGAAAATAGCTGAGAGACAAGAGCAAGAGCTGCCTCCTGCTGCCAGCAAAGCCTGGCCTTGCTGACACCCCACACATCTGTAACAGGTCACATCTACAGCACAGCACACAGAGCCAACGACTGTAAACAACGGTGTTGGAGCACAGTGTGGGCTGTATGCCTGTTTATTCCAGATAAATTAACACATGCCCGTTTCTTCACTGTGGCAGAGAAAATAAAGCAATTCTTTGTCAGTTTGCAACAGCTTGGGTTTTTTTGCAACAGCAGTTTTAACCAAGGATGTTTGGAAATTAGATAGTGATGGTGATGAGAAGATCTCCCACAGTTTTATATTTCACTGTCATCCTTATTTCCTGGAAAGATGGAGGGTATCTAAATATGCCACTCATGAGAAATGCAAAGGGCTGTAGACAGAAGTAGATCCAGTCAAAATTTTTGGTGACAGTGTCTTTATAGTCTCTAATAGAAATGTTTAATTCCCTGAAATATTTGGGTTTTTTGCTCACAAAAAGAAATGGTCTTTTTATGACCAGTTGAAACATGCATCCAATATTAAGACAAATAGACTGAGGAAATCCCTCCCTAGCAAAATAAAATATCCTAAAAATGCAATGTTCAGTATCACAGCTAAACCCCAGCTGAATACATCACAATCAATGGAATATTTGCCTGAAAGGTCTCACCAGCCACTAGCAAGAATAGACACAAAACTTGCAGTACAAATTATAAAATGTAAGTGCAAAATTAGTTTGCTTTTTAAAAATACAGTTGGGATAGAGGTGTGGTATGGTAATAGCCTATGGAAGAGTTATCCTGGAAAAATGTATGGTGCCTTCGTCACCCATGTACATGAAAGAGGATGTGAAATGAGACTAGGGATGAGGTAATGATGGACATGTGGGGAGTATAATTTGGGAGCAAACCAGAGGGGTTAGTCTGTGTAACTTGGAAAGGGCAAGGGGAGCTGTGATCACTTTAAATTGGATGAATCAGAGAAAGAAACACCATGGAAAGTTTTTGGTTCAAATAAAAAGAACATCATGAAGAGATCTCAGCATAAGGTAGCCACAAATATAAAATGGAAACAAAATCACAATTCTTAGCTTTCACAAAAAAAAAAATAAAATAAAAAGGGACAGGCAAATAAGAAATTTTAAAGTGTTTATCAACTGGAGCAAAGGGCATAGTGGGACAAAACTCAATAGCTGTTCTTTGCTAAGGGAAACTTGAAGCCTTTTTGTATTTCAAAAATAGTAGGTGCAGCAGTACTTGAAAAGCATTGACAGTTGTTGGAGTAACATTCAGTGCTTATTGAAGAACCTTTTGTGCTCAAGGGACCAGTCTACTTAATGTTACTAGGTCTGCAATAGCAGAGCCTTTGATTGTGTCACGGTGTACACTGAACAACAGCCCTGCCACTATGAAATACGTGGGAAAACTTCCACTGGCTGTACTTGCAGCAGCCCTCCGCTGGGAATTGGGCAATAGAGCACCCATGCCTGTCGGCTTTGCAGCCTCGGTTGTGTTTGACAAAGTGTTCAGAGCAGGAAAACATGGAAGGGCTGCAGCTGCTGTGGCAGAGCCTGGCAGAAAGATCCGTAGTAAACAATCTGTTCAGCTGGTTTTGTTCATGCTTATTGTGAATTATCCGTGATCAGATGGTTATAACGAATTAATTCAGGCTTCGGAATCCCTTCACAAATGCTGTATAGTGAAAAATTCCAAGTCTGAAGCATTTGCTTTGACATTCATCCCAGTGATTTGAGCCCCATGTCTGTGTCCTGGTTAGGAAGACCAGAGGACTGGAAGTGATGCTGTAAGTTATAGCCTAAAGGCAGAAGAGACAAATATTGCAAGCATCATGGTCCCTGTTTCCAGGCTTTGGGAGAGAGACTCCCATACCAAATTGAACTAAGAATTGCCAAAGCCCAGTTGTACACAGTTTGAAAAGCAATAGTAGTTATGCTAAAATCAACTGAAAATACCAGCTACACAAGCAAGCATATGCTGTAGTTGTCTTTTGATACTACTGCCTTTTATGCTACCATAAAAATTTACAGTGGCATTTAATTTCATTAAATTAACAAAAAATTAATTTCATTAAATGAATATGCACTACTGTTGCTTCTAGCCAATATTTCAAAATTGCACTTCATTTACTTTAATTTTAGTATGATTTTATTATTCTTATATCAAGGGGGGTTTTAGGTTGAAGTACCTTTTTATAACAGAGGAAAAGAAAAAAAAACACTTTAGCTTTCCGTCTTCTAGTCATCTCCTAAAAATTAAATTAGTGTGTTCTGAATAGACACTTTGCAAGTATTCAAAGCAAATTTGTCAAATCATTATTTTCAGGTGCCAGGGACCAAGATACTAGTTACTTTTTTTTTGCTATCAAAGCATATTATCTGAAAATTGAGCAATGCATTTATAGATAGGTTTTCCCCCACACCCCATAACGAAAGGAATATCCAACATAAGTTTTGAAAGGTGATTAACATGCAGGGATTCACCTTTCCCTGTGCTAGCACAGTGCTCAGAACAATTAGGCACCTGAGCCCTGCTATAGCAGACATGAGTAGCAGTGGTGTGATAAGTAGCCCAATAAAATGACAGTTGATGCCGTATGAATAATTGCCTCCTCATTTGTCACCAATCGCTGCAGGAACTTCTTTGTAAAGACAGCTCCTCCAGAGATCTTGCTTGGATGCAAGGCCCGGAGGGCAGGTTTGGGCTGCAGCGAACATCTGGCAGCATCACTGCTGTGCAGCCAGCCCTTGCAGCTGGCAGGGACCTGCGTGGCTCCCTTGAGTCGTTTTCTGTCTCAGGTGCCTCGGTGGCGCTTCTGATTGCGATCTTAGGTCAGCCTGTTCCTGCTGCAGCTTGTGTCTGTGTGTGTATAACAAACACTGGCCGTCGGGAGCTGGCGAAAACGACGTGTGATTTCCTGCTGGCCTCTGGGAGCAGTCTGCTGACGCGCGATATGTAAAAGCAAGAAAAAGATGGGGTAGCTCGGTGTGGTTTACAGCCACCACGCCTAGGCAGAGCTGAAGGTCTGTTTCTGTGCAGCTCTGCACAGTCCATCACCGCCATCCCGGGCTGAGCCCAGAGCCCGGGGCCGCCGTGGCTGCTGCGGCTGTGCCGAGCTCCCGGAGCCCGCAGTGGTCCCGGAGCCCGCCGAGCTCCCGGAGCCCGCCGAGGTCCCGGAGCCCGCCGAGCTCCCGGAGCCCGCAGTGGTCCCGGAGCCCGCCGTGGTCCCGGAGCCCGCCGAGGTCCCGGAGCCCGCCGTGGTCCCGGAGCCCGCCGTGGTCCCGGAGCCCGCCGAGCTCCCGGAGCCCGCAGTGGTCCCGGAGCCCGCAGTGGTCCCGGAGCCCGCCGTGGTCCCGGAGCCCGCAGTGGTCCCGGAGCCCGCAGTGGTCCCGGAGCCCGCCGTGGTCCCGGAGCCCGCCGAGGTCCCGGAGCCCGCCGAGCTCCCGGAGCCCGCCGTGGTCCCGGAGCCCGCCGAGGTCCCGGAGCCCGCCGTGGTCCCGGAGCCCGCCGAGCGCTGGAGCCGCCCCGAGGCGAGCGCCGTGCCCGCAGAGCTCGGCCGGGTGCGCGGCGAGCCGCTCCTGCACGGCGGCTCCGGCTCTTAGCAGGGCCACGCTCCAAGAGCCAGGCTGCCGAAAGCCTGATTGTAACTCTGCAGCGCCGTAAGAGCTGCTCCTGCTCCTTTCCCCCCCTGAGCTGGGTGCTGTGCTTCTTAGCAGCCCAGTTAGGCTGGCGCAGGTTGGGACTGGAGCGGGAACCATGGTGGTGACATAGAGTCCCTCTGTCTGTGCGTGGTCCTGGTGGAGTCTCAGCGCGGCCTTTGGGGACGCCTGTGGAGCCCGACTCTCCGCAATTGTTAGGATAGCTCTGGAAGAAGTGGGAGACCTTGCTCCGGTTGCTGTTCGACATTTTCTCTTAGCAGAATACCTTAACGCGCAGGGCTCGGCAGGACCCCGCTGCCCCTGCTCAGCCCCACGTGCTCTCTGCTGAATAATTGTCCAGTGCAATGCCTGTACTCACACCAGCACACCAGACAGTCCCAGACAACCCCATGCTCCTCAGGCAGTGCTCGGCAGGTGCAGCACACAGAGGCTGTGCAGCCTGGGAAGCCTCTGAATTGCAATTTATGTGCATAGATATATTTTAGTTCGCGGAACCGGCGCTTATCTATTGATTACAGCTCGCAAACACACACTTTCTCGGCTATAATGAAGCTATGGATGCTTGCTGCTTGATTTAAACTTTGAAAAAAGCAATTGGCTCTGAAGTCTAAGCCTATATTTTGCTGAAATAATCTGCCTTTCCTGTCAGAGTTCTTCAAAAGTTTTAATTGTATCATTTGCCCAGAGCTACACAACATTAACTTTTTCTTGTTTCCAGAAAAGAGGGGTAATTATGTGAACATCCAGTGGAATTAGTTGATAGAAATATGTCTTATGGTACTAAAGAAAAGCAAATAATGTCCTCTCTTGATGTAATGCATCAGTTAAGAAATTGTAAAACAATAAATGTATCAGGCTTTTGATCTAACAGGGCATACTGGGAAAAATGTGACTGTTAGAGCAACAGTTCTAGAATTGCTGCATTTTTTTCAGAGATAGCCACAGAAGAAGAGAGAACTCAACTAAAAATAGAAGAAACAGAATAGAAAAAATAAAATAGAAAAAAACAGAAACGTTGCATGCCTGATAATTAAGAAATCAATAACAGTACTCAATGGTATGCCAAGCTCAGCTGCTTCTGACATTTCTAGGACCTGCGACTCCAAACTTCGATGTAAACCTGGGTTTTTATTCATATCAGCATTACCGTTGTTGTCAGGGAGACAGTCGCTCATGTATCATTGCCACACAGAATTTTAATCATCTCTTCTGCAGACAGAATTTTTGTGTTTAAAACAGCAGACAAAGGTTCATTTTCTCACTTACTTTGCATCTAGATATTGCAGTTAGACAAACGTCCTGTGCAAGATCATGTGCGAAGAAGGGAAAAGTCATTTCAGAGAGAAAAGAGGCACCTATTATTAGTGTTCCCAAGACACACTTGTAAGACAAAAACTTGATTTTTTTTTCATTCTCAATGCATTCTGTGCCAATGCCCTTTATTTTTGTAGTTAGCTTTTCACATTTTATTGACAATTTCGTTACATTTTTATTACAGCTGTAGCCACCTATCACAAAAAATAATAATAAAAGAAGGGGTAGACAGGTACAAAGACTTTTGAGTCTCGTGGAATTCAATAAAAATTGCCGAAAAATGGGCAAGGCGGGGCTGGCACCCTGCACGGCAGGACAAGGGCTCCTGGTGACAACTGTGCTACCAGAAGATGGGCGAGAAGTGGTCTCTCAGTATTGACTGCCACACCTTAACTCCTGCCGAGCCCCAGAAGAGAGTGAATCCTTTTTGTAAGTGTAAATAAATAATGGGCTCCTGGTGAGTGGAGCTGGGAAATTCAGTTTGTGCTGGGTTCTGCAGCTCGTTCTGCTAGCGGCCACTGCAAGTCAGCCAGATCCTGTCCCCCAGCTCTGTCTGTAAAAACTATTTATTACTTGTTTTGTGGGCACATTACAATGGTTGTTTAGCTAATACACGTGAAATGCTTTGAATGCAAAATGTGTTGGACAAGAGCCTGTTTCTCTCTCAACTCTGCTTTCTGAGGTGACTGTAAGCATATACTGGGAGTGTTTTTTCAGAGCTATGCAGTTAGAACAAATAGCTAGTTTGTGTGCATTTACAGTTTGGGTCTTCTTGTTTAATTTCCTGACCCAAGTTATTTGAGTAAGCTCTCCAGGAGGATGACAAAGAAGGGAAATTTGAGAGTCTCACAGGAAAATCTTGCCCAAAACATTTCAGGAAACTGGGCTAAACCTCTGTATCGATGTCAATATTTCTTTTTAACATTGTTTTGGAAAGAAGGAATTTCAAGTATAAATTATTTTATTTTTATTTCAGAGGTGAATCTGTAAAAAAAAAATTGTTGACTGCCTCAAAACTATAAATTGCATCATCTTAAGTTCATATACAATGTAGCTCTGTAGATCATACCAAAGAGAGGGGCTTAGCTGGTGTACTAATCTGATCTTGGGGGCACAGTGGATCTTGTCCACTGAAACGTGCCATATGTGCCAGTTCCCCACAGAATATAATCCTTTTCCTTGTGCCCACTGTGTTTATCAGACTGTAAGATTTTTCTGAAGTAGACTCCCCTTTTGCTTGTTTGAGGTTTCCAAATATAAATCTACTGCCCAGTAACCAGTGTTTATCTCTACTCACCTACCTTCACTCTGACAAGTTGGTGCCACAGTTAATACCAGGGTCCCTGTTTATAATCTACACAAGTATATGATGATATTCTTAGCAGATGAAACCCTTCTTTCCTTTCTCCATGTTTAGTTTGGATTTGATTCCTTGAGAAAACATGTATAAGGAGTTATGAGTTGAAACTATGCAAATAAAATGAACTTTTTCTTTTACAGAAGTGTCCAAATGGAAGGCAAGGAAAGATCTGATAAGGAATGAAAGCTTAATCTTCCATTTCAGGTGAAGCAAAACACTTCAGGCCAGGCAGGCATCAAAACCAGAAGAAAAATTTTCACTCTTCTCTACTTCTTATTTTTCTATTTTGCCTTCCTCTTAGAAGTAAAATTTTCATGCTGTGGCACTCTGGCATAACTGTTGCAGAGTATTCATTTTGATTATTACCTCTGGGCAGACTTGTGCCCAGGTTCCAGGAGTAATTTATTACTCAAGCAACAAGAGAAAACCATGTTACCTGCAAAATGCACAGCTTTTCTTACCCTAAGTGTAATTTATCTCACTGTAAGGTAAAACTTTCATGATTCTGAAACTAATAATATAGTCATAAAAATGTCTTCCAAAGTATATGAAGTAGCAAATGTCTCTGTAGATTTAATATAAACTGAGATTGCTTTCAATAAAAAGCCACCAGAATTTTCCAAGCCAGTGGGGACCCACATACTGTGTAAAAGTGTAAGAAAGTCAATAAAATTAACTTGGCAGCACCATTACTTTCCATTCCAGAATAAAACCTGATTTTGCAGATTATGGAGGTCAGTGAGGAATTCTGAAGTCTCCAAACAACTGTATTTTTTGTCTTGGCTTTTTGTCTGAGTTGGCAACATTGGCAGATGAGGAAAGGCTTCTTGTACCTCATCATGTAACTGTAAAGTGCCGCCTAAGCACTGAATTTCTCAGTCATGTTGTATCTTATCAGGCTAGATTTCCCCCCCTAATCACACCAGCATAAACAGATGAAGCTTAATTAAATTGAATTGAATAATTGCTGTGAGAAGAAAGTGGATCTCATTGAAGTCACAGTCCAAATTAATGTTTTAAAACCCAATCCAGTACACTAAGAAGTTATACAAAGTGCTGAATGTTGTGAGTTCTTGTAGAAGTTCAAAAGACTTACATTACATTGATGACAAATCCTCATCAGGAGCATGTTAATAACCTGCTAATTCAACTGTGAATTTTTATGTGGTGTTCTATAAGCAACAGAGATGTATGAATCTGTTTATAAATCAGATTAATTTGCTCATCTAGCAGCAGAATCTACTCCCCTTAATTCTTCTGAGAAGCACATTAGACCATGCACTGCTGCGAGAGATTTCAGGAACATGTAAGGTATAAAGTATGCAGATGGGATCTGATCCTTTGGGTAGCCAGCTCTGGATACAAACTTGTTCCTTGTTTTCAGAGAGAGTTCTTGGAATAAAACATCTCAGTGAAGGCCCACACAGCATAGTAACAAACACACAGAAAGTGTAATGCAAAAAATGCAACATCAGTCAAAAGGAAAAGGTGTAGCAGGCAAATCGATAGGCTGCAGCTATAGTCTTTTATGCAAAGTGCTTTAAAAACATTAGTTCAGACTCACAGCCTACTTGAGGAGTGAGAAAATATAATCATGTCAGAGACAGTTGCTCCTTGTTTAGGAGCATACACTTAGTGGCAAAGTGGGAACTAGGAGCTAGAACCACCCCCCCACCCCCCCCCCAAATGCTTGAGGACATTCCTGGTAAAACAGCAGTGATCTGATATTAAAAAAAAAAAATAAAACATCAAATATCATTGAGGTATGTGAATGACTTTTTAACATTCTCTTGAGATGGCTCAAAGTGAATTTGAAAGATGAATATGATAGGAGCAGATTTTTTTTAGTGGATCCATTGTATGCTGCCTCTCAGGCCCACCTGAGGCACTGAGAAGAGCTGGCAGTTTGCTGAAGGCATCCTGGGGGCCGTCCCAGCACACATGCAGCTATGGATGCTCCCCTAAAAAAGTGCATCAACAAGCACCGTGTTCCATTCTCAACTGCTCCAGTGGCAGCAGGAACCAGGGCTGCTCTCACATGGCTGCTGCAAACCCTTGCTGGGGCTATACATACTGTGAGTGCAATCAGCTGCCATTCAAGTTTGCTCATAGAATGTCCCCTGTGGAAATAAACAGATAAATTATTTACTGTGCAGGCAAGATGATACTGAATACCATGGCAGCTAAATATTGTAGTTACACTAAGTTCCTGTGAATAGGGCATAACTTATTCATAGTTAGAAAGTGCAAGAACTCTTTCACAAGCTAAATTTTTGTCAGTCATGATGGTTTTCTATGTGTTCTGTACTATAGGAAGTCCTCTTTGAAAAGGGGACAGTAAATAATTTACTGTGTAGGGAGGATGATCCTAAATGGTACAGCAGAGAAGCCATGTAGCTGCAGTGAATTCACATGAGCATGATGTGCTGCTCATAAACCATTTCTTTATCCTGCCTTCCATGATGATCACTGACAGCTCACTAATGCTTTTCCGGTGGGAGACACAGCTGTCTTCTGGAGAGCAGGCACAGGTTAGCCCTTCTAAATCTGCAGCTCCTTCACATCTGCCCAAGGAACGAGTTACTCTTGCCTGTGTAAGTCCTCAGGGGGTATCCAAGTCATTATGGTGTCTCTTGGTAGTGCCCTGCTTTTTAATTTGTTGTCATCTGGGGCCAGACCCTGCCCCTGGTGGCCATAGACTTCATCACCTTTCTGCAAGGTGATTTATGTGCTGCTGAGTGCTGGCTGAAGGCCGTGATGCTCTCAGGGGCTGTTTTGAGGTGGAATTGAACCCTGCAGCTCATGTTCAGCACACTGTGTGCGTAATATGGGCTGCCATAGACACTGTATAAGGGGCATAACATTAACCAGAACTACTGTTTAAAAAGGGAGTGAGAAGAGAAAAATACCAGCAAAGACAGCAGATGGCATCTTGAATACTGAAGTGAGTGGACTCAAGTGCTTATCCACTATAATGGCAGAATATGCATTTTGAAGACCTGACTCCCAAGTTGCAAAGGCTTGTTGTCATCAAAACAATTTTCCCTTTGTTTTATATAGAAGTGTTTGAGGTGTCTTTGAGAATTATTGTGGTTCCTCCACCATGTTTCAGGGCACCTGGAAGATCACTCAAGGAGGGAGCTTTCCTTGCTGCAGCCCCCAGTCCTGTGCTTTTGTCTTTCATTATGGGAAGAATATTACACTTGTAAGGAATGAAACAAAGGAAATTCACTTTCCTTTTTCTCATACCTGTCTTTATATTTCTTCAGATGCTTTCTGTGTTTTAAGGACTTCCGCATCTCCTGCCTCTCATTTGTAGTGTGGCAGTACAGATTTACTTGAGAGACTCAGAGCTCCCATCTCTCAAGTACAGATGCAAGAGGTGGCACAGTGAAGCTGAGCAACACAGCTCGTGACTATCTCTGGTGACTGGACAGACCAGCTTTCCCTCTGCAGTGCTGCTGAGGAAAAGGACTTGCCATCCTCTTTATAATTTAATGTAGATAAAGCAGATGAGAGTCAGCGTAAATGCAGATGGGAGAGCATTTACCTGCAGAGAGTTAAAATCTGCTTGTCCTCTTCATTCATGTAATCCTACATATAAATGTGTTTGTTGAAGATAAATTAGCTATCGTAGTTAATTTATTCTGCGTGCTGCTTATTAGCGATGTTAATTCCCTTAACTCATCCTACTACATTCCTCCTCTTTGCATCAATTCTGTTTTGACTTTTTCAGCACTGATTAGGATAGTTTTTACCACATCACAGCTGTGTTAAAGTACTTTCCAGAAACAGCCCTGTGCTTACTCTTACCTGTGTAGCTTTGCTGTCATAAACAGCATAGAGGTTTTACTGTCTCTTTCACTTTATGGACTCCCTTGAAAACATAGTGTTTTTTCGGTTTTGCCTTTTAATTTCTGGAAGTACCTGTATTTGTGTGCTTGTCACCTACTTTTATGTCATAAAAGCCTACACTGGGGCCCTGAGCCCAGCCTCAAGGGACTGTGCAGGCCTTTCTAGGATGTAGCAGGAAGACAGATGCCTTGCTGAATATTTGTAAGAAAAGGTGCCATTTCAAGTAGGTTAGAAGAGTACATAAATCAACATTGGGGTCATTTAATAAGGGCTAAGATAGCATCACACTCCATGCAGCATACTTAGGGAGATGGCATTCTTCTCCCACTTTGGAAGTTGTAAGGGGATTTTGAAAGTGTGCGTGTTGTTCTGTTTTTGACCGAATGCTTTGTACAAGGAGATTCCCCCAGATTTCTGGGGAGTTGTGTGCTGCTTACTCACCCTTGGGTGCTCCTGTGTGTCTGCTGTGGGATGCTCCCCCCCAGGCTGTGTCCATACATGTTTACAGCACGACTCTCCACCTGAGAGCTCTGGCTACCTCCCCGTGGGACTGAAAACTCTTTTGGAAGTGAGGCTGCTACACCTTTCTCAGGGAGCTCTCTAAAACCTTGCAGTATGGAGTTGTTGGCTGAGTGTTACACTGTCAAAATCTAATTGCTGTAACCAGTGAGAGCTAAACCGTGGCTCTCCCTGCAGATGACAAGGCTGCTGGCAAGGAGGTCACCCTGGCAGCATCACTCATGGCTACCAGCTGAGGATGGTTGATGAGACCTGGTCAGGGAGCTCTTGAGCAGCAGCAATGTGTTTTGCCCACTCAGGCTATATCCAGCAGCTCAGTGAGAAACCCAGAGAAGCAAGGAAATCCTGCTCTCCTTAAGACTGTCAGATCCTTGGGTACTAGGAAAGGAAAGGAGACTTAGTGATAACTTTTGCTTTTCCAAAGAGTGTGGTTCCTGACCTGTCACTCCTTTCGAAAAAGCTGTGACACATTCAAAATGCCATGAAAAGTATTGTAGTTCTCAGCTGTAACAAATTTTCTACATGTTTGGCTGGAAATCAAAATCATCTTCCAGTGGGAAGAGGGCATTAAAGAATAGCAGGGGTCCAAGTCTCAGCTGGAGCACAGCTATGTGGGGATGCAGCATCCCAGCACCTCCCAGCAGTCTGGTGAGGGACCAAGGCTAAATGCTCAGCCAGTGCCACCATAGCAGCAAGTGCAAGTCTCTCTTGAATACCTGAACAGCCTGACCTTTATGAACTGTAGTTTAAGATCTTAGAGCTGTATTTCAGAGGCTCTGTTCTGCATTTTTTTTTAGCCACATAGGTGTTTATTTCACATTTTTTGCAAGTAGGGCATGAGGTTTCTGATGCCCTCTCCACGGGAAAAGAGGATTATTTCACAGCCAGGATCCATACAACACACTTTTATTTATTCAGGTAAATATCCTTTTGGTCAGTTTGAGCCTCCTGTAGTGTAAAGGTGTTAACCGTGGTCATTCCATGAAGCACATTAGAGAGTCTTTCAGCACAGCAGGGCTTTTCATCTCTTTCTCTGGAAACAGTTAAACCAGTGCAGACTCTCAGCATCTGAATAGGGCATCTGCATAGCTGCTATTTCAAAAGCATCCTCAGCTTCAGAGCAGAGATCACAGATGGCCCAGTGAGACACTTCAAGGCAAATCTACACTGTGGAGCAAAGCTCTGCTCCTCCTTCAGATCAGGAATCTGCCCCTCTTTCAAATCTGTTCTTACATTAAGCTAGAAAAAGCCAGTTGGGGTGTCAACATATTTGCAAAATATTTCCATGAGAAGAAAAAGAACCCAGGAAAACAAGCAAAACCAATCAGCCCTGTGCCTGCCAGGTGCATGTGCTGCCTGGGTGAGCAGGACAGGTGAGGGGAAGGCAGGGCTGGAGGTAAATGTTTATAGGTACGATGTCACCCATCCTTAGTTGGCAGATACAGGTGCACATTTCTTGCCTCTTGCCTGTTCTGAACATGGCCCTCTGAGATCTAAAATCTCTTGATGGATTTAATTTTAAAAACTCTCTGCTGATATTATCCCCAAATCCTTCTAATGGAATTATTTAAGCTTCAGTTTCACAGGTTGTTATCTGTCTATAGAAATCCAGCTTGAGAGATAATTTTCTAACACCTCAGGCAAAACCTACTAGCTTGATTCTAATATGTATTTCTAAGAAAAGTGAGTGATACTAACAGTTCTGGTCTGTATAGTCCTTAATTTAAACAACCTCAAACAAACTTTGATACGTAGGTTATACATGGCAAGTGCTATATTTTAATTAATTTACAAGGTAGAACTAAAGACTGTTCGGGTAAACTGGAAGTTATTGCATTCATAAACAACATGAGTAGATGAACATATATTTTTTTAATGAGATCAAAAGTGATATATGCTAGAGGCCTTCTAGCTTCACCAAGGAAATATATTTTGATCCAGTAGTGACTTGCACATCCCTTCTTAAAAGGCAAGGCTTTTACTCTAATTTTAGCCAGACCTACAGCAGCAAAATATTTTCCACATGGATGCTTAGTAAGGTTGTATTCCAATAGTTAAACACTATACAGGTCATAGCACTGATGATACCCTTATAATTATTTCTCAGAAAGTTAACAATAGCACAGCTTTCACCAGTTGAATATTTATCTAGACACAGTTGTGCACAGACCCCAGCAGAATAACTCTCTTCTGTCATTATATAAAAGAAAATCAATCTGTTGTGTGCTTTGATTCATGGGCAGAGTGGGAAAGTTTCAAAACAGGCACAAAGCATTGCAAAAATTTAAATTGAGAGAATTGCTTTGCAGGCTCCAGTTTTCACAAACAACACAATCCAGTGAGTTAGAGCAATTAGTAGTTGTGTGGGGATGTCCTCATCTTTAATGAATCTCTGATAGCTGCTGCTTCTCCACAAAAACTCATTAAAAGCCTTGCAGGCTTGGAGCTAGGAAGACTGGCTTTTTGGGTTAGTCTTTGGGAGTCCTTGCCAGATGACCAGTTGCTCACACCCCAGTAAAAGAAGCAGTCATTCACAAGCAGAATTGACTAAACAGAGCAGGGGTGTACCACCAACACACTGCACAGACCTGCCAAAAGGGAACATAAGAGGACAGAACAACAGTGATCTTTGGGGTCAAGGCATTTACCAGAAAATTGTCAAGAGACGTGCAAAAAGTGCTTTCTTTCCCTTGTTGGTTTGTGTTACTAACACAGCTTTTTGTTTTTGTTTTTACTCTAGTGTAATAGGAGGCTTTTTCAGAAATTCTTTTTCTGCTGTCCATCACAAACTAGCCTGAGAGCAGGAGTTTGTTCCTATTCCTTGCAATCAGTGCTGACTTGTCATGCCTGCAGCCTGTGAAAGGAAATCACAGGCTTTTCTGGTCATGGTATTTCTTCAGACAGTGCAAGGGCTGGAGGAGGTGGGGATTCAAGATATCCTGCCTTAAGTTTGTCATGTCAGTTGAAAGTGTCCAGCTCAATTTGAAAAGTCATAGCTGAAAAATTTCTACAAACAGTCAAGAATAACAACAGCCTTGAAAATCTCCCATGTACCTTGTTTTAGAGAGTGACTGTGGGCTGTAAAGAGGAGTGATACTTCAACTAATCACTAACTTCAAAAAGGAAATATGCTTTGAGTAGTGCCAAATACAGCAGAGAAATTTTACCCCAATTTTTGATGAGAGCATATATTAAAAGAAAAAAAAAAAAAACAAACAAGACCCATGTTTATTTCACCTTGTATCTTCTCTCTGGCTAATACATAAACATGGTTTGGGAAAGTGAGAGGGTTAAAAATTAGATCAGGTATCTGTCTGCTCCAGCACGTATTTTGCTGGACCCTGTTTCTTAGGACTCCCAGTTTGTTACTGTGGCCTGAGTGCTTCACCTTTTTATTGAACTGAATTGTAGTTTCCCAGCTGAAATGCAGACAACACAGCAGGGTGAAAAATACACAAGAACCTCTTTGCTGTGGCTTTCTGTGGCATACATGAGTAGAAAACTTGATTTACTTGTCCGGGCATGCAGTCATTTGTCAATGTCCTTCCCTCAAGATTCCTGGTGCAGGGCAAAGTGCTGATACAGAGATACAGGGTTTTCTGATCCAGTGTCTAGGGTACTTCCTCTGGCATTCCCAGGGTCTCTTTATTTGCCAGTGTACTTTACTCACACATATTTTAAGTAATATGATTTTAATTCTTGCTTCCTTTGGCAATTTTTGCTCCAAACCTTCTCCTGCAGGTAGCATCATTAATCTTGCATCTGGTGCTTATGCCTTTCTTGTCATGGCTCTCAAAGAGTACAGCACGTCTGCAGCCACAGTCACTGGGCTGGTGTTCCTGCACTGCTTTTTCTGCTTCAGTGCAGAGGCTGATTCCTGTTCATTGTTAGCTATAATAAAATTATCTGTCTGCTATAATGTTTTTATTATGAGTATTCAGCTCTTTCTTTGCCTATCTGTTCCATTTTATGCTGTCAGTTTAATCTCTGACTTTAATCCCATGACATGGCTTGATTGCATCAGGTGTTCTGAAATGGTTTCCTGGTTGATGCAGTCTCCAGACAACCAAGCAGTGTACATCATGGTTTGTGTGCACTCTATTTACCCATCTCATCTGAAAAGCAGGTAATTCTCAGTGCATCATTTTTGTGCTTAAACACTAAGCTACTTTCAAACACAAATCACCCTCAGCATTCATCAGGCAGCACGGTCTCAAAGCACACAATGATTTCCACTCTCAAGGCTGAACAACCCCAGCTCACTCAGTCTGCCTTCATAGGAGAGGTGCTCCAGCCTTCTGATTATCCTACTGGGCTCCTCTTCACCCTAACAGACTCTAACAGGTCTTAACATCTTTCCTGTTCTGAGGATGCCAGAGCTGGATGCAGTGCTCCAGGTGGGGTCTCACAAGGGCAGAGTTGAGGGGTAGAATCCCCTCTCTCAACCTGCTGGCCCCTCTTCTGATGTGGCTCAGGACACATTTGGTTCCCCTGGGATGTGAGTGCACTGTTGTGTCTTGTATTCCCTCTCTCTTCAGTGTATATTTATCAGGTCTCTACGTACACTTAGTGCCACTTGGCACTGAGAATGAAAGAAGGCAATTACAGGCAAAAATTACATTCCCAATAGATCATGTTGTCTCCCTGATCTTACGTGCATACAATCATCTGAGCCTCTTTCTCCTCTTCACATTAGCTCTTCCCTGGGATCATTGTTTCCTTTGTTGAGCTTCCAGAACAACCTGCTTGAAAACTCAGTTCTCTTTTGTTGTACGCAAAACTGTACCGACACATTTATATAATCTGTCATCTGAAGCGGGGAATAAAAATAGAAATAGTCATGCAATGTACTAGTCATTCATAAAACGAACTATGCAGCTTTGCACGAAGGCATAGTAAAGAGAAGGTTCCTGCTCGGGTTCTGGCCTAGCAGTTTTCCAGTTGCACTTCACTTGTGTGAAGAGCCCTGAGCACAGGAGGGGACATGGCTGCAGAAGCCCAGCAGGCTTCTGTTCTGCCAGGGAGGGATACTGGGAGGGAGCTGCCCTCCCATCTTAAGCTTGTGCAGGGAATTTTCTCTTTATACCCCAACTGCATAATTAACCAGGAGACCTAATTCTCGCTGCTACAATTGACACACATGTGGATTTCCTCCAGGAAAACAGTCAAATTCCACTGCAATCTAACATGACTTTCAAACTACCATAAGCAGCTTATCTTTTTCTTCTATGACAGTGTTTCTAAGTCATACGGATTTTGCAGATAGGATTTTAAGCCATGAAGAATAGAGCTAGCTGCGCTGAGGTTGCTGGAACCGTTTAATTTGCCAAGTTTATCAAAAGCCTTTGGTCTGCACAGAGTTCAGGCAATATTTTGGGAAAATTTGGAACCTGCAAGGGGATGAATTTCAATGAGTTTTCTGATGATGCATGTGTCTGTTAATTGGGTATTATAGAGACCTTTGCTTGTATTAATTACATTGGAGAACGAGAACAGACTAGTTCTGATTCAAATGCATTACTGCTGCAAAGCCCATCAGAAGATACTGGTGGAGAACCTTTTGTGTATCAGAAACAAAATGAGAGAACGTGATACATAGTTCCCTAAATTCTTTTCCAAAATGTGGTGAAAAGATCAAGATTTACAGGGGAAAGACAGTTTGACCCTTTAGATTGTATGTCATAGTTCTTAGACACCTGAAGTGGAGCATTATTAAAGTTCCTAATTCTAAAAGCACATTTCTATTTCAAAATTTCTTCCTCTTTAAACACAGTAGCTACAATTGAAGTCTAATTTATACAGAGTAAAAGGAGTTGCTTGGTGGGCCAGAAATTGGTGTTTACGTAGAAGCTGATGATCTTGTCCTGATTACATCCATAATGGATATGATCCAATGGAAAGAAAACCAGTCCTAAGCACTGTTGTCTATGGTGACTGACCCCCAAGGTCTGCTTTATCAGGGCTGGACAAAAATAATGACAACTGTGACGTGCATGCACGCAAAATGCCAAAGAAATCTCAAAGATCTCTGAGTTTTCTAGATGGACAAAAAACCAGTATTCCTTGCCTATATGAATTTTTTTTCTGGCTAAAAGCATATTCTGCTTTATGAGAAAACAAAGTAAGGAATTAGAAGCATAGAAAGTAAGAACTGGGGCAAAACCAAGCATACATTAAAAATTTTGAAATGCAAAAGAGAAGCAGAAGAAATCACCATCATTCTGTAAGAGCAGGGAATTTGCATAACGAAATTTCCAAAAAAATTAAATAGTTCTCATTTTGTATATAGGAAAAAGATTTTTGACACAGAGAACTGAAGTCTAACAGTGTAATTTTTATGGAAGACAAGGCAGATTTCAACCTCTGGGTCAAGTTTACTTTTTGACTGCATGTATATTTCAATCAACAGTGCTAAATCAAGTGTGTGAAGTGCACCTCGGTGCACAGGTTTAGTGGGAGGTGCAGTTTCTCCATAATCTGAGAGTAGGCATTAATTATGGGATACCACAGTGATTGGTAGAATACTAAATAACAGGAGGAGCAGAGTGTCAGAAATATCTGAGCCACTTCTTGAACTGTTTGAGTGATTCAATGGAAGAATTAATCTTTAGGAAAAAGGCTTGACAGCGAAAGCTATGGAATGAGGTTCTGTGTCTGTTGCTGAATATAACAGGCAACTGAGACAATATTTCATATGCAACTACTGCTATGTATTCAGCACTGGAAAAAAATGCCCAGACGGCTAAAGGAGGCATAATAAATAGGAGAAAATGTGTGATACAATTTTGTATACTCTTGGTAAATTATTATTGGGGAAGATGGTCTGATCATGGTTTTAAAAACAGAGCAAATTAAAAAATAAAAAAAAAAAGAAAGAGAGAAAGAAAACAAAAAAACTAGCAGTTAGGAGGGAAGCAGAGTGGGGTAAGAATTCCCAGACTTACTCCAGGGCTAGAGATAATGCCTTACAAGGACAGATTTTTAAGGTGCTCAATCTGTGCAGTACATCAGGAAGAGGCTTGGGGGGCAACTTGATTACAGAATATAAATACTTTAATGGGTTCTAATGGGCTCTTGAATCTGGTGGAGAAAGGCATGAGGAAGATCATCAGCTGGAAGCTGCAGCCGGATGAGTGCAAATAGTAAGATGGGAATGCTTAACAGTAACAGTCCCTTACTACTGCATAAAGATATCCAAGAAAGTGACATATTCTGCTGAAGTATCCAGCTCTCTACTGGCTGCCTTTCAGCATAGCATGCATTCGTCTCAAAAAATCACTGGATTCAGTTCTGGAGCTTTTCGTAATCAGGTCTGGCTATAATGTCTGCTTTTTTCCATCTGGCCCTTTGTTTATATCCTTCCAGGATAGATACACTCATACTGAGAAAAGAGCACCAGAAACATCACTGGCTATAATAATGAACTCCAGCATATTCATTATTTTGTAATACGTTGAACTGACTGAAACATGGGATTATTTTTATGTTAAAAAATTATAAAGTTAGAAAAATTTGGACCTTCCTTTAAGTATGCTTCTGATAAATTCCTTCTCCCACTCCTAAAACTGTGGTAAAAATGAGGTTCCTTGTGTACTGAGGGTTTGTTTATGTTTTTTTTTTAGTATTTTCAGAGCAAAGACAACAAATAGGATCTTGAGTGATGTATTGGAGAATCTCAGATAGCTCATGATGCACCTGTGGGATATAGCAAAAGAAATGTGTAGTGTATCGATTCTAACATTTTAATTTGGGGATTTGGGCCTGCTGCAAAGCTGCTCATTTCCAGCCCCAGAACCAGGTCACCCAAGTCATGTGTGTGTTTGCAGAGCAGCTGCTCCAAGTTAGCAATACTGTAGGTTTTCCAGTGTTTCTGTCCTGACCACAATAAACCATCCATTGCACTGCAGAAACTGGCAAGGCAGGCAATAATTCACGTTAATCGCGATAAATTTCTGTGTCAATGTTTTAAATTAAGTGGTCTCAAGCAACGTGCTAGGTCTTTGATGAGGCTCACATGGTGTGTACAGACCGGGAGCTGCACCTTGCTGCAGGCTGGCAGCTCCAGGCTGGGGCTTTTGAGCCCTGCCCCTGCCTTGCCTTTGCTGATCACTGAGAAACAGCACAGCACAGCAGCGTGCAGCCCGTGCATCACAGGAAATGTGAACTTTTGTTAGGTACGCTGTGAAAAGGGAGCGCCTGCCACTGTGCACACACTGAAAAATTACTCAGCTGAACCAGCCAAGCTGGGTTAAAAGGCTCAGTCTTACTGTCCTCGCTTAGTTCTCTACAAAATGCCAAAGCACACCTGGGAATGTGAGGAGAGTTAGTCCGCAGGCTGAAGTCCATCCAAAAATGGATTTTGTTTTTGTTAGAAAAGCCTGAAGTCCATTTTTATAAGCCAGACGTATATCAATTTACCAGCCATTCATCTTATCCACATCTGTCTCCAGAAATGAACAGGAAAACAGTGTTCTTGGATAAATCAGTGTCAGAGATTCGTGTGCTTAAAGGCTGAAAAGGATCTCTTCTGAATAGGCTTGGGGTACGTGCCTCAAAGCTGTTGGGGTTTCATTGCAGCCTGTTTGCACAGCACAATACCAAATTTGCTGAGACTGATTGGGGTATTTAAGTAAACATTAATGAGTGCAGAAATTTCTGGAGTTTGAACATTAGGCAGAGTCTTCCTGCTAAAAAAAGCAATGGTAAATAGTTAGCTAGTGCAGGAAAATACATGTTAAAGCAATTACAGGACAGCAGACTTTTACTAAATGTCTACAGAGGTTGCTGGAAAAATCTGGCAGTGTTGTCTTGCTCTGCAAAACAGACATTCATGGCAAAGCTATAGTGAAGTGATATATTTAATCTGATTTATATGTACTTTTCCTCTTTTTAAAAAGGCAACCAAACTAGGAGTACGATTAGAATCATAATAAATGCTAAAAGGGAAAATATTTATATGGGCTTCAAGTCAGAATTTTAGCTGTGATGAGGCCAAAATGAACACAATCCAAGAGCCAGAAATTCTAATTGTATTCAGAACAATAGTTTTAAACAAAATAATCTGATCAATTTACTGTATAAAAGCCCCAGGGTCTATCTGTGCCAAAATTTTATGCTTGAAGAGACGGCATGTTTTCAAAGTACAAAATAATGAGGACTATTTCAAAAACATCCCAGCAGTGAAAATGAGGACACAGAGCTGTCCCTTTGCAGGCAGAGGAAGGAACTCGGCAGTATTTATGAAGAATCAACCACAGCTGAACTCTAGAAATCCAGAAGCTCTAACTGTGCTGTGAGTGCAGAAAATGGCTTCCTGGGTGCATTTGGTACCTCTTGCACACAATCAAGACTTTAGATGAAAGGTTTTGAGGACAAGGTAGAATTCAGTTGTTTTTCTCATGTACAAGCTTTCTTTTTGTTGGAACACAGCACTGGAGGGAGATGGACCGCTATGCAGGAAAGGGACAGAGCTGCAGCTGAAGCACAAACACCTAGAACAAGAAAGCAGGAAAACCAATTTTGTCAGCAGAGAAGCTAAACGTTGCTTTGAACCCAGTTGAACCTAAAAAGCTTTTTGAGCATCCCATAACCTATGGTGACAGGTGATTCCTCTCCTTTTGCTCTTCCTTTGGTTTTTATTGTTATAATGAGCAAAACACCTCTAGGTAGGACTAAATTTTCAAGTTAGGCTGGTTAGGGGCTGTCTGTTCTGGGACTTTCCCCAGCACATAGTTCCTGCCTTGTGCCAAAGTTCCTGCCTTGGTGAGGGTGAAAAAGAAGATACTGGGCTCTTTCACCTTCAGGTGCTGCCTGGACAGCCTCACTGCCATCCTCTGCCTCTCCAGCTGCAAAGTAGCTGTTCCAGCTGAGCTCCTGCAGCTTTCAACACATTTCTGATATGTATTTGTTTTAAGCTTCTCTTTAAACACGGCAGTGCTTCTTTCCTGGGTCATTTCTCAAGGACTTTGCTATCCCTGCTGTTAGAAATGTTTTTCTTTATTTATTTGTAGAGTGGTAAAGAGAAAGGTTGAAAGTGAGTGAAGTGACTAAAGGTGGCTTCTGACAAAATTTTCCTCCTAATGTATTTGCACCTTGATATAAGAACGCAGAGTATCACTCCAGGACTTAAGGGTCATTCCTCAACAATCTCAAGAAAGTGTGAAAAGCAGTTTCAGAGCAGAAATAAAACCTGTCAGTGGCTCAGGCTTCCTGTCCTGTGTCTGAATTCTTACAAGCCAAAATTCATGTGTTCCTGATGCAGAGACACAAACCACAAATAGCACCATTCAGGAGTTCTGTTACTGTCTGAGAAAAAAAATCTGCCACAATGCCCTCAGTGGTTCTGGGCATTTTTCCTAGTTCTGCTTCACGCTAAAGGCCTTGTACATTGAAACTGACACATACTCTGAGATACTATTTGATCTGCAGTTTTATTCTTGTAGACTATGGCAACATTTGTAGGCTGAGTAGTGATTTCTTGCCAGAAAAGCAGCCAAAGTTAGGTTTAAGCTTTCATGGCTTGTCTGTTTCTATTTTCCACCAGTTGCTTGAAACCGAAACAAAAATACTGACCACCCAACTTGAGTATTTCTAGGACTGCTGTGCCTTTAAAAAATAATGCTGAAAGCACTTTATGTAAACCACAGTTTGGTAACTGCTTTTTATTTTTTCAACCACATGTATAAAACATTTTGACCTCACAATATTCTCTTACCAGCATCTGTCTTTTTCATACTTATTATCTCCTATTATGTTGTGTGGGAGGGGAAGAGGTCATAAACCGACATTTTAAGCACAGGGCTCAAAAGGCTGGGAGTGCCCTACAGGTAACTTCTGCTCTGAATCATTTCTTTGGGTCTGCTCAAGCTCAGCAGGTAGTGCAGCTTCTTTGGTAGGTTATGCCCAGCATGGTGCTCTGGGATGTGCCATTCCACACGTTTCTTCTGTAAACCATATCCAGAGAGCAGTGATTCAGAAACGTCTTATGGTCAGCTGGGTTTTGGTGTACCTTTGAGTGGGCAGGAGGATTATACAACACCAAGGACATCACTGTCTGCCAGTCAGTGTGGATTTGGGCCTTCCCTTCCACCTTTCTGAGCGCTTCCAGGGGCTACAGACCAGAAGGCCCAACATCTGTCACGGACACAATTCTGCCCCAGCAGTGAGGTGTGTGCAGGTGAAAGCGCTGTGCAAAATTTGAGTAGGTGATGAAGTTGCTGGGGGGCTCTCCGTGCAGCTAGGGTGACCACTGGCAGCAGAGTGGGCAGAGTGCGTGTGTGTGTGTGCCAGGAGGATGTGTTGTGTGTCTGGGCTCCCCTGCCCCACCGCTCTTCCAGGCAGAGGGGTCAGCTCTTGCTGTGTTATAATCAAGAAGCTTCTGTTCATTGGTAGCTGAATGGTCCTGTGAACACTGCGTGTTAAGTATCTTTCAAATTCTTTGTGATAAGAGATGCTATATAAATGTAGCAGAGCGGTGCTTCCTGTGCAGTTTGAATTCTTTGCCCTTAGTTCTATCACTCCAGTGGGAGCAGGGCAGGACAGTATTTCTGAGGGATGCTTTTTTGTGATTCATATTGCTTGTAGAATAACACTGTTTTGACCTACTCTGTTTGTGAAAAATAGTATGTCTTACCTAAATTTGTTTGTTCTAAAAATGCTTTTGCTTTACCTTAGCAGTGCATAGTTGAAATTTTCCAAGAACTGCTGCCTTTGTGTTAATTGTTGCCCTGGATGTGGACTTGGACCTGGGTGGTTCCCTTCCAACTCACACACCATGATTGTCCTTACACAGTAATTGGGAGTCAGATTTTATTTCTCCTTTCTTAGCTGTGTGTTTTGAATGTCCTTTTGTCTCTATCTGTCACAACACCACCACCAAGCTGAGGTCACATTTTACATCTGAATGCTTTCCTCAAACAACTGGGTCCTGTTATCCCTCCCGATTCCATGAATTACTAAAATGAACTTTATCAAGCACTATATATAATGATTCCCTTTTCAAGAGCAAAATGTTTTTTCTGGCTCTTGTATGTGTAACTCCTGGTGACTGAAAGATCAGTTAAGTCCCTTCCTGCTGCAGGCTCACTCTCAGTGGGATGCTTTAGCAGTTTGGATGCACGTGAACAGATATGTGCTGTTTTCCAAGGCAAGCACCCATTTGTTAGTGAGAGCTGCTCGCTCTCCTCTCCACAGGAGCCCTTTCTCACTGACCTTTTGAACCACCAGAGCAAATCGAATTATGTAGCTCTACAAAATGGAAACCAGCATTTGGACTGCATGAGGGAAGTGTTCCAGCTTCAGTGCAGTTGCCCAGGGAAGCAAAGCCAACAGAGATCAACACATTGTTCTGAATGAGTAAAGAACAAGGGCCTGCTAAACAAGTTTTGTCTCTCAAGCTTGTATTATCTTTCTTATGTCATCTCTTAGGCAAGACTGCATAGGCAAGATGATGAACTTTTTGCATGATTTTTCATGTTGGCTGTGACTGATGTAATCCATGCAGTACCTGCTAACAGGTTTTCCACAATTGGTGAGACAGTGGGAACCAGTGCCAGAAATAACAGCTCTAAAGTTCAGAAAGGCCATATGTACTTTCAGTCTTGTGACAAAGGAATGTACCAGTTCTAGTAAATGGGACACCTCCACCCCTCCCTCCTTCCCAGGCTCCGTACACGCCGCCACTTCCCAGGCAAGTGGTGTCTGCTGCCCTGTGAGCCAGGCAGCTCCTCTAGATGCATCAGGCAACACATGGGAGCACAGCCAGCAGCCACAGACAGGGGAGGGTTCTTGGAGCAAAGGGCCTGGCAGGCAGGGCTTCTGTGGGCTCCCAGGGTAGCTCCTCTCCTCCCCTGGCCATCCAAACAGATGATATGGCTGAGCAGAGGAGGACAGGAGCAGGGACTGGTACCCAACCTATGACAGCCATTCTGTGGGGTTTCATATCTGCACACATTCATCCTGACAGGTCAAGTTCAGTGAAAACTGGAGGCAGGGAAATAAAGTTTCCTTTAAAATTGCAAATAATAATTGAAGAAATTGGTCAATCTGCTATTGTTGAAATAAATTCTTAAAAATATTACCATGAAACCAACTTTTCTTTAGTCTGTGTTTCAGACCTACCACTTCCCTAAAATGAATTTAGAATGGACTAAAGGGACTAAAATGGACCTTTCCTCAGAAACGCTGCGTGACTGGAGTTGCAATTCAAAGAAGATCCTGACCAGAGGCATTTCCATGGCCAAGCTGAATTGTAAATTGAAGTAACGAATACTTCTTAGCTGATCTTTGGTGGATTTCTTTTCCAGTAACCCCGGAACACTGGAAAATCTTATTGCATATTATTGCTCAAATCTTGTTGCATTGCAAGTCTGTCTTGTTCAGAACGATGTCCTCAAGCTTGAGAGGATGATACTGATTTGAGCAGGCTCATCTAAAATGCCTTCATCTTTCACGCAAAGATGCTTACAAGCTTACACAACAGCAGTGAGTCATTCACATTGGATCACGGCTTTATTCACACTGCAAAAGCAAAAGCAGTATTCTCTGTCCCCAGCTTCAGCACTGCTAATATGCAAGAGATATGTGATAGATGTATGTTATGCCCTGGAAAAAATGAATCATTAGTGGCTGATGATGCCTTCTTAGTGGACAATCATGCTGTCGTTCATCAGCATTAGCTTATTTTCCATGTTCCTTTTCCCTCTTTCCAAGGGGAAAGAAATGCGAATGATATTTCTGCACTTCAAGGAAAGGAGCAGGAAAGGTCAAAGGTGCTAAAAGCTCCACTCATATGTCAGAGGCACTACAGCTATGTCACAAGTTTGCTTTGTCCTTAATGCTGTGTTAATTAACCCTGTTAAGAATGGCATATAATTTATATAGGGTTTAACAAGTGAACAGCAGTCTTTCTTTTAGACTGAGGACATGATTCAGCAAGTCCCTTTTGCATTTGCCTGACAGAAGGAATGCACTAATCTCACGGAAGCAACCTGTAATGCCTCGCTGAAGGGAGGCACTGGGGCTGGGTCAAACCTGTGAAATTAAGCAGAGTTGATCTTAAGTAAAAGCAGAAGCTTTCACTGAAGCTGGGACCCATATCTTTTGTATTTGGCTTTATAAATTTCAGCTACGTAGCCAAGGTCAGCCTTGGTGTAGGTAGAGCTGGTCACTAGAGAGGATCCCAAGCTAAGCATGGAGTGAGGTTCCTTTCCTATTTCTTGGACTGTAGAGGGAGCCCAGGCAGTTGTCAAACTAAATCTCTCTAAATCATGTGCGTGCCTATACATGGCCCGTGAGATGAATCCTACCTAATTCCTGACTCTAGTGATAAGTTCATGTCAGCTGTATAATCAGACCACATTGTTCAGGAAAAAAAAAGAAGAAAAAGGCATATTAAGCAAAGGATATATGGCAGCACAATATGTGGGCTTTTCTTGTTGTTTAAAAAAACCCAGCTTTTTTTGCTTTTTTCAACTAATTATCAACAGCAAAAGATAAATTAGCCTTTAATTTTAAATTATTTTAAAAGATCTGTAAATAAGACATCATGTTTCAATCAAGCGATCAGCTATTTTATACGAAGACATTAAGATTTCATGCTTTTTCAGAGCTCTAACTTTGTGCTTAAATAGTTATCTTTACATTTTAGAAACTTGAAATGATAAAATAATTGTGTCCTACACCAATATCATTGCCTAATCATCTTCCTGATATTACTCTGTTTTTTGTACTGAATGACATTTGGATCTAGAGATCCGCTTCATTGACTGTAGACAAAAAATGCATGTGCTAAAATTTGATACACAAATCAATAAATCATACGTCCCTTTAAATGTAGTGGAAGTAAAGGCTCACATTGATCTACATCAACTCTGATTAGGGTTGTGTGGTATTCTCTTTAGGAAAAAAAAGCAGAATAGCTGCTGATGAGTGAACTGTAGGCATGAGATGTTGCATAGCTGGCTCTCCCTGAAGTCAGGCAGAGGAAGCAAAACAACCAGGGAGCCCCAGGACTTTACCATCTTCTATAAAATGGCATCTGTTTAAATGTGAGGGTCTGCAATGTATTTTCTACAGCTCAAGTGTCCCTTGAAATTTTCATCAGTAAGGAAAAGAAAAAATTAAAACCTAGAAGAGAAACCCATCTCTGAGCTGAAGGAGTACTGACATACATTGCCCACTGATTTAAGGCTTTGAGTTTAGGGAAACTTGCCAAGTGCACAATATCATGCTGCCAGCACATTCAGAGCAGAAGTAAAATTCTTCCCAAGATGCATTTATCTTCACTTCCCTATGACACACAATTTTTAAAATTAGGTATCTAAGTGCTTCACGCACTTCCATGCTCTAATTTGCTGAAAAGTGTTTCTGCCCATGGATGTTTCCTGTACCTGTCCTCTGCAGCCTTCCTTCAGCCCTCCCTGTGCTGGACTGTCCCGGTAAGTAAGGCAGCCTCTGCCAGCTCAAAGCTTGTCAGCTGCCAAGATATCAAGAAAGGAAGAAAGTCAAAATCCTCTTTGGCTTCCTTCAAAGCTTGTTAATTCATACTTTGTTTTTATTTTCTGATTTTGGCTTGAGCAGGTTACGTATCCAGATTTGTCTGGGTTGAGAACACCTTATCATCAAAACTATTGACATGGTTTTGTTTTGCCCTTGACCGTTAATTTGATTGTCATCCCACATTTTGTACAATGTGTTTTCCAAAGGGAAGTTGCCAAGAAGAGTGTGGAACAGAGAGGAGCAAGCTGTCAGACTTGTGGGGCATGTAACACACCCCCCTCTATGTGAGAAGTGCCTCTGGAGCTGGAGACGCAGGGCAAAGTGCCAGCCCTCTCTGTGGGCTCAAAGTGCCTGCTTACCTGGGAAATTCTCCAGCTCCTGTATCCCAAACGGTCTGAAAATGCCTACACGCATGTCCTCTTCAACCTGGCATTCTTGTACTTAAGATGAGGATAGGGAGCACTGTCAAAGAATAAACAAAAGCCTGGTGAGAAACATAGGGGAGACAGTGGTTGAGCAGCACTTTTTTCCTCTCTTCATTTGCTCTTTTTTGTAAAGTAACAACCCTTACCTATGGAAGTGAGTGCTGCTTGGACCTCATAAATGAGCTGAGGTAGCAATGGACAGCCCTACATGCAGTTACCTTGATTTGAGGGACATCCCATCAAGTAATTTACCATCGCTTCTTGTGACTACTAGCATTCCTCAGAAATTGAAGACTGCCTCTTCCCCCAGACCAAACTTCTACAAATTACAGAAACACAGAATATTCTGAATTGGAAGGGACCCACAAGAATCATCAAGTCCAACTCTAAAGTGAATGACCTACAAAGGGACTGAACCCACAGCCTTGGCATTATTAGTGCCATGCTCTAACCTAAGACCTTTTCAAAGAACATGAAACAAGTCTGTAAGATGAGACTTGTGGATAGAAAGCAGGTGAATAGCTGAGCAGATCTGGCTGCAAGTTCAGAACAACTACCCTTCCCTTTGAAGAAAACTACCAGAGCCAAGTGTCTCTCTTGAGCATGCTACCCAACGCTGAAGAAGATTAAGCATTACTTTCTTCTAGCTTTGGACAAAGTAGTTTGGTGCAATAAACAGCTTCTCCTTGCTTCATATTTTTCTTTTCTTCTCAGGACTCTATCTTACTTCTTCCCTTGCTGTAAGTATAGAGAAGCAGCAAATTTCTATCACGTGTAGTACCCTCACTTCTAGGGTTGTGCTAAGGGCCTTACACTTTCTCCTAACCCTGGTCTCTCACACAAATTCTTACTTTGTTAATCATTAGGCAGGACCATGGCTTAGTGAAAAGTAAGTGCTGTGCTGGGTTAACTGTGGTGACACCAGTGCATCTTGCTCTTGTTGACTCTTGTGGAAGCTCTGATTTCATGGTGCCTGTTATCAAAGAATATCAGGTAATCCTTTACATGCAACTTTTTCACGAGTTAAATCAGTACATTCTTTAAAACAGGAGCAAAAGGCTCATTTCCTTGCCATGCCCCAGCAAAACTGCTTTCCTGATAGGGTGCAGGACTGTTGAAAACATTTGTAAGGATGGAAACATGCATTGGTGTATTTTATTGGCTTACTTGGAGGAACATGCAGAAAATGTTGAAATGGAGGAACATGCAGAAAAGTAGGACACCAGTGGCTCATGGTCCTGCCTGACATTGATACAGGAAAACGTTTTGGGATTTATGGAATTTAGGAATGGACCATGTGAGTAGGTCTCTTCTCTGTCCATGAGAGTACAGAGGAATTCTATACTCTTCATTCTCTGCATCTTCAGATTTTACTCATAATCCTCTAAAAATGTGGGGAAGTTGATTAATAAAAGCTGCATTTTGGAAACAACACACCTTCTTTTCCTTATCAGAGAGATTTTTTTGTGCTATAACTTCAAATGTACAAGAAAACCCATGCTTTTGTATTGTCAGTGTTTGTGTTTATTAATGAATTCTTTTTTACACTGATTAAGAAATACTGTCTGCCCACAAAAGATTAAGAATCCATGTAGATAATTTATCTAAGATCAGATCTTGTATACAGTTAAAAACCTCCTGCAATTTTGTCTGTGCTTTGAAATTCAAATGGTTAAGAGAAAAGCTCCTTAAGCAGATTACAGCCAGTTAGATATTTTATTGTATATAAATTCTAAGTGCATGCTTACCAACAGATAGGCATAATGCGACAGTGTGTTTTGCTTTAGCAGAGTCATGTGTGTATTGAGAAAACTCTCCATTTCCAAACTAACAGAAAGTTGCACATCATCTCTCCCTGCGCTGCAGATAAGACCTGTATTGTGGCCCTGTTCTTGTAAAATCACAGATCCACACTGTTTGTTTAAACTCATTACAGAGGCTGTGTTTCATCTCATAGCCTTCAGAGCAGCACACTGGAGTTAAGAGGTGGAATGCTACTGAAGTTCAATAGGAACTGGGCATATAGTTCCTTCAGATCCCTCTCAAAATCCCTGTCTAAATGTGGAGGAATAAACAGCTGCAAGACAGATTATAACTTTACTTGCAAAATTTTTATGAACATCTGAAAATGAAGTATTCTTAAGGCCCTTCCTGTCCCATCTCTCCCTTGTCATTCAGTGCTAAACTCATCCTCAGCTTCGTGGTGCAAGATGCTGTGCTTTAAAAACCTTCATGTTTTAATGTATAGAAAAGGACTTTTTTTTTTTTTTGGCCCAGGGTTGAAACTAACTTCTCTTAGGCTTTGAATCAGTTTTTGTTTTCAAAAAACCCTATAATTTAATGTAGACAGCAAGATGGAAATGCCAGCTGTCTGAACCTGTTCAGCAGCATAAACTTCAGAATAAGTCCCAAAATGGAATGGTTACTGGCCAGAACGTAGAAAAGATATTTAATAGGTGCAATTAACAAATAGCTCTGTGGTTTATCACTTAGCTCTGCAGTTTATAACAGGAATATCACTTCCTGGTGTTCCTGGCTGTATGTAAAATATTCACGCTAGCCCTGACGTTTTTGTTGGGGGTTTTTTGTTGTTTTTTGTTTGGTTGGTTGGTTTTTGTTTTTGTTTTTTTTTTTCTTGAGTATAATGTTTCATGGGAACAGTAAAACCTGTAGAAGTCAGAGATCAAAGCTGAATGTTATTTCCAAAATACCAATGATACACAGAATGCTGTCATGGAAACCTTCCTTGCAGACCCTTAGCTGTATAATGGGCCATCATCCCACGCTGTGCCACGGAGCTATTCATCTTGTCACCACACCAGAATATGTGGCCTGTAAATTGAAGTCACAATAAAAATACAGATAGCATCGCATGATGCTGCTTTTCATGGACAAATGGCAAAGCTTGCTTTTAATGCCTGGGTATCTGTCTATACATTGCAAAGACGTGGGATCAGATGGGCTTTGTGTCCTTAGGAAAAGTGGAATTTCCTCTTTCCTCTGAAACTCATGTTAATATTAAGAGAAGATAATGAATTTTTCCAATTACATAACAAAAGGGATTATATTGTGCCAGATTAATTTCCAAGCCACATATCTCAGAGAAAATCCAAATTCTTGAATGAGAGACTACAAAGCTCTGAAGCTAGATAAGCTCTGAGAATGCAGGTATCAGCTTCCTCTGGGTTTGGGATATTTAGGTGAGGGAGACAATACATTCAGGCATGTCTCAGTCTGGTTTTAGTTGTGTCTTCAATTCCCAGGTGGACTGAAAAGACTGAATCTGAACATTTGGAATTTATTGTAGGGAGGAAAAAGGTAAGCCATTGATCTTCTCTAGGTTTGGATTTAGATTGTTCCCAGTAGATGATTCCCACAATATGTAAGTGAAATTCTTTCTTTTTTGCCTTTCAGTGCCTGTGGCTCAGTGCCTAAAGAGCACTGATGAGTATTTTAACAGCTTGCACCAATTATAATGCATGTTAAACACAACCCCCAAACCCCTCCAAATTTGCATGATGGAAATACAGTCTTCATTATCAAACATGATCAAAGAAAAAAAAAATGTATCATATATATATATGCTTGTCTATGCCCATATAGGCACTGGAACTAATCGCTTTACAGGAACTGCATCTTCTCAGTCTCAGGCAATGCTGCAAGTTCTTATAACCTAAAACTCTGTTAAGATTGTCCATAATTGTAGGTCTGTGCCAAAATAAAAACTGAAGAGGATGTCAGATATTGGCTTTCTCATGCATCATGTTCACAATCAAGTGCTAGAAATTTAGTCCTATAAAATATCCAGTTTGGTGTGGGACTTTCCTAAGTCTCACTGCACAGTAAATATTACAAGAACATAATGAGATGGGCTACATAAAAACAATGATCATACAAGATCCTAGCATGAATAAGGAGCTGCCACAAATTAGTGTTCTGTGAGTTGGGCTCCAGGGATTAATAAACTTAGAGTAGGAGACAATGGCCTAGGGAAATCTCATAGAAGTTAATGGTATTTCTAGCACTGTGGTATCAACTAAGCTCTGTGACCTTTTTTAGAAATTGTTGCACAGGAGGAACAAGGAAGAAGGTATCATCTGCATACTGTGGGCTAGTGGGGAGCACAACAAAGCCCACTTTTCACTTTTTATTTTTCTTTTACTTTCTGACAATGCATTTGTGACTCTGCTTCTTCCCTATCTAACAGTCTGGTTTTCAGGTGAATGAATGCTACCAAGGTTAGTGCCAAAGGTGTGAGGGGATAAGTTTCCCTTGCATTTCTATACAAGTTGAAATAAGTGCATCTTGAGAAAAAGAAGACTCTTAATGTACTTCCAGGCTGAACAGACATAGCTGCTCTGTTCTTTCTCCATGCTGTAGTAGCTACACCTAAGTACAAACCATTTTTGATTACTCAGCTTGGAAGATCTCGCTATGCTGACTGGCCACTGACCCATATTCTCAGATTCTGTTTCAGTTATGTTGTGATAATGGCAAGAAAATTATATTTTTTTAAAAAAATGAGTAATTTTTATGAGTTTCCCCTGATTTTGGAGGCTTTCCTCATTGTATCACAGAAAAGACTTGTTCTACCTGACTTAAAGCTGTACATGGGGTGCATTGGGAAAGAGTGTCTTTCTCAGATCACAAAGAGTTTCTCACTTTCTAGCCAATATTTAAATTACTCAGAAGTTCCAGTAATTTTTGGAAGAGGTCTTCTGCCTTCTGCTTGCATTTCCTCCCTTTTAATAGGAAACTTTGCTCCTGCATCTGAAAGTGAAGAAAAGCACACTTCAGTAAGCCTGCAATTGTTTAGAACTCAGAAGTGTAGATTGATTAGCAAATACTCTACAATAGCTCTTATAATGGAGAGCTTTAAATAAATGGGTTTTAAACTATTCTTACAGTTTCTAGTGCTTTTTATACAGTCCAAACATGCTGTGTACACTATTCTTTGACTCTGCTGTGTTGCTGGAGGGGAATGAATTAGAATATTCTGAATGCCTTATGTAATCCATTTAGAGAACTTTTTTGTTTGTATCTTTGTCTGAATTTCTTGGACGGAATTAATTAATGGCAAAGTATAAAGGCCAACTTTGAAATCCTAGCTGACTTATACACTAGAGCTCAATTTGTATTCTACATCAAGAAAATGTTTGGATTTGAAAGAAGGACACCATTATCAAAAAGATTTCTGTAGATGGCTCTGTTCTTCAGAGTGCCATCTCTTTGCCACAGAGTTTTAGCATTTGGGTAATTCAAAAGGAAATTAATTTCTTGATCAGGGTACATATTTAATTTCTTATTAAAAATTAAATGCAGAACAGGAAATAGTAACTGAATCGGGATAGGAAAAATTTATAAAGATTGCACTTGTTTAAAACAATGTTAATTTCAGGTGAAAGGCAGAGAGAATAAAGTCTATGAACTGAAAACCTTCATAGTCCTGTGGAAATCTGATGGGGTAACAGCTTCTAGGAAAAAGAAAGATCCTTTTTCTTTTCATATTCATATTTAAATTGATAACTATATTTCTTTCTTCAGTAGTACATTCCTGCAGTGATACATAAGGATTAGTTCTCTGGTGGGTGTAAGTTTGTCTAGCTTCATTGAAGTCAGTGCAATAAAGATCATTTACATGCATTTCTGAAGAGTTTAATCAGCTGGTCTCTGCAGCATTAGGGAAGTCGGCAGCAAAATCCTGTTTTCTTCTTTGTGGAAAAGGGGTTATTCATGAAATGCCATGTTGTGATGCAGAAAAGAAAAGCAGCAGCTGAGTGTCACTGTGTCTTACCCCTCTGCCTGCTCCACTGTGGGACAGGCAAAGGGGAGCAGATGGAGGTCCTGCTTGCACATCTACACTTTCCTAGATACCACGTGCTACAAGGCAAGGGCTTTCCTTGTGGGCAAAGCAGCTCTGCCCAGGTGATAACAGAGACGTGAAAAAATACCACATCGTCTGGGGCTGTAAGATGTACATCAGCTTGTTAAATGTGCTGAAATTTCCCCAGAGTTCACTGTAGGAGCAACATGAGCTCCTGTTCTCTATGTGCTGGGGTCCAGGGGGAGGTGGACACCCTGTGTTTGTGGCAGACTAGACCAGTGCCTGTCCAGTTAGGGCTGTAGGAGGCAGAAAGATCAGCAAGGAAGGCCAGAGGGTTTCAAGTTTGTGCATTAAAATCAGGAAGCACAGTGGAATTTTTCCAGTCTAGAGATTTCAAAGCTTGGAGAGGACCAACCTTGCTGATTCTTTTCTGATTTATTTCTTGTGTTCTCAGCCTTGGAAATTTGTGTGGTCACACAAATCCGGGCAAAGTCAGCATAATGGTTCAGTAGCTGATAGATAGTGCCTAGCCAGTAGGGTACTAAGACTTCTAGGTAGATGAAAGATCTTGTCTTTATGCTTTCCAGGATTATTCTCTCTGTCAAAGAGTAATTGGACAGGAAGGAGTAGAGTATTGATAGTATAGTTTATGCTTTTAAATATTTATAGTGTAGGGAAAGGATTGGTTGAGATGGTATTTTCTGGTTTCAAAATAATTTTTCTCCTCACATTAGCAACTCTCTTTTTTTTTCTTCTCAAACATTATTTATTTTCTGCCTCATTTATTTCTCTCTGTGGCACCTTGGCATGGTCTTGAGAAATGTTAAACACTGGCCAATCTGAGTCTTTAGAAACAACGGGGCATTAAAGAAAATTTTGCAACATCAAGGTCTGAATATTTATGACAGTACTGTCGTACCGCCCTATTTCTCTGATACCAGTGAATCTCCACATTCCTACAAGAGACAGGGTATTAGGATAAGAACGGTAGCTGGTGCACAGAGAGCCCAGCTTCTCTGGCCTATTTGACACTGGGCAATCATGGATTTCCTCCAGAGCTGTTGAGAGCACTGTGGACAAGCCTGTGTTTATACTCTTGCAGTACAATGTGAGCAGTGGCACAGAAATGCTGCTGGGCTCCTGCCAAAGGGCCACACAAAGGGAGCCAGATCATTTCCCTGCAATGCAAATGCAATGACAGTGGCGGCAGGGGAAGCCTGGCTATGCAGCCACCTCCTCCTCTCCCCTGCTCAGCCTCCCCAGTTCTGGTACTGGGAGGTTACCAGGAGCGCTGGCTGCAAAGAGATTTTGGTAGGCACAGCGCCTTCGGAACTCATGCCCATCTTACTTAGAGATGGGACCTGTAATATCCCAGGGCCCTTAGTGACCCTTCCCTTCAGGTGTCTTTGGAGTCTGGCAAGTGGCCAGAGTGGGCAGGACCATTCCCTCATGAGGCCCCAACACAACTTTCAACAAAACCTCTCTTCTCTGTGTCCAAATGAGAGGACTGGCAGGAGCTGGGGGAGGAGTGCCAGCAGGGCACTGTGGAGCCCTCAGTGACAGGAAGGGCCCACAGAGAAGTTGCCATCTCCAGCGTGAGCGGAGCCCCCCGAGCTGGGATCCCAGACGGTCACCCTGTGCACGAGGTACAGCACTCCTGGGGCAGAGGGAGACTGCAAAGAGGGAGGAGAGGGAACCAGAACAGAGATGAGCAACTGAGAGGGGAAGGGGCTAAAGAGAAACTGGGATGGAGGGGCTTGGAAGAACCTGACCCACTGCCTGAAGGGAAAATAAGATTCAATGGGATGCTCAGATGTGCGGGAACTAGGGAGCAGTGATGCTATGGCAAGCAGAAGAATTTACTGTACAATTAATGGCTTGATGCAATCCTGAGTGTGCAATGACTGAGGGAGCTGAGTGGAAATACCCACATTACGAGGACAACTACAATGTGTATCTTTCTTCAGATATGTACTTTGCTTATTCTTTTTTTGTCTGCTTCCCACATATCTCCAGAATTTATCAATATGCAATTGTATTTTCTGCATTGCTGATCTTCTCCTAAGACATGAAGTCAGAAAGCTCTCTAAAACCAGTTTTCAAAATCAGAAACATCCCTTCCTGAAATCAGCAAATAAAGGATTCATTGCATCCCAGTCTATCAGGTGTCCCATCTGTTCAAAAGACTATGGCTATTTCCATGAAATGAAAATACTTTTCAAAATTTATTTTTGGAGGAGGGGAGTATAAATGTATGTGATTTGGAAATAAGATATGAGAGATAATGCCCTCCTCTGAAGGGATGGTTAGACCTTCTTGTTAGTATGTGTATTTTAAAAAGCTCAGATATGGTTTGTTTTCTTGGACTTGAATGTCTTTGGATCCCAGATGCTTAAGGATAAAGGTTTACTTGTTTGTTTGTTTGTTTGTTACTTGTTTTCTGAGTGAAATTTTATAAATTTATTTATATATGTGCAAAATGCTCTCTTCTACAGAGTGGAATGTCAGATTATTTATTTTGGCACCTGTTTTAAGAAATAGGTGCTTTTACTTTGCAGCTGCTTTTACTTTGCTGCTGAAGTGGTTTTGCTTCAAGCTCTCTAACATTCTAAACCCCTCCAGAGCAATGGTTGACTTTGCTTTATAAATTTCATAAATATAACCTTCCATTTTCATGTATCTCACATGGGTCAGCATGCTTGGATTTACTGGGTATTTTTTCCCCCTTCATTTTAATTCTTATTGGAAAGTTAGTTATATAGGGTGTTAAGTTCCAGCAGTCTTAAGACAAGATTTTTTACTGCTTGATTAAGAAACTTTTCCAAAATACCACTATCTATGTCATGGCAGAGTACTCTCAATGCAAAGTGGAGTTATACAGTATTTCCCCACCGGTATTTCTCCCAAGACTTGTTTGGTGTTTGGAAGGCAGGCTGAGGACAGCTGGCCAGCACAGCCATGGCTGCAGCCTTATCTTGTCTTTATCAAACACACAAACCACGCAACAGCATCCACAGGACAGATTTCCACCCAGGGACTGGCTACAAGCCAGGCCTAACTCACCAGGTAGGATCTGCTCGAAAAGAGCGATCCAAGCTGGAAGCAGCAGACGCAGGGATGGATCTGAGCCCCCTCTGAGCAATGTGTGAGTGCACACATCCCTGCTCTCCCGTGTCCCTGGGGCACTGGGAACTTCATGGGAGAGAACAATCAGGAGATTCATCCTCCCATTTCATTGCTGTCGTACCGGTCTAGTGATGGCAGCATGAGACTGCTCTTTCACCTCTTTGGTAAATACAAATGAGGCAGCAACGCAATGCAGCCTTGCTCTTCACCTGGAAGAGAAGGGGTGACTTTGCAAAGTGCTCAGCTTCCCCACTCTGTTCTTCTTAGGGAAGATCCAGAATCACCCCCATGAGTTCTTCAATCCTCTGTGATGGGCTGACCCTGTGCTGGCAGAAAAAAAAATTATACCTCTGCCTTAGTCTTTCTTGGCCACCTGCTGCTAAAATCAGCCTGCTGATGTCTCACTTTCCAGGGGAACATTTCAGGATCTTCATTTCCATTCAGAAGGTGCTATTTTATGCTTGGGTTTTGCTGTGAGGCAGTGTTGCTGTTTGATATTTCTCTACATCTATAAATTTCAAGCTTTTAGGCTTGAGAGATAGGGTGGAGAAAGGATCTTCCCTTTTTGTGTGCTTATGCCAGTAATTGTGAATGTAAGTAGCTGCATTAATGAGGCTTGTTGGAAGTGTTTTATTAAGAAATGTGAAACTCATTAGCTTTTCAGTAAGAAAGTGTAAACAACCCTTCTTACATTTGCTTGTGAAGCTATAAAACTTAATTTCCTATCCATACAAGAGCATTTTTGTCCATCGTAGTACCCAAAGCACTTTAATAAGGCATTTTGTCATTTTAGTTTGAAATAGCACTGTCATTTAATACTGTCTTTTTTCCTACACCACCTTACCTTCCCAAGTTCTTTCATAAAAGACAGTCCATGCTTATGTCAATGTAAAAATAAATGCATGGCTGATGTTCTGTAGGTAGAATCCTCATTTTGTTGGCTGGCCGGAGAGTGAATAGGCATCATTAAAACCGAATGGAAAATTTTCTCTACCTGTATAGCCAGTTGATTTTAAAAGTGGTTTGGTTGGACAGTTTGTTACATAGTATATATTTTGAGTATATATTTTGAGTTTGCTTCAGTTCTGCTTGTTTTACTTGCATCTATAAATCAAGCTTTTAGAGACTTCACAGACAAAAATTCTTGAAAATCTCAGTGGGTTTGACTCTTCAGAATGATGATGTTTTATTTGTTGATGTAATGATAAATTTTTATTATAGGCAACTGTCTTGTAATGGAATGGGGCTGTGGGATTTATTCTGAATTAGTAGTTGTGTAAGGATGACACTCAGAAGAGTAGCAGTGGTGGACAGAGGCAGGGAAAGAAGGCTTTTGAAGAGGTGAAGAAAGGGTGGATGCACTCCTCACACAGAAAGAAATGTCATGGCAAAATGAAAACAGAATATGACTAGAGGACAGAACCCTAACACCAGATTTATTTTTTTTCCCCTATTAAAATAATGCAGTGATTAGTTGTGTAAGGGTTGTAGAAAATCCACAGGAGGAAACCTCATTGCAAGAAATAGCTGTAGAAAAATACCCCAAAAATGTCTAGTGCCATTTTATCAATAGTATCATGTTTGCTGTATAACTCCAATAGTTACAAGTTCATGTGTAACAGAAACATTTTTCTTGGTCCTAAAATAATAATTTTAATGGCCTTCCTATTTCTAACAGCAACAAAAAAAAAAGTTGGAAATAAGTTAAATGCCTTTGTGGATACACAAATACATAATACAGAGTCCAAGTCACATAGCAACAAAAATTGTCACATGCATTGGACAACAGCAGGCCTGTGTATTTTTTTCCTTAAGGCTTGCATCAGCTGAGAAAAAGTGTGCCATGTTGAGCATTACACTGTTTTTCTCCAGATAATTCAATGTGTGAATTATTTAATTATTATTTCACTGCTTCCCTATTATGCTAAATTTCAAGAAAGTAATTTTATGTGTACAGTATTTAAGCACACATGAAGACCTGCTGAGATTTGTTGGGATTACACTTAAAATCCTGCCACAGATACAGAGAATACTCAGCTTCTTCCTCCAAAAGGCTAGTCACATCTTCACATATGGGGAGATATTTATTGCGTGCAACGTTAACAGCTACCATATTGCTGTACTCCCACGTTGACACAAATGTTGGCAAAAGCTACTGTGCCAGCTGCCCACTTTACACACTCTCGTGGCACCTTTTCTCCTCTTCGAATCCATAAATTGCCATTATCATCCAATTAATGCTCAAACAGAGATTTTTTTTTTTCTGCCTCACATACTTCTCAGAATATACAAGATGGATATGCAGGAATCTGTAAAACCAGAACAAACCCAGCAGCTAAGACTTGTTTGACGCCAGAAAATACCCTGGGGTCCTCTGTGGGAATATTATTACAGGGAACCAAGGATTAGTGTAGAGATTGAGGAGATTAAACCTTAATTAAAATGAGCACTTGTACACAGCAGATAACTATTCTTTCAGTTGTAGTGGACAGGTCTTCCTGCAGCTGCCCAGGTCATAGATGCCATCCTTCCCAAGGGGATGGGTTCCTGCAGTGGCTGCTGGAGGACACATTGTTTAGGTCACTACAGAGACACACAGCTACAGAAGGCTCCTCCAGGCATGGGGCGTCTTTGCAACAAGATAAGGTGTCTTCCACAAATCAGCATTTGTACCTAAACTGCACGCAAGTTTTTTGTCCTTCTGTTCATGGACTGTGCTGCTCCAGCCCATGATGGTCTGTCTACTAACAAGACAAAGCATGGGAGCTGAATTTCCCTCCTGAGTGCACAGAAGTGGAGGTGATGATCATTTCTGATAAGTTTTCATCTTGAAAAGTATTTATTTCAGGTCTAAGATAGCGTCTGCCTGCTTCCCTCCAAAATATGCTGCAAGGGTATATTCAAAACTTAAATTTGTGATTTTACTTCTAAGGATGTTGGCACAATTTCCTAATGTAGTTATATTCCTCACATTTAAAAAACAAATAAATCAACCTAATTTGGTGCATACCTTTTCTGTAATTGCATAATAATTCTTCTTTTTCCTAAGGGATTTTATGTTCTTTACACTTGTGATGAATAAGAAGCATGTAAAGATCATGGAAATGTGAGGAAAAATACTTCAGCCTTTTATGTACATCCTTTCAGTTATTAATGGTTATTTCAAATATTTTGAAATAGAAACACATAATACAAAAATATATCTAAAACATGAACCAGCATCTTTCCAAAATGCCACCAGTACAATTCTTGTCTGGAATTTGGGTATAGAGTCAAGAGGGTTTCTTCTGGAGTGCCACTCTTTGAATGCTTTCAGAACTCCTGATGTTGTAATCCACTGTTATCCTGTATTTTATTACTCTCAGTAGTACATTTAGTGGAGAGATGAAACCTGAGTAGGCCACAATTAATCCTTTCAGCAGTTCCCATTGGGTACTCATGGCTGCATGGAACTATTTACTCTTAAGTGGAGCCCTGGAGGACCTCTGTGTTGTGATGGTGTTTGCCAACATTCCCTTTTGACCTGATCTGTGTTTTGGTGTCATGTTATTTTAGGGACATATATTTTAGCTTAGAAGCAATGTCTAGAATTAGACATCAACATGTACATCTCTTAAAACAGAAGGGCTTCTACTGCTCAGACTCTCTCATCAATTCATTCCTTGAATTTATTCTGGGTTTGCTGCACTAAAAGCATTCCTCCAGATAATTGCTAAATTATTTGTTTATAGTTTCAGGGTACATTATTTTATAATTACTTGAGATGGCGTCATAACAGGTATAAAGTAGTAGTAGTTGTTATAAGCATCATCATGATTATATTGTTGAAGTGCAGCACCATTAAATTCCAGATCTACTTTTAGAATGTTTTCCTGTGAAAATCCTTCTCTACTTATCCACTGAATGTATTTCAGCTGAATCTCTCTGTTTCCTCTCCTGTGTTGGAGTCAGTGAACTTTTTTTGCACTGTCACTCTGGGAAGAAAGAATATAATCTCTTAGATGATTTAATAAGAGATTAATCCTTACAGTTTTCCTTACCCTCTATTACTTGGAAAATATTTAGGTGTTATTTATAAATAAAGAATAATTATATTGTGTATGCTATGTTATTAGGTGAATTAATTGAAAAGGCAACTTGGTAAGAGAGGAGAAGTGAGACTATGACTTCAGTGCAAAAGGAAAAGCAAAAGCTTTGCAGAACTGGAGAAAAAGTCTTCCTTCAGAATTCTAGTTAGCAGTATTAGTGACTTTCAAAATAACAATGTGTACTGGGGCAGGTACATAGGAGCACTAAGAAAGCTCAGCTATCTGGTGACCACCAAATGACACTGGTCTGCAGCTTATAAATAAGGTCTGCAGTTCATATACATTCAGTGGTTTTTGCAACTAAGCTGTATTTGCGTCCAAGAGAAATGTTTGGATGACTGACTATCTCCCACCTAGGAGTGGGGGGAAAAAAGAGTGCACATTGTCAGCACAGGTCAAGAAATAAGTGAAACTCAGAGTTGTGTGCCTGGATGCATTTCATCTTCTGAATCAAAGCATTGCCACTCTGAGCAACCTTTTGAGAGATGTTGGAGCCTTAGGCTTAAGAACGTAATGTCACAGTGAATGAAGAGAGCCAGACAGCCAACTTACTGCTTAGGGTGAAAAACAACACAGCAACTGCAAGGAGGAGGAGCACTGGAAGAACCTTATGAAAATTGCAGAGGTAGTTTACAGAAAATTGTTAATAGAAAAAATAGATTTGAGCAAAACACTTCTTGAAATTCTCCTGGTTCTGTGTTTCTGTGTGATGAGAACAGAATAGTTTGAAAACATTGGGGGTTTTGGCTTTAGTCTTGTTTTTGCTATCACTGTCTGCCTCACAAAGAACACATCTTTTAGAAATTCCAGTTAGGTATGTTACACTGTGAGTCAGTTACCAGCTCTCCAGAACTATCCCGAGGAGTCTGTCTAAAGAATGATGAACTTGGATGCCAGTGTAGCACCTGTGAGAGACACAAAGAGATTCACTTGGTGAGCACAGCCCAGCAAAGCAGGAGACTTGCAGTGCTGGTATGTGCAGCAGCTGCACCCAGCAGCAGGGACAGAGCTCAGTGGGGCTCATGCCATCAGCCACTGTGGTCACAGAGCTGCTCTTATTCAGAAATAAACACGAGAAACTCTCATTTTCTTAACTGACTGGATCTAGAGACTATCAATGGGTCATTACTCTGTTTCCACCATGAAAAGAGAGCATACAACATATTTTCCCCTAGTCTGGGTTTTTTTTTTCCTCCTTGCTCTCTCTTTTTGGACATTCTCTCTACCAGAGCCATTCTGCGAGGCATAATAGAAGGTGGCTGCATCTGTGGTGTTTGGATTTGTTATGTCTGTGTTTTGTCATTGTAAAGCCAGTGTTAGGAGCTTTAACAATTTTTTCACTGAGTTCAGTCTTGATCTTACTGCCAAGGAAATGTACATCAAGTAAGACTTTGCATTTTAAGGGAAAAATGCAAACAGGAAAGAAAAAAAGAAAGTTTTTGATAAAATATGCATGTTTAGGCTGTATTTTCCATTTGAGAAGCTGATCAGGCCAGCAGGAAAAAGCATTTTAATATTAAATAATTTCAGAGTTACAGCTTTTAGAAAAGGACAAAAAAAAACCCCTCTGAATAAGGTCTTTTGTTTATATCTAGTGCATCAACAGGGCAGAGGTGAAATTTCATTAGCTGCCTCTTTTAGGAATCCAGTCTTTACCAGTGTATTATTCCAAATCCTTCACTGAATAATCTGCATAATGATTGCACTGTCTGTGAGTCTCATCACCAGCATATTTGCTCATTAGAACGTATATGAAGGACAAACAGAGCTAAACTGAATTCATTAAAAAGTTTGAGCAAATGATGGTGGAGGGATTTTCCAATATTTTCTGGGCTCTCTTAAGAACTGTTACAACAGTTAAAACACTCATCTAAAAGTGATGAAAATCTTCCATCTCTTACTGAGTTCTCTTAATCTGTGAGCCCTCTACACCTTATGCTCAGAAGTAAAGACAGGGCAGACACTCTCCTGATCATGTCCTTTTTTCCATAGGCATGAAGTTTCTCACATTACTGCAAACAACCTCCGCCCGTGAACATTTTTCATGGTATTTTCAGGTCATGCATGTGTTGGCTCTTTGCCATTGTATCTGAGCACAGTGTTCTCAAAGCTTCCAGCATGACACACAATACAGCAAAGAAAGATAAAGAAAGGAACAGAGCAGACAGTAATCGATAGGAATGAAAAGGACAAAAGAGCCTCTCAGCATTTTCCACCCATTCTGCTACTTTTATTTTTTTTCTGCTCTCTTTATCTTGTTTTGTTTTTTACATTCCTCACCCTCTGCCACCAAGATTTTAAACATTTTAAGTCCGTCCCTCTGTCTCTAGTACAAGCATAAGTTATAAGGAATGAGCAAAAGGAGCTACAAGCAACACACAGCAGGAGCTGTTGATGCAGCACAGGAGGAGACCAAATGGAATACCATGGCTTGAAATCATAAATCGGCATGCAAACTTCTCAAAATGTGTGTTTCACCATGAGGTAGCTGGTTAGGAAGAACAACGCGTTTTTCTCTGACCTAAACCTACCCTTGGAGCAACCCATTCAGAGTCTCTAAGCCCCAGTTTTTGAAACTTTTTGTTCAGCTTTGTTTAGTTTTTACTTAGATTAAAATTGACTTGATTAGCTACTTCCCATATTATTCACTGAACATCTGATTGGCTAAGTACCACATAGTAGATCAGCACACAAGATTCTGTGTTGAGCTGCAGCTCTTATTTAAGTTTCTTGCATATATAAGAGGGTGAACTAACTTTCTGTTGGCTTTTTATTAGCTTGGAATAGTCAGAAAAGATGTTCACGATGTTGAGCTCCACATCCACTGCTGTTTTGATGTTCAAATTCTACACTTCACATGTTTTCTTTCTCAGTCCTTATGTAAGAAGATTACACAAGAGAAGACTGTAATCTCCAAAATCATTTACCATATTAAACAGCAGCTACCACCAGTGGATCTTTATCAGCAGCCTGGAGCAGAAAGGAGACACGTGGCTGTACATATGGAAACTGGTCATTTACAGTACTCATCAATGTGTGCTGCCAGTCATGGGCAGATGTCATCAACAGTCAGTACACAGCTCTGAAAATAGAACGAAACTTGACCTGGACAGGTCCTCAAACAATTTCTAAATTGCCTCTGAACAATGGAAATGTGTGGAGTGCATTCTCTCTACCAGCCTCTTGCTGCTCAGTGATCCTGCAGAGCCAGTGCTATGGCAGCATGAGGAGGGGTGCACATGGCAAGAAGATGTGTCCTGACTCCTCAGAGTTATAATTTCTCTATATGTCCCTGATCAGGGACAGGAGAGGAGCATCATTACCATGTCCTGGCTGGTGTCTGGAAATGGCAAGTTTTATTTGCCTGTTGTGGTTTTTCCTTTTTTTTTTTTCTTTTCCTCCAGAATCACTGGTAAGCAAAGACAGTGAGTAGGAGAAAGCACCTTGGAGAAGAGAAGGGCAAAGTGGTTTTAAGAGTGGGGATAGTCCTGTGCAGAGCCAGGACCTGGACTTGATGATCCTTGTGGGTCCCTTCCAGCTCAGCATTTTCTGTGACTCTGTGAGAGCACCTCTGCTCTGCATTTACTTCTTTGTCTCGGGCACCACGCTGTGCCCTAGGAAGGGAGGGATCAGCATTAGGATTCAGAGGGGTTCCAGTGCTTTCACTTTGCTCGCTTTCCCAGACTGTGTGAACTCTTCATGGAGAGCTGGCGCCATGGCCCTGACAGCGCTTCTTCAATTGCTGTGTTGTGTGGAAGTGGACGACCTTGCATGGACCCACATTCACAGACTTTACTAAATCTGGCTTCCTCTGCTTAGCTCCCACGACAGCATAAAGAGTACAGGGGGTAGTTCCTTCCCCCACTCTTCCCTGCCCTCACCCAAGGCTTGAGAGGAGCACTGGCTTCTCCTCTCCTTTGAGAAGTGCTGGCGAGCACAGGCTGTTACGGTGTTCACACAAGCCTTGGCATCAGAAGTGGTCAGCTGCTCCCGTGCTCCTGTTTTCTTGCTGGCATGTGGCAGAGGGCACGAGAGAGAGGAGAGCAGTGCTACACTTCTGAAATGAGCTATAGCAAGTGCTGTGTGCCTGCAGCTCCAGCCAGCCTGCCAGGGCTCGTCTGCTCCTTAGTTAGCAGGTAGAACATTACAAGTGACTTGCACTTAGTTGCTCCCCTGTGCCAGCCCCTCTGATCTCCAGCAGGCCTGGAAGACATGATTTAAGGCTGTAAGAAATGTGTCGCTTAGTCTTTGTGGAAGTGCACAGCCAGTGTTTGTGTGGTAATGTTATCTGTGAAAGACAAGAGCGCTTTGTAAAGGCTACCAATATTGCTACATGTAATGACAACAAATAATAATTTTTAAGATGTCTCTGCCAGAATGAGAATCTGATTATCAGAAATAGCCACCTGCACTCCCCCGGCGAAGTGCTCCGTGTCTCTTTGCTCTGTGTCTCCTTTACAGCCTCTAGAAGGGTGTGCGCAGAGGGGCTTTTATGGTTGTCTATGTCCCAAAACAAAGAGGACACCACAGCAAAATAATCTTTTGGTGACAGAAATGACTGAACCAAAGTTTGTTATGAACTATACAGCAAAACATGTTATGCTATATCTGTGCAGGGCGTGATCTCTTAATTTAGCAGAAGCTGCAGCAACAATTTTTTCTGACTATGGGTTTCGTTTTTATGCTTTTCCAAGCGTTCTTCCTTTTGATTGTTCTTGAATTTGTGACATGAGATCAGGAAAGCTTAAGAGCTTAAGTGACTTCTTAGAGTACCATCATTTCAAGATGAATGAGCATTCCTGAAGACAGCCTGTGGGAAGTGAATTGATGTAGTATTTGAATGCCCTGACTTTATAACTCATACAAAACTCTCTCTCTGCAGGAGTGTGCCTGGTAATGAAAACTTTGCCTTAGGGTTCAGCTGGATCAAGTGGTAATAAGACTCCATCAGTAGCTGAGGGGGAGGAAGAGGGGAAAACAACTTTAAAGCAGTGAAAGGAGATACCCATGATCATTGTTGTAGCAAAGCTTTTGCTCCCACAGTCTGTGGAAGCACCACATAATAGGCTGGAGAACTGACCCTGCTCTCACTGCCTGCCTTGCAGCTGCATGTGGGATTGCAACCTCGGTTTGGGAACAGCTGGCTCAAGCAAAGGCAGCTGGCTGCTCTACTCAGCTGTGTTTTGAGATGAGCTGTTTTCTGTCGAGGTCAGTGGGAGTTTGACAGTATAAGGAGTTCAGACCATCACCCCTCAAGAGGGTTGGAGAAAACCAAAATGAGAAAATAGGGATAAGACTTACCTTTTCTCTCTGAAGCTGGTTGCATGATCTATTTCAGCCTGGATATATTTGTTGATAAAGTGTTTTTGCTAGCATGATACAGGAAGGATGTTTTATTTCAGGATGAATTCAGTGTTTGCATAATATTTTCATTTAGACAGTGCTGCCAGGCAGTCATTTTAATGAATGCTCAAACCCCCAAAGTGACTGTAGTCTAACCCCACTGCTTGTTCCTGTTTCTTTATTGACAGTCCTGGTAACTGCCAGTATTTGCCTAACAGCTGCACTTTGGGAATGAGCATCTTTGTCCAGGCTAACTGCAAGTTCATAAGACTTGCTGACAGCAACTGTCCCCAAAAGGGCTGCATGGCACTATTTCAACTGCAGAAGCACTGCACCAAAACAGAACCAAGACCCAGAGAGCTTGTGTCTCCCCACCTTAGCCATCATGATCATTGAACATTTTTTAATAATTTTCTACAAGTTAATTATAAAGGAAGGGCTTCACAGTTTTTGTCTTATTTATCACTGAGCATCCTTCATGCCTTCTAAGCATGGGAGGAAGCCCTGAAGATACTGTGGAGTACTTTTCTGTCTTTCATCTCTGAATTATTTGCTGTCACATTTTTGTCAGACATCACTGCTCGTGTGCTAAGAGTGGGAAGGTTTGTTTGCAATTCAGGTAAAGACCAGTTGTGCATGTTCAGTGTTGTGATAGCTGTGTAATTAACTCCTGAGGGCATAAGACTTAGTGGTCAGTCTATAGATAGCCTATGGATCTGATAGCTGCTAATCCCATTAATCCTTGAATTTAGCTCAATTTATACCTCATTTGTTTCACCTAGTTTATCATGATATATTACTCAACTTCAAGAAAGAAGAATAAAAAACTGATAATGAAGCTTTTTTGCTTAGGCCTTAAACTGTCTGCAGAAAATGGAGGATTTGGCACTCATTTCTAGTTTCTACTGCACTATTAGACAAATGAAAATAAGTCATTGGTTAGTGATAAAATATTTCCATTTTCGATCTCTCCTTAGGCTCACTCTGTGTCATATCTTCCTTTACTGAATAGCTTTGCTTGATAAATTTTATTAATGCAAACACGTATGTAGTAATATGTTTCTAGAGATTTTAATATATGTGAACATTTGGCTGCCTTCCAAAAACACAGGATTCAGTACTGCCTTAATACCAGGTCTAACTCATTCCTGGCAGGAGCAGTTTGGTGGTACACAGAAGTTAAGGGGGAAGGTTGTCCTTAGTTTTTGTGAACTGTAGCTATATCACTGTAGGGGTGTGTATAATTAAGGTGGTGCAACCTCTAAATTAATTTGATGGAGCTACAGCATTAAAATATGTTTTAAAATGTAATGACTGCTTTAAAAATGCAAGAAGTTAAATTGCAGTAGTCTAGATATTGCCCAAACAAAATAGCAGGGTTAATCTAGATTGGGATTTAAAGTACAAAACTGTACAGCTCCACCTCATACCCTTACTTCTGTTGCTGTGCTCGATATGGTATTGGAAAACTTTACTGTCACTTATGTGTACAAATTAATACTTCCACAGCATGACAGGCAATATGTTATAAGATTGATGAAATACACACAGACAACTTTCTTGTCAACTGGCAGCTACTGTAAGTAGCTTGCTAAGGACAAGAGATCAGAAAATTTATGTGGTGGGTTGACCCGGGCCGGGTACCAGGTACCCACCAAAGCTGCTCTGTCATCACCCTTCTCAGCTGGGTAAGGGAAAGAAAATGTAATGAAAGCCTTATGGGTCAAAATCAGGGCAGGGGGAAATCATTCAGCAATTACTGTCATGGGCAAAGTGCACTCAGCTGGGGGAAATTAGCTTAATATATTACCAATCAAATCAGAGTAGGATAATGGGAAACAAAAACTAAATATTAAAACACCTTCCTCCCACCTCTCTCTTCTTCCCCGTCTCAATCCTGATTTTCTCTATCTCCTTCCCAACCAGTGGCACAGGGGGATGGGGAATTTGGGGTTAGTTCGGTTCATCACACATTTTCTCTGCTACCCCTTCCTTCTCAAGAGAAGACTGCTCACACTCTTCCCCTACTTCAGCATGGGGTCTGTCACCCAGAAGACAGTCCCCTGCAAACTCATCCAATATGAGTACTTCCCACTGGCTGCAGGGGAACCTCAGCTCCAGAGACTGGAGCACCTCCTCCCCCTCCTTCTTCACTGACCTTGGTGTCTGCTGGGTTGTTTCTCTCACATATCCTCATTCCTCTCTTCTGGTTGCTGTTGCACAGTGTCTTTTTCCTCTTCTTACATCTGTTATCCCAGGGGTGTTACCACCAATGTGGATGGCCTTGGCCAGTGGTGGGTCCGCCTTGGAGCTGGCTGGCTTGGGCTCCATCGGACCTGGGAGCAACTTCAGAAGCTTCTCCCTGTATCAAACAAAACTTTGCCCCACAAACCAAGTAAAATTTACTTTCATTAATAAAAATCAACTGCTTCAACACAGAAAGCAAATTTTGCTACTTTCTACCTCATTTTCCCTCCTAATCCCAGAAATAACCAGGTGGGTGTCATGTGACCAAGCCCAAAAATGTACAGTTGATGGCTAAATTGAATTTATGTGGAGATGGATTAATCAGAAGCTGGCTCTCAGACAGATGGGAGTGGGTGAGGTTAGACTGAAAATGGATAAAATAAGAACAGAGGGAATCACAAAAAAATACCAATATTAAAAAGAAAAATTAGATAAACAACCCCAGTAAATTTGATTTTAAAAAACAATTAAAGATATCAGGTTAGCAAGTAACATGGAAGAAATAGAGGAAATTAGAGAAAAAGAGTTTACAAATGATGAGCATTTGATGTGAGTTCAGCAGGTCTCAGATAAGTAGTGGCTGGATAAGTCTGAACACAGACCCATGTTCCATCACAGAGGAGCCACTGTCAGACCTCTGTCATCAGACACCTGCTGTGCCTGGATAAATGAACACTTGTTCTTCTTTGCAGGCAGCCCTGTCCCTATCAGCATGAGGAGATTAAGCCCTCTGAACCTTGGACAAGGAGCTGAGGAGCTTGTGTTAGCCCTGGAGAGAGCGTTTTGCCAAGTTTGTTAGCTGCTCTCATTTCTCACTCCAGAATACAGAGCAGGTTATCAAAGATGGCTCTTGCAAACACACATAGGAACAATTTAGAGGGCATTCACAAAGACTAAATTTAGCCTCAGAAGGTTTTTCTCCCCCTGCTTCCTGTAGAATCAAGAGGAAGCATTACCTCTGGAGTGACTCTGAGTTCCTACAGTGAACCCCCTTTGAGACACAGATGATGATTTTTCTACTCTCACTGACTGTGGAAAGATCCTAAGGCAAACAAACTCCTTAAGCTAAAGATGGCCTTTGCAATTATCCTCCTGTGCAGCCTGGTTTAAGAAGCAGGAGCAGTGAATCAGTCATTAATAGATTTTGAGGCAGTTCTAGGATTTTCAAGGCTCACAGAATGCCACAACTCCTCCACTGACTTTAAGTACTCCAGGGCACTGTGTATGTACAACAACTGGAAATCTGTAAGGATTGCTATGCTACCAATAAATAACATACTGTAGGACTGACATATATTCAGAACACAAGTAACAGTGGTAGGACATAACTCAGAGCAGAACATGGTTTAATTAAAATGCTTGTGGATGTTGTTAAAGAAAGAGTGCTACAGACAAATGCTCATTTTATCATTTATTTCTTTACTCTCTTTATCTAATCAGCCTGTATATGAGTGCTAAGAGGACATGCATTCCTACCAGAGCAAACCCATGGAAAACAGAGCTCTTCATTGCTGCTTTTAATGTGATACTGTTTCTTGTGAAATTATGTGACATTTTTATTGTGCGTCACATATTGCATTGGGTCTGTGTAGCAAGGTTCTGGTAGCAGAGAGGGGATGGGGATGGCTAAAGGGGTGGCTTATGGGAGCAGCTGCTGGAAGCTTGCCCCACATCCAGCAGAGCCAAAGTCAGCGGATTCCAAGACAGACCCACCACTGGCCAAGGCCAAGCCAATCAGAAATGGCAGTAATGCATCTGTGATAACATATTTAAGGAGGGAAAACAAAAAAAAAGTATTGTGCAGAAGTAATTGCAGCCAGGGAAGGGAGGAGTGAGAATAGGTGAGAGAAACACTCTGCAGACACCAAGGTCAGTGCAGGAGGAGGGGCAGGAGGTGGTCCAGGTACCAGAGTGGATTCTCCTGCAGCCCGTGGTGCAGACCATGGCAAGGCAGATTGTCCCCCAGCAGCCCATGAAAATCCAAGGAGCAGAGGAGCAGAGACCCACGTTCAGCCAATGAAGGAGATCCATGCCAGAGCAGTGGGATGCCCTAAAGAACACAGCGAATGTGTGGCAAGCCCATGCTGGAGCAGGTTCCCGGGAGGGACTTGCAGACCTGTGGAGAGAGGAGCCCACTCTGGAGCAGGTTTGTTGGCAGGGATTGTGACCCCATGGAGGACCCATGCTGAAGCAGGCTGTTCCTGGGGGCTGCACCACATGTGACAGGACCCACTCTGGAGCAGTTCACGGAGAACTGTAGCCTATGGGAAGGACTCATGCTGGAGAAGTCTGTGGAGGACAGTCTCCTGTGACAGGGACCCCATGCTGGAGCAGGGGAAGGACTCTTCTCCCTGAGCAGCAGCAGAAACAAACTGTGATGAACTGCCCATAACCCCCATTGCTGATCTCCCTGCACCGCTGGTTAGGGAGGAGGTACAACGCAAAAAGGAGGGTGGGGGGAGGTGTTTATAAGATTTGTTTTACTTCTCGTTATCTTACTCTGGTTTTGGTTGGTAGCAAATTCAATTAACTTCTCTAAGTCAATTCCATCTTGCCCATGACAGTCACTGCTGAGTGATCTCTCCCTGCCCTTATATCATCTCACAAACTTTTCTGTGTATTTTCTCTTCCCTGTCCAGCTGAGGTGGGCAGTGACAAAGCAGCTTTGGTGAGCACATGGCATCCAGCCTGGGTCAATGCAAAACATCTATATATAAATAATCATAGGTCTGGAAAACAGTATAAGAGCTTGTAGTAAGTGACTGAGTCAAATGAGAGAAATTTAAAATTAGTCTCACTACTCATCCAGTCTCTGAGCTAAGGAATGTCTTGGTGTTCTTACTGTCACTGATTTAACACAATCTTCCTGGTGTTTCCTTAGCAGTTAATTGACTGTGTTCATGGTAGCAGTGGGGGATGAGGCAACGGTGTCTTTCCTGTGTTGCCACATCACCTCAGTCATAGCAGACTGTGATGGTACAAAAGCAGTGACATCGACATAGATCCCATCTTCTGTGCTTATGCAAAATGCTTATAGCTCTACAGTTATAAGAAAATTAGATCAGTTGGTGACACTGAGGAATTAATCACTTAGACTATCTTCATTAACTTTGTTAAGTAACTGTACATTCTTCTTGGCTGAAGAGTTTTGGTTATCCAGTGAAAGGGTGTAGTATTACAAGGAAAATCTCATTCACAGGAACAGTTGAGAGAGTTTCAGAAAAGGCTTTGTGGGAAGGAGAAGGACATTAAGGGGAATATGAGAGGATACTGTAATGAAAAGCCAGCAGAAACATGTCTTGTTCTAATGAAAATGGGAAACACCAAAGAGAGAATGTGTCACTGCAGACTACTTAAAAAAGCGAAACTAAAATATGAACTTTGCTAGAAACAGAAATCTAGAGGGTCACCAAAAAAGGGTTTTATATTCCAAGTTTAGCATAGAGATAAAGGGGGACAGCATGAGGATACACTGAAGCAGCTGCCAAGAGGTCAAAATAGTATGAAAAGGCTGTGTTATGAGTCTTGAAGGCACAATAACACAAAATTAACACCAAGAAACTATTAATTGTAGTTAATTTGTAGTAAGGAGATAAATTTTGAGACCGATTCTTATTCTCCCTAGGACTAATTGGACTTTTGCCATGAAGTTTATTGGGAAGGAGATTAAATAATGGCTTGCTTAAGAAATCATTGATGTAATTATGAACTGCTGGGGAAAAGTAAGTAAGAAATACATAATGAAATATCATCACTTGAACAAATGCATCTGAGGTGTCCCTTCAGATATTTAAAGGACTGATGGAACAGCTAGTTGCTAAAAAACTCCACAGAGAATTGAGGAAGTATCAGGAGAGTAATAAAGTGCCAACATGCCAGAAGACTTTAAAAACTGAATTAAGAGTAATTATGGAAACTATTGTCTTATGGGCATGGCTCCAAATTGAAACAAATACTGTAAATAGTGAAGCTGAAGGGGGAGACATTCATATGGAGGTGAATAGTGTAAAGAGACCCTGATAGGGCACAGGTGTACTGCAGCACACCAAGCCAGGCCAGTCAGAATGTTTATCCTTCCACATCTTTTACGATGAAGCCAGGAGATTAGCAGAGGACAGAATAGCATCAAGACTTTACAAAGGCATTTGATGCTGTGCCACTTAATATCTTAAGGAAATTACTGAAACAAGTCATCTGGGACTAAAATTCACTTAAAGGTATCAAAGCTGGCCACAAAACTGTAGACAGAAACTAAATCTGAATAGCATTCAGCATTGTCAAGGATAAGCAGACAAAAGTATCATTTAAAGGTCAAGATATGGTCCAATATCTGGAGGATAAGGCACAGTTTAAATGTGAAAGTGGTTACAAAAGTTGGAAGACCGATTAACAGCACAAAGGAGAGAGGTTCAGCTTGTTCCCTAAGGTTGCTCTGGATCTCATACAGGGATGCTAAATTTAAAATGAAATTAAAACCTGATAATGCTAAGCATTAAACAGTACTTTGCACCCATTGGGGAACAAATACAAATTTTGAATTACAAATACTAATTTTTTTTAATATGAAAGAATTTTTCTTTCTTAGAAGTTTATTTGGACAGTATAAAGCTAACCAGAAAACTGAAATTTAGAAAGCAGCACCGTCAATAACATCAATAAATGATAATTTTCTTGGTCTGAGAGGAATATTCCCTTTTAATTGTTTGTGTTGCTTAGATTAGGTTGAGATTTGCACAGCCAGCCGGTACCATCAGAGGGCTCCATACTCAGAAGTTTTCCTTATGAATGAGGATGGTGCGGCAGTGGTGGGTGGTATGAAATGAAAGGTTGGATAGCAGAGCATTTCTGTGATTATCCTGGGTCAGACCACGGACTACCCAGGACAGTACAGCTCCTTTAGCAGTGGCTGAAAATCGTTTTTTACAGAAGATGAAGGGCATGACAAGCACATAAAACAGCCTTCAGTAACTCTTCCCTGGACTCTGTTGTTCTTCAGCTTAGGGCTCAGTCACTCTCAGCTCAGTCACTTGTGGTTTTAGTAATTCTAAACCATCCCTTTTGTATGAACTTTTCCAGTCTTCCCTTGAATGAACAAAAATTTCCTTTTCCTAAATGTCCTTTAGTGTTACAACTGTAGCATCCATTGCAGGAAGTACCACCTCCTCTCATTTGCTCTGAGGCTGTTGTTATTACCTGCGATTGACACCCCTTAATTCCTGTATTGAGAGACTTGGCAGAGTCAAACTCTGGCTACCCCATTTGTGCCACTTATGCTTTGAATTTCTATCTTGCATGGTTGTCTTTTTCACTGACTGATTGTCTTTTTAGCCGAGCTGTAGACTAGTTTTGCCTACACTGAAGCCATTTTTCCTGATTCGTGAGTAGGTTCCCAGGCACCAGAAGTCACAAGATTGCCTCAGTATTGTATCTTTGATGTTTTAAAGTATGCTTTATGGCCTTGCAAGAGAAGCCTGAATACATAAACTGAATGCAATTGCTGAAATGAATCCCTCTGAACAGGGAAAGAGAGAGATTTTGAGGTATATGAGCTACTGCATGCACCTCACTGGAGAGTTCCCAGAAGCTGTGGGGCTTGCCAGCATCTCAAATAACACTGAAGCAGAAAACAGCAGGCAGAGACATTTCCAGAAGAGCTGGAGCTTCACTGATGAACTTGGTGTCGGGGCACCTGGCCATGAGTGTTACCTTTGCAGAAAGAGGGAGAGAGCCTCGCTCTAGAGCTAAGAATAAACCCTGCTGCTCTGCCTGGGACTTTCCTAGTGTATAAAAGGGGGCCCTCTGCCATCATCCTCATTGTTTGAACACTTGAGGAGGCTCTTGCTTTGTTGTCTGAGAAAAACCAAAGAGGTTCCTGGTTAGATACTGTACCTAGTACATAAATTGTGATAAACCAATGTCTGTCTCAGCAAAGGCTGCGGCATCACATGCCTTTCAATTAGGGTCTTAAGTTTGGCCTGGGTTTTTTGTCTTTCACCAGTCTGTGGATTTTACTTCGGTTCTATGGCATTTCAATAATATTTTGCAAACAATCTTTTTCAAGTGTGTGCCTTTGCACGCTTGAAATAGTTGGCATGTCCATTAAGAGGAGAGAATGACTGCAAAATTACAAAGAATTTATTTCCATGAAACTTCAGGGATTTGTTACTAGGTTTAGTCAGTGCACCTTTAAGGACTGACCCTCAATACTGATTTTCATCCTTTTTATCTGTCCTTTAATATTTTGCTTTTCTCCTCAAAAGTGACACATTAATAGGAGGGGAAAAAAACCCAAAATGCTGTCGTTAATTCCTTCCTGGTTTTTTTTTCCTGCAAACTTTAGTCTTTTTTTAGTTTTCCTGAAGACTGTAGTCTTTTTGCCTTCTGCTTGCACGGTCCACTGAGCAATAACACAAGTCATTTTTATTCCCAAGTGGGAAGGAAGAGCTGTAACTCTTCAGTCTTGCTGAGGTCTGAGAAAGGGGGCTTTTTTATATTCTTTTTTCTTTAATAATCTTTTGCAGATAAAAATCTGCTACAATGAACTACAAAAGAGGCTTCAAAGAGTGAGAATGGGGTTGCCCAGCTCTGTGCTGTGCTCTGCTGCTATTGCACAGCAATTTCCCCAAAAGAGGATACCACACAGGTGGGGCTGAACTTTGTAATTGTGGGGGAGGGGGTTGTTTGTGGGGAGGAAAGGAATAAAATAATACACAGGAATCCCCTTTTCCCCTTGCTCTATGGCATGAATGAGGTTGTGCCTTTTAGGAAAGAAGCCACACACTCTCCAGCTGGCTGGCAGCCTCTCTGCCTTTCTGCTGTAGAGTGGTAGCTCTGCAGCAAGATCTTGCTGACCTACCTGGGGGACTGTGAATGCCAGGCTGAGGCAGGAGAGCTGAGATTATTGAACCTTGCCAGGCAAGAGCTGTGTGTCACAGCTCACATTTCCTCGTGTGTGCATCACACTAGAAAATGCTACTTCTCTCTCCTTGGGTGGTTACTGCAATGTAACAGAGATGTTGCTGTTGAACTACAGGAGCTGGTAAGATTCTGTTTATCTAAATGTTGAAAGTCTGAGAGGTTGCTGTTGTGGCAAATTTTTTGCAAGCTTTTGCTGTTCTAAACACATGACCCTCTGCTGTCTCTAATGTTGTGCTGCCATTGGCAGACTTTCCATTACATAATGTTGACCCATATTTGTGATATGTGACATTTTTTGCTAAACACTGTCAGGGATAATCTGTCACAGAATAAACTTTCTGATTATATGCTGAGACTCTGTCATCCTTTATCACAAACATAACTTGTGCCTCAGACAATGATATTCCTTGTTAAGACAAGCAGAGTATAGTTCTCTCAGGTAAGAAAAACACCATGAGAGCATTGTGTGCTCTGAGACTGGAATACCTAGGATTAAATTCATTGCCAAGTAATTGCATGGAATCATATCTGGAAGTAATTTGAGCTTTAAAAAAACGTTGATCCCTTGCCCAGGTGATGGGAGTAGTGATAGGCTGAAGGAAGCACGCAGTCTGAAGTGTGACTCTGCAAAATACTGTCTCAGGCAGGTCTAGCTTTAAAAATGGAGCTATGAAAAAGGTTTCTCTGCTCTACACTTACACTGAAGTCGGCTGGTATTTAGAGAGTTAATCAGTCCTTAAAAAAAATAAAATGTAATGGTGTGGGGAAGAAATAGATACATCTTAGACAGGGATTATTGCTACAAGGTAGCTGAGAAGTGAGAGGTCTTTTAGGACCTGGAACACACCGAAAGCTGTCTGCTTCCAAAGAGCTCTGCAAAATCCATCCGTTCTTAAAAACCTGATTTCAGTTGCATAGAACAAGAAGTAGAGGAGAGAAAGGTGTATAAAATAGAGGCAGAGAGAATAAATTCAGAATTCTCTCAGTATTCAAGAACAGTGTCTGTTTCAAATGGACTTTAGATAGTGCTATAGCAAAGAAGTAATAAGATTGTGTGAGCTGCTGAAGTGTCTGCCACATTGTGGAAGGGAATGAATGTGGAACATAAGGCTGAGAGACTAAATACACCATCTTCAGGGAAAGAAATTTTCCAGCCTTACGTAGGAGATGCCTGTATGCTAGAACAGTTGCAATATCAAGGAGAAAGGTTTTGCTTCAGTCCAGGGAATTAATGCTTGTCAGAGACAAAATTAAAACCTGATGAATGCAGTCTCACCCACTTTAATTTCTTCCCTTTCTGATTCTATATTTGTCCTCATTCTGTCTGTGCATTCATTCATATATTCCTCTCTTCCCACCTCCCTACTGACTCACACTTTGCCATCCTGTTACTTCCTTTTCATTTTCTCTTCCTTTAGGTTCCCTTCCTACTCATTCCATTTCTCCTCTGCCTTACCCCTCTGCACACATTTTCCATCATGATTAGGAACACCAGAGAAATAAACAGCAGGGAGAAAATATATGAACAAGAGAGAGTGTGTGTGAGGTGTGTGTTTGTGTGTGTGTGTGTGTGTAGAGTACACAGTCCCAGAAGGGTGCTCAGCATTACTCCTTCTCCCCTGGATTTTCAAAGATTAGTGTCCCTGGAAACCATCATATGGAATGGAAGGATCTCAAAGTCCAGTGTTAGTGGAATGACAGACATCCAGTTGTGCATGGCGCTTGTTACTGTGCCAGATCAGTGAGGACTGTGAAGACACTGGGTGGTCTTGGGACAGCAGAAAGATAAATGGAAGCTTTAGGGACTCTCTGAACTTGCTGTCATGCATTGCTCACCAAGAAATATCACAGCCTCAGTCTTGGCGGGAGGCTGCAGTGAACTGCAATGAAAATATGCAATGATCGGCTGTTTCTCAATGCAGCCAGTTTGATGTCTCGTGATCAATGGCTAAATGGTGTGAATTTCAGCTTGGTGAAACAGCAGACTGGTGCCAGGAATGCTTGTAATAATGTGTGGTAGGAAATGGACTTAAACCACTGTGTCTGGAAACTGGTGATCCCATTCCAGCACAGTGAACTTGATCCCAAAGTCAGTCTGAGATCTGGAGAAAGCAGAGCACTCCTGCAGCCCCTAAGGCCCAGAGGCTGCTCCTTTGTCCAGCCTGCAGGACTGTGGTGGGGAGAGAGCTGAGCTGTCACACCTGATGATGGTGCAGTACTACTCAAGTTTAATTTACTGTCCTATTACTCCTTAAATTTTCTCCTTTTCTGTCCCCGTTCTTGGTCCTGAAGCTGGGAACTATTAAGTACTTTTCAAAAAGCTCGGTAGGAATGGCACTGCTACCAGGTGGATTATTTCTCCTTCTCACAAAAAGGCCAGGTGGGAAGTGTGCAGGACAGATAGCCAGAAATGGCTCATTCCCACACCCTCTCTTGCAACCAATAACCTTCTGACAGCTTTTCAAGGTTTATCAATCTAAAACCAGCTAATATTTCTTCCTGCAAACTCTTTCATAATCGAAGGATCAGAGCGGACGGCAGGGGCCTCGCAGTTGGGTGTGATTGCACCCAGCGGTCACGGTGGGCTGCGCGCTTAGGGAAGGAGAAGTCGCTAACGGTGACTTGGGGGTGGTTCTGCCTCGGGCGACTCTGTCGGGTTACGGAGTAACCTCGAAACAAAGCCCGCCGCGGCGGTGGGCAGCTGTGCTCGAGGCAGAGCGGCTGGAACCCGGCCCGGCCGCTTGCAGGGCCTGACTCGGAGACGCTGGACTCCTCGGGAGCTTCCCGTGGAGGTGCGGCCGCAGTTACATAAGGAGCGGAGGGGGAAGGGACGGTTCCGAGGCGGCGGCCGCGGCCCCTTTAAACGCGGATCTCGGGGCGCGCCGGGCGCCCGCCTCGCCGCTGCCCCCTCCCCGGCTGGCTGCGGTGACAAATCCGCTCCTCGCCCGCCTCCTCCGCCGAGCCCTCGCAGCCGAGCCGGGCGGCGCCGGGAAGCGCTGCCGCGCGGCTCTGCACCGGAGCCGGCCAGCCCCAGCCCCAGCCCCCGGCCAAGCCACTGCAGGCAGCGGTGAGGGGCGCGATGGAGGCTCCGCGCCTGGCGCACACCATGAGCAGCCCCACGAGCCCCTGCGAGGAGGTGATCAAGAACCTCAGCCTGGAGGCGATTCAGCTCTGCGATAGGGACGGTAAGCCCGGGCTCGGCGCGCCTAATCCCTGCAGACGTAAAATGCTGCTGCCCTCATGGATGCTAATGCAAATTAATCCGCGCGTCGTATGGTCCTTTGTTATCCCCCGTGAGTTTGTGGGTGCAAGGGTTCCCCACCCCTCCCGCCTCTGCCGCCACCCTCCTGCCATTGAGAACAAAAGAAGGTTGCACCTTGCTGGAGGGAAGGGAGGGAAAACCGCCGCTCCCGAAACCGTGTCTGGCGTTGCGGTGCGATTACCCCCGGCAAGCCTGATGCACAACCCGGCCCCTGCCAGGAATGGACGCTGGGGCTTGTTCTGGGCGAGGCGGCAACGAGAGCCAGAGCCCGAGCTGCGGAGAGTCCGGAGCTAGGGATGGGGTAGTGGCCCTGGTGGGGTTTTGTTGCCCGCGGTCTCCAAAGTCCTTTGTACTCCAGGGCAATTCCCGTGCTTCAGATAGACGGGCGGATGTGCCGGCCGGCGTGGGCAAGCGGCCAGACTTGTTGCCGGTCCCTCGTGAGAGCCACGAGGCGGCGAGCGGACCGAGCCTGTGGCTCGCAAGATGGGGCGCGGGGGGAGCCCGCGAGGGAGGCGGTTCAGCACCGCGGCCAGCACCGCGGCCAGCACCGCGGCCAGAACCCGGCCAGAACCCGGCCAGAACCGCGGCCAGAACCCGGCCAGAACCCGGCCAGCACCGCGGCCAGAACCCGGCCAGAACCCGGCCAGCACCGCGGCCAGAACCCGGCCAGAACCCGGCCAGAACCGCGGCCAGAACCCGGCCAGAACCCGGCCAGAACCCGGCCAGGACCGCGGCCAGAACCCGGCCAGCACCGCGGCCAGAACCGCGGCCAGAACCGCGGCCAGAACCCGGCCAGAACCCGGCCAGAACCGCGGCCAGAACCCGGCCAGCACCGCGGCCAGAACCGCGGCCAGATCCCGGCCAGATCCCGGCCAGAACCCGGCCAGAACCGCGGCCAGAACCGCGGCCAGAACCGCGGCCAGAACCGCGGCCAGAACCCGGCCAGAACCCGGCCGGCACCGCGGCCAGAACCGCGGCCAGAACCCGGCCAGCACCGCGGCCAGAACCCGGCCAGAACCCGGCCAGCACCGCGGCCAGAACCCGGCCAGAACCGCGGCCAGCACCGCTCCGGCGGACCCGCAGCGCCGAGCCGCGCTCCCGCCGCGGACACCGCGGTGCCCCGGGGACAGAGCCCGGCAGTCCGTCCGCCCGTCCGCTCCCCGGCAGGCACATGGAGTTTGGTTTCAGAGAAGCAGGTGCGGGTGTTAAAGGTTGTCCGTGTTGAAGCAAGCAGATAAATGTCAGGTGGTGACGAGGGACGGTCAAAACAAGCGTACGTGCTCGAAGCGACGCTGACGGCGGGCTAGGGGAGAAGAGACGTGTCGTTTGTACCCAGCTGTGACTGACAGAACTAAACAGACTCGCTGGTTGTCAAACAATGAAGTCATGTTTTTCCGTAGAGTGGCATATGATTTGTTCTCATATACCAGTTAATTTATATCTTGTCATTTCACAACGAATTATTAAAAGTAACTTCTCATTTATGGATACAAAATGTGCTTTGGGTGTGGAATTTATGTTATCTAGTAAATGGACCAAGGAATGGGGATACTGCATGAGTGAATGCTACAGCTGAATTAATGAAACAATTTCCTTGTCGTGAGTGTATTTTTGGAGCATAACTTGTTAAGGCTGATGGCTATAGAGGGAGTCAAGCCAGTTTCCTCTGTTATTTTTTACGAATTGGGATTAAATACTTTACTTTTTTTGACCTAGGCAGACTCTAACATTTAAAAATATTATTTTTTTGTAAGCTCTTTATTCTTCTTGTAATATTTTTAAAAAATGGTAAGACATTGAAAATTCTCAGTTATTATTTTTATCAGTGTCAGTTTTTTATCAGTATTTTTTTATAGCTACATTAGAAATTCTTTGATATTTTTTAGTGTTGGAATTAAGATATATGCACTTCCATCCATTCATGCTTTACTCACTGCTACAGGAAACTGAACTATGCTTATAGTAGTGGAGATTACACTGGTTGGTTGGTTTGGTTTTTTGTTGTTGTTGTTCTTGTCTTTATTTTGTTTGTTTGTTTTGTTAAAACACTTTTTCATATATATTCCTTGTAATTCATGGTAGATTTAATTAAGAATAGGTCAGTTATGCAATCTTTCATATCTATGTACCGTAAGTAATTGTAGTGACGTGTTAATCACGACAAACTGTATTTGGATCAACATACAGTAGTGAAGGACTGCTTGATTCCTATGGATTAATGTCATACAGACGAGCAATTGGGAAAATGTAGTATTTTTCATTTCAGTTCCTTTCTGATTAGACTTCAGTGGAAAACAACAGCTTTCCTGTCAATGTGGCTTTTCAAATTAACCTTCATCAAGCAAGCTGCCATCATCCAGGGCTGTTGCTTCCTCAATACGTGGCTGAATTTCCAAAGGGGGTCCTATATTGGGCATGGCAGAGAGACAGCTCAGTGCCTCAGTTGGCACAGGGCTGCTCTTGAGCACACTCCAGTATTTCCTACAGGTGGCACTTATGCATCAAAAGCTTGTTTTAATGGAAACAGAAAACCAAGAAGCAAAGGTTCAGGCATTCATCTTTGAGATAAGCATACAAATGTACATGCCATACATCTGACCCCTGATGTGTACATGGGTACATTTGTATTATAATTATGTGCCATTTATTTTAGGGTATCTTTGTTGAAAAGGGTGATGTTCTTGAGGTGATTGGCATCACTGATGTTCAACAAAGTCTTGTGATAAATAGAAACGAATTACACAAAGTAAATTATACTATATTTTCATATTCTGAAAATACCCTTGGTCTTTAAGCCATAGTAACTGTAAAGACAGCCAGTGAAATCATTACATTATACATCCAGCTATGACAAATTCTGCAATACACTTAGTTGGAATTACAAGCCCTGCTGCAGTACAAACATAAGCAGTAATGGAAAAATTATGTAGATAGCAAAATATTTTTCTTTTTGTCTAAGATGAGAGGATTAATATTGAGATGTTTTGTATTCAGCAAACTGCCTTATACCTTCTGTAAAGATATATACAGGAGCTACAAATCTAGAAATTGGAGTAAGCAATTAATAATATTATGACAGTTCATCTATTTTTGGATTTTTTTTCTGTGTTTCTTTCAGTGCTGCTTTTGCAGGCATTGTCATCTGTCTTAATGAGTCAAAGCAATTTTAAAACATACACATATTTAAAAAAAGATAATAAATGTGTACACTTTGGATTTATTTTTTTTAGATAAAGACTGATAAAATTTGATTCACAGTGAATGCAACATTTTAAAGCCAGTTATGAGCTGTTATTTTCAAAGGCATCTTGCATTATTTGCTCTTATTCTTTTACATGGGTCTAATAACACTGCTCAGTCAGATGTGCAGTTTAAGGTGTAGTTCCTCAGAATTCCCTTGGACTCACTCCGTGTATAGGGAAAAGTGTAGCATTTGTTATTTTTCTTTTCCATATTAGAACATTGTAGCAGTACTGCTGTAAGCTTAGGCCAGGAACGAATGTTTAATCAGTGCAGAACATTCTGGTGACCTTTTTATAAAATTTGTATTAGCCTTACCTGGGGATTAAACCTTGAGTAGATGAATGGATGTATTTTGTATCATGAGCACACCGGTGCTATGGAAATACAGCTGTTTTCAGAAAACCTTAAGTCTTGGAAAAAACCAGGCTTTTTTGCAGGCTTCGTAGAACAGTATTGGATGTCAGCAGCTGAATTTCCCGAACGTGCTCCCCCTACAGATGATGCACTGTGGCTGTGGGTACCGCCAGGCCGAGAGCGGTGATGCCATCAGCCACTCGCCCTGCCCTTCATGGGCATAGACAGAGACAAAGCAGAAGGCACCTCTCAAAATGACACCTGTCAAAACACAGAAAGGAGAAGAGCAGAGAAGCAAACCTTCAAAGAGGATGCTGGAACCTGGGGCACACAGATGAGGGAGTCAGGCAAGAAAACTGGCCCCAGAGGGGCTAACAGACTAGAGGCAATGGCTGGTCAAGGGTGGAAGAATAGGAAAGACTTGCAAGAAGGGGATTAGATTAAATGGGAATTGGACAAAATAACCCTGAAAGAGAATGGGAAAATAAGATAAAGGAGTAAGGAAGGCAATCTGAGTTCAGGCAGCATGATCAGTAAAGCTGGAGGGGGCTGGGGGGGAAGGTGAGGGCATGTTCACCCAGTTTATGTTAATTTGAAGAATGAGGAAGTACAAAATGGGGGTTACTGGGCAGTTTGGACCACAGAGCTCAGGAGTAAATGAATGGAACTAGGACTTGCTAAGCAGAGAGACTGGGACTGAAAGGACAGCCTTAGGAGTGAAGGACTTTTGAAGTGGGACTGGTGAAGAAGAAGGAAGGGGGACAGAAATAAGTTAAAGGAACAGGGCAGAAGAGGCTGTGCTCTGGTGTGACTGCCAGAGAAAGGTCAATGTGTATCAGTGCATGACACCTTCCAAAGCCACGCACAAGCCCAGGATGACAAATCCTCCTTGTTCATTTGCCAGCAGAGAAGGGTACCATGAGTCCTTAGAGTCAATGGCTGCTGCTAACATCTGTGAGAGTAGGACTTTTAAAAAAAGGCTTTGAAGAGATCATCAACCACATTAAGTAACTTTCCTGTGCCTCAGTTTTCCATGTGAAAAATGGAAACATATTTCTGCCTTCCCTCACAGCAGTGTTTTCAAAATAAACTAATGAATGTTTGTTAATCAGACAGACGCTGTAGTAGCCTGGAAAACCCATGAGGTGCATGGAAAAACCCATGATGAAATTCATAATTTTGTCTTCAGAGAAGAATATGAATAATGTGTAGCAAATGAGTCCTGGGACTACATGCTGAACAAAAGCAAATAGCTGTTACAAGAAAAATAGTTCATTATGTGTGCACTACTCATTATGTATGCTGAATGAATCAGAATTTATGTGGAAAAATTAGTACGTAATCATGCAGTTAAAGGCTATATCATAATCTAAACAAAGTGTCCAATTTAAGGTTATTCAAGTATGCTTCATTCTGGTATTTTCTAACCATTGATGGCTTGAACTATGCAATCTTACTAACATGCTTTTAAACTCTTTTTCTACCTTCATATATTTGAAGATAGTATTTAGGCATCAGAATCAGAGCTGGAACTGGTGTCTTGGCCAGTTTCAATCAATTTCATCACCTTCCAAACACTTGGCACCATCGCAACTGTTTAGTCTACCAGGCTTGTATAAAAACATTACATCATATAAGCTAAGATGTCATTTCTGGTTTATGTAAACAGCTTGCATCTTTGGCTTTTCATGTTAGTTGAGCGTGTCTCATGTTTTCTAATTAATTTCAGGAGTTTATTATTATGCTGGATTTATTGGAGGATTCAGAAATATTTTTCTGGAGCTCATTAATTGGGATTTTCATTGCCATATTGTGTACACATTCACCTTTCAAACAGAAGGGATAAAGTGGCATCATCCAGTCTTTGGACACAATCTTTACGTCCCTTTTTTGGCATTATGGAGCAGTATCACTGTTATTTCTGAAATGTCATCATGTATGTCTGAGAGATGGGGAAAAAAATTGAAGATCTAGGTAGACTCCCACATGAGGGACAACTGAGAGATCCAAATTTCACAGTAGTTCTTAGTGTCCTGAATCTTTCTTGTTGAATATTTGTTTATTTTTTTAATTATGACACTTCCGAGCACAGTTCATATTTTCTGTAGCCAGCATAACAGATAAATGCTTTTATTTGTGATATTTTAATAGGACACAAAATTCAGAGTTATGCTTATTGCTGGTTTGTTCCTTTTCCTGGCTGCAAATTTGGCAATTTAGATTCACTCTTTTTAAAATGCAAACCATATCACTTTTCTAGGGTTTAAGTGGTGGTATGGCCAACTAAGAAATACATTTCTTCCACAAAATTATGTCTAACCTGGCTGAACTTTAACATTCTGATTTTTTTTTTCTTTCTGACAAATGATAATGCTGCTTCATGTAGGAGTTAAAATCTAGTGCATCACTTCAAAAGCTCTCTTGTTGCAAAGAAAAATACTAATTGCTGTTTTACACTCTTGACAGAGACTGAGATTTCCCATATTCCTTATTTTTAGAACAGAAAAATACTTAATGGAGCCGACAACAACTTCATGAATGATCTTTAGAGTTGTGGAAGAGAAGAAAACTAATGATTTCCCTATGTCTTCCACTTCAGCAAGTATTTCATCCTGTCTTGGCTTATATCATAATGATGTCACTAAGTAGTGAGGCTTCGCTGGAAACTGGCTATTCAACATTCTGGTGTCAAGAAATGTGGTAATCCAAATTCTTCCTCTATATTTATGAATTTTTACGGTTATTTTTCTTCCTTCTTCCTTCTCATCTTCTTTTAGAGCTTTACGATGCCCAAATCTGTGTAATTGATTGTGAGCTATTTTGTTAGGCAATGACCAAGTTATATATAATCAGCTATTTATGTTTTTCCTGTCATTCTATTTTCTCCCCTTTTCATTCAATTATTCTTTACTGTAATTCCATGAGACCCTTTAAAGGGTACTGAAATGCTTGATATGTAATTATGCTAGATTCACCTACAGAATCACTGTTCTTTCCCAGTGCTGATATTGCTGGGTTGAAACTCAAACATATAATATAGTTTTTGTAGTTAATTTCTAGTCAATTTTATACTTAAAACATTTTAATCAGCATTGTCTCCTGTGTATGTTCATTCTTCTTTGTGTTTGTTTCAGATTGGAGATCCCAGATGCATTCTTTTATTTATTCTGTAACAGAATCCATTGTAGCACTTCCTGCCTAGGCTTCTAAGACATGTTGTGCTTGCAGTTCCTTCTGTTTAATGTTGTCTGCAACACAAAAATGGGATCTCTCTTTAGATCATTCAAAAGACACAAAGCCTGGAACCAGCCACAGGCTCTATGGTGGCCCAGGGGACACATGAGCTCCTTACTCATTTTTCCATATGTCAGTCTCACCTCTGCCAGCCCTGCTTCAATCCTGCAGATCAGTAGTTCTCAATGAGTACAATGGCAGGAGGAGTCATTTAAGGAAGAGAAATTCTAAGCCCTCCAGCTTCTGACAAGCAGTCCCCTAGAAGAAGAAGCCAAGCCCACTCCTCATTTAAAATTTCATATATCTTCTGCAAATCTCAAAGACTAAGCTGTTTTTATTGAGGAAGAGTTAAGCCCTTACTATCTGATTCTTCTCTTTTGTCATTCATCTTAAACTAGTTTTTTTCTATTCTACTAGCAATTTTCTTCTCAGCTTACCAATTTGGTGGCTCTATCACCTCTTGTAAGAAGTGTTCTGAACCCATGTTTCCAAATTCACAATTACCGTGCCATTCTGCCCGTATGATCTAGGTCAGAGTACACCCAGAAGCCCAATTCAGTCTTTCCAACAGCTTTCCAGTGAGGTTCCTGGTCCCAGAGCCATAGCTTCTAGAACAGGCTGAGAATCCCTTCTGTCATGTAAGGTGTGTTGAGGAGACACTCTATCATATTCTTATTTAGATTTCTCTAGTATTTCATCACTGTTTTTTGAATGGGTTCCAGTCAGGCATTGTTGTGTTCTATTGTCTCCAGACAACAAAACAAAGTTTTGCTGAAGTCTGTCTTCCTGACCTTGGTTTTTCATTCTGGGACTTCTCTGCCTGATTACTTTTCCATTTTTCCCCCTAGAATCTAGAAAGACCTTAACCCATTCCTTATAATTTCCTCCATCTTTTATTGTTCGTGGCTTCTAAGCAGCGGGTTTGAAGGCCCTGTCTTTTCTGAACAAGGTGGTTTTCAGCCCCCTTTGTGCTGCTGAAGTAGTGGTGGTATCTTCTACCCCAACAGAGGAGGTAATCTTTAAAAGCCCTCCCAGTCTGAGTTTTTCTTAGGCTGCTCAGGACAGTAGGTACATCTTGTGTTCTGCCAGCCTGTGTATCCCTTCGTGGTTTTTGTGACCTGAAGGCTGTATTTAATTCTGGCTGAACACAGCCCGCAGGCTTAAACAATATCTTCTGTTCTCTATTGACTGAATTTTTAAGCATTTTTCTTGCAGACCACTTTCTTCAAAAGTTTTTAAACATACCTGGAGAAATAGTACTATCACTGCCAATACTGGATATATGTATAAAATGTAACTGCTGTAGAAAAGTATGAACAAAGACAGTGTTTAGGCAGTTGGAACTAAAGAAAACTCTGCTCCAGGATCACTTTTTGTGATTTTCTTACTGAGGTTTGTTCCACAGAGGAGCATTCTTTATTTGACCTTGAAATATTTTCCTTCAACAGAGAAGATTTGGTTAGAATTCATTGTAGCATTTGTAACTGAATCAGTTTTCACAGTGGTGTTTGTAGTTGAGTCATTAGTCAGTTTTGTTTTATTGTTCTCAGGGTGTTCTTGTTTTGTTTCTGCTTGAATGAACAAGGTGTTTTGCATGGATGTTTCCAAAAGCAATGATTAGCTGTACTGTTATCATAACCTAACAAGTGTTTCTCTGAGTCTTGACAGGTGTAGCTGCTGCCAAGAATGGGAAGCTTTCAAACCAGTTTGGTGTTACTCTTTCATTCCTGCAGGGTGACAGAAAGTATTAGCAGGGCTGCACTCTTAGTTCCAAGTGTGGAGTGGAGTCTGGAGTTTATTTCTTTGATATTGGAGAAAGTCATTCCCTGCTGGCAGCTCTAGGACAAGCACAGTTGAACAAATTGCCATATTAAGCTTTGTAAATGCAAGCACTCTTGTTATTAGAATTCTTTGGTTTGCAATGACCAGAAGCATCCCAAAAATTTCTTTCCTGAGCTGTTCCTTTGGCTTCACTAAGACTTTTTGCAAAAACCAATTTGTATTCATAATGTGGCATGATTAAGATCTTACAAGTGCTGTATTTTTCTAGCTGTTGGTGTGTGTGCTCTATCTTATTTCATACAGATAAGCATTTCATTTGGAGTTCTTCTCTATAAGTTGCAATTTATCTGGATTTAATCTGTCCTTTTTTATAAGATAAATTTATATATTTGCTGATATATTTAACCTGTATTTATAATCTGCATTTAACTTTTGGCTAGAAAAAACATTTTTTAAAGATTATTCTGAGCATTTTTTTACAGTTCACTTCCATGTATATTCATAGTTAAAAACACTTGGAGTTCAAAATAAGCAGGATAAAAAGATGTTAAAAGGTTCTTTCAGTCTTTCAGGACAGCTGTAAATTCTAGTGTGCAAATATCTGTGGAGTGACTCATGCTGTGTTGTTCTTTTTAATGCAACTTATGTAAAGGGAAATTATATGTGAGTTTATATAAAGGAAGGGATAAAATTAAAATCAGGACATGCAGCAGATTGTATTTTTTAATGCTACTAAGGTCCTCCTTCCATGTTATGACATAAGGTAAATACTATGCACTTACACTTTCATGATGAACTTTATGCAGGTAACTTAATATAAGTATTGAGCAGTAAGCATGTGACTTTCAGAGCACTAATGTTTCTGAGGAACACTGGTTCATCACACTTCACACTTCCAGTGTAGTTCCAAGATGTGTCTCTAATCACAGGAACTGAAAATCCCCTCAGGCTGCTCACTGATTCCAGTAGATCACAGGGAAGTAATGTCCCTCTTGTGTGGAACATACTGGAATTTTAGGCAGTGTTACTTGTACTCTGATGACACAGCTGCCACCTTACTCTTCATGAAATGGCAGGTTTGGGCAGTAAGACTTCTCATGCCATTTATTGTGATTGTCTCACCTCTGTCCATGTGTAAAAGTTGCTTTCTTTCCCCAGTAGATGGAGGCACCTGAAACTCTGGGTACCTCAACAAATTCTTTGTTTCCTCTGTGAACCACTCTGTGCCATGCTTTGGGATCCTGACACAAACAATATGCCACTTCTGTTCTCCTCTTTGTCACTATTTAGGTAGCATGGAGTTCTTAAATCATACTTGTTACCTAGGAATCTGAGTAGAGCAGCCTTTCTAGAGCATTAAGAGTTTAATTTTAGGTTTTGTGACACATCGGGTAGCCAGGTGGCCCAGCATGACCTTTGTGGTAGGAACATATCTAGTACTCTGTGCTTTTCATAACTGGACAAATGCAGGGAACACAGAGCCACAATCTCCACATTTAGTGATTCTCCTTTTTCTATTCTTTGTATATTCTGTAATGCTCAGCTGGTTTCTGTGTTGCTTCCTTGAGCAGACCATCAGGGAACCCCCGAGGCTGCCTGGTGGGGCTGTCAGCCCTAGTGCAAGTGTGCAGTGCTGGAGATGGAAGCCAGAGAGGGAAACTAAATCCTTCAGTGTATTTCAGTATGCTTGTTAGATTAGCTCATATAGTAGGGAGTGGGAACTGGAGAGCATTCCTTGAGATGCTTTCAAATGCTCTAAATCCTAAAGATGAAAAACTAATCTAAATATGAATTCTTTTTAAGTACCATACCCAAGGGGACTTGTTTGGCATTGTGAATTTGTAGACGGTTGTGCAGCTATTCCTCTATAGCTAATCAATTTTTGTCTTGTCACGATCATGATTGGTGGCATTGTTGCAGTCCAATGGCTGTTGATAGCCTGCGTAATACAACTACAGAAAAATTTGTAAAGGGAACAATTTTAAGAATCCAACTGAGCTGCACTTTTTTAAAAAAGCAATATGAGAGTTATTGAGGACCATGAATTTGAACCTGATGTTTTCAGAATTGTAGGTTTCTTTTAACTTAATTGCATCAAAACTTTGCTCTGAGTTTTCTCCTCTTCATGAGACAATTTTCATTAGATGAAAGAACTCTTTCATTAGAACTCTCCTATGGGAGAGTTCTGTCATAAATGCCATCAGGTCAGGAAGCTGATGAGCTACAGCTGAGACTTTTAATAAATATGCACAGTCAGTATGGGTCAGTATGCTATATTTTCTCTCAGTGAGGGGTGAATTCCAATGTGGTGAAGACTCTGCTGAAAGATTTCTTTTGACTACCATATTCATAACGGTGTCATCTTTATACTCTAGTAACAGTGAAAAGCTTGACCTCATTGTAGCCTTCCTCTTGATAAGGAGTGTTTAGCAGGATCCTCTCATTTCTGCATGCTTGCCTCCCTTAAAGAAACTGGCATCAACCTAAGTTATCTGTGAGCTCTCTGCTCTTGTCAGAGATTCAAAAGTTAGGAACAGTCAACCAGTGGCAGACCTCCATCTAAAAGCCTTGACAGTGTTTGGTTTCCCTAGGAAACTGGCTAAAAATGAAACAAAACAGACCAACTCCTGCCAAAAAAAAAAAAACAAAAAAACCAACCTCTCGAAACCTCTATATCCTTTACTTGTCAGGGCCTGAGAGAAAGTCTGAAACAGGCAGACAATTCTGAAACGTGCATACACTTTAAATATAAAGTAAAACAGTGCAAGTTATAAAGTAGAATTTCCTGAACTATTGTGAATATGTAATACGTATCAAATCACATCTTAAAAGCACAAACTGGTGCAAACCAGGGCCAAATCCCATTCCTTACAAGAGAGGTGTGTGAAAAGCACACAGCAGTTGCCAGTGTGCTGAAGTAAATAAATGCTCATTCATGCTGCAGACTTGCAGGGTATCCCGAGAGTTACAAAAGCCCACTCATGCTGGGCACCCTACTTTCTCAAGGAATATGCTTAGTAAAACTCTGTTTCCCAGCCTTGAGTTCTCTCTGCTGCCCTTCAAGTGACGAGTTTTGCCTTTCTGTCTGGGCTTCCCTTTGTTGAAAGGAAGTGGATTTTAAATTTAAAAATCCTTTTGTGATCAAGGCACTTGCAGTTTCATGCAAGCTGGCAGGTCACATTAAAGCTCACGTGAATACAAGGCTGCCTCATCTTGCTAGATTTCAACTCACATGACTTAACTTGAAGTAGAGAACGCATTTTTGATTTCAATGAAGACACAGCTGCAGTAAATGGCACAAGTTGTTGCCAGACGAAGAATGAGGTAAACCGATATGGATGAGGTTTATAATAATGAACTAAAATGGAAGTGTTTGTCTCTCTCCTTTGTTCAGTGACATGTGGAAGCACAAATCACGAAAGGACACTTACTTTTGTAATGCACAGTTAGTTTTCCACTGTTTTTAATACTAAGGGCAATGCTTTGCCTCAATTACACTGTTAGAGGAAGAGCACTGGAGCAATTTGGCCAGTGACCCAGAGCAGTGTAACTTGTATCAGAATCTCGCCCCAAGCTACTTGTTTGGGGTCATACAGTCAGTGCCTTCATCTATGAGATCTGTTTTCCTTTGTTGTTAGTCGTGGAGACACAGGCAGTTCCACAGTCTCAGACCCAGCTGTACATTTTATTCGCCAGAAGAGATGAGCCTCATGTCATTAAAAGCTTTGTATCCCTTCCTGCTCCAAAATCTGCCCCTCCAGGAATTAACTGGGTGGAAGTCTGCTGAAAAATTTTACTCCCAGTTTTCAGCAAAACAGCACTGGGATATAATCCTTACAAAAACATAACACAAAATGGGCCTGAACGCAGTCTGAAGCATGATCAGAACTTCACACTGGATAGATAATAATAGAGACCTGATAACACAGACTTCTGCTAAATGAATTAAGTGCTAAATGTGATCGATTGGTCTGGGAGAGATTTTATAGTAGTTTCTGACATACTTGCTTTCCAAGTCTGGAATTCTGTGTAACTGAAAGCATGCATTATACTCAAATTCTAGTTGTATATGTAAGGGCTGAAAAGTTAATTTCGATTTTCAAATGGCATTTAAATTAAGCAAGATGGTGGCTTGAAGCCGTTTACATCCCTTGTTACTTTGTTTCCCTTTCAGCACCTCAGTAATGCGCATTTTAATTAAATTGTGTTTTTCAAATGTATCTTGTAGCCAACACATGCTGAGAAGAGCCACTTATCACCCATGTACTGCAGCTTGCTGCGCTGAACAAAATGGGAGTGTTTAATTAGGGATAAATACTGAAGTAGCTTGGTGTTTGTGGCCTGAAATAATGTCCTTTTAGATTTCAAGAAGACAGAATTGCCCTTGCCTGTCTCTGATGGCAGAGCCGTGAAAACCAATCGTTTGCCAGTGGGAGGTTTTGTTTAGTTGTTTTTTTGGTTTTTTTTTGCCATTCTGCAACTCTCATTTCATAGAAGGTCGCAGAGAAACTTGTTTAGCTTTACATGACAAGGTACGGTGAAAAATGAAGCTGTGTTTAGTAAAAGCATTCTGAGAACTTTAGAGGGAACCGGGTATAAATTGTTTTGCATACAATTTTTGCATACAGTTTTGAAGAGCCAGTGGACAGGATGAGGAGCAAGACGCTGATGGATGGTGGTGACGTTTGCATTCACTCCAGGCTTATCTGGCCAATTCAGTTTGTTTGGGTTTGGTATTCATGGTTCATAAAAGGAGATCCCAGCACTTCTTAGCTCTCTGTCCAGGGATTTGGCCAGTCCTTAGAGCATGGTAGGGCCAATGGATCTCAAGAGATCTCCATATCTAAGATATAGGGGAGAGTAGATATAATAGCATGGGTGGAAGTTTAATCTTCTAGCCTAAGTGGTTTTTCAGTCTTACAGTTCTCCTGGTGCTTAGTGAAGAAATATGCACTTACATGATTATTTACAACCTTTCAGTTGCATATTTTCGTCTGAAAATAAAAGTCCTCCTTTTTCATATTTTCTCCATTTATTTTTAAAACAGTGAAAACTAAATTTTGTGTGAAGCCCTGTGTGTTTAATTTAGAATATTACTGTGTTAACACTCCTCAACTTACTTGTAATGAAATTGCAAAAAGAAAAGAGGAAAAATTCAATAATAATGACCCAACCTTGTGGGACACCAAATACTTTATTAAGGGCATAGAGACACCTGGTTTTCTTATAAATATTCTTAAAAAAAATATCAAATAGGAGTAAGAGGAGCTCTAAAAATTGGAATTATATCAACAGGGACTTGCATCTATTTCCATTTCTGTACTCAGTCTGGTGGTTTGGCTGCTATCAACATTTTGAAAATGTTGGACATTTTGAACAATGGAACAACATTTTTGAACAACAACTTTTGAACAACATTTTGAAAATTTTGAAAATGTGGTTTCATTTTGAATGAATAATGTATAAATACTAATGCTTCCAAGATATCAGGATATCAAATAAGAATTAAATCTAAGTGAAAGAATAAGGCCAGCCCTGCCAGTTTAGCCACTGATCTGATTTGCAGTTGGGGTTTGTGTTACGCTTTGGGTTTGTGAAATTTGTGCACATAATTGCACATTGTGTTTCAGAAGTTCTTGAGTAACTCAGCTTAGATTCCACTGATTTCGGTAAGACTTTTCAAAATAATTTAGGTATTTCTGAAGTTACAAATAGATACTTAAATTTTTGTTTCAAGTAAGGATATTCAAAAAACAAAGGAAGAATTTGGGCTGATTTAGACTATTTAACTGATAACCACAGAGGACAATGTATAGTGATATATCTGAATTTTCTGTATGATAATGGCAAGAGAGGAGACAATTATTTTGAGAAATTAGTTTAATGATGCAATTAAATGCACTATTTATTTTAAAATAATTGCAGTTATTAAATAATTTATGTGTAATTGCAGTTAGTGAGTTATAAATTCATCCACATTCAAACTTAAATGGTCCTGAGATATTTGATCCTCTCAGTGCTTTCAGAAAAAAATATTGTGGGGATAAATTATGTATTTGACACAGAAATGTAGGAAATTATTCTTGAAAAGTTTATCCCTTTTAAAGCATCAGTCTAAAGGATATTTCTGAGTCAGTGACATGCAGATTTTTTTGCTAAGGAGTTCAGAAATTGGCTACAGTGTGAAATGTACTTTTTATCCCAATGTTTTTTTTCTTTTTTTCCTTTGGCAGAAATCTTGTAAATTGCTGTTGCATCATAAGAATCAGTCAAATTGACAAATGCAGTTTAGGAAATTATTATAAAATGTAACTCCAGCTAGCTCTTAGCTTCTGAGACCTCCCTCTCTAGTCTCTGAAGAGAAGTAGATTCCTCCAGGGAAAAGTAAAACATGAGAGCTACCTGTAGGTACTCAGATTATCCCATCTGGGAAACTGCCTCTCTTCACTGCATGCAAAGGGAGCCTGAGGAGACTCACTGCCCAAAGGTGATATTTTTTGTCGGTATTTTTGTCTTAGCATAGTAAAAGTATTAGTGGTTTCCACAGTCGTGTTCAGGTACAATTTTGATATGACAGACACAAAATACATTTACAATGACAAATGTATATATGTATATATGTATATATGTATATATGTATATATGTATATATGTATATATGTATATATGTATATATGTATATATGTATTTGTCATTGTAAATGTATTTTGTGTCTGTCATATCAAAATTGTACCTAAACATAATTACAAATCATACGCATGAAATCTTTTGGAGAGTAGCCTTTGCTTTTGGATTAACAGATGCATATTTTGTACCAAAATTATTCCATGTGTAATTCAAGATATCTATGGTCTTATCACAGGAGTGAATATTGTTGGTTCTTTTCTTGTTACAGTTTCTGCTGTCATATTTAAGAAATATTTGGGGTTTATCATTAACTTAAAAGGAATACATATGGCCCGACAAACCCACTGCTGAGAATCTAGTATCTACGCCAAAATTTATATTGCACAGAAATATTATAATGTGACTATTTATTTTCTGCTTACTAATTATAGTAACCTTCTCTGTAAAGATACACTTAACTTCCTGTTGAACATAATGTTGCATTCGGTGCCTGCTGAGAGAAGGAGCCGTAAACCAACGCCCTTCAGTTCTGATAGCAAAACCACCTTCTAAAATCCACTGCTATACCTGTTATTCAGGTTTGCCCGGCAGCGCGTTGTGTATTCCCGCTGCTGTCAGCGAGCTAGGAGCACACAAGTCTGAGGAAACGAAACCCCCCAAGTCCAACCTGCTTTTGGTCAAGGGCAAGTGAGCGCCTGGGCTGGGTGGCGTGCGGCTTGTGCCCACCTCCAGCCCGTGCCCATCTCCAGCCCGTGCCCATCTCCAGCCCGTTCCCATCTCCAGCCCGTTCCCAGCACCAGCCCGTTCCCAGCTCCAAACCGTTCCCAGCTCCAAACCGTGCCCAGCTCCAACCTATTCCCAGCTCCAACCCATTCCCAGCTCCAGCCCGTGCCCATCTCCAACCTCTGCCCATCTCCAGCCCGTTCCCATCTCCAGCCCGTTCCCATCTCCAGCCCGTGCCCATCTCCAGCCCGTGCCCAGCTCCAGCCCGTGCCCATCTCCAGCCCGTTCCCATCTCCAACCTCTGCCCATCTCCAGCCCGTTCCCATCTCCAACCTCTGCCCATCTCCAGCCCGTTCCCATCTCCTACCTCTGCCCATCCCCAGCCCGTTCCCATCTCCAACCTCTGCCCATCTCCAGCCCGTTCCCATCTCCAGCCCGTGCCCATCTCCAGTCCGTGCCCATCTCCAGCCCGTGCCCATCTCCAGCCCGTGCCCATCTCCAGCCAATTCCCATCTGCAGCCCGTTCCCATCTCCAGCCCGTTCCCATCTCCAGCCCGTGCCCATCTCCAGCCCGTGCCCAGCTCCAGCCCGTGCCCAGCTCCAGCCCGTTCCCATCTCCAGCCCGTGCCCATCTCCAGCCCGTTCCCATCTCCAACCTCTGCCCATCTCCAGCCCATTCCCATCTGCAGCCCGTTCCCATCTCCAACCCGTGCCCATCTCCAGCCCGTTCCCATCTCCAGTCCGTGCCCATCTCCAGCCCGTGCCCATCTCCAGCCCGTGCCCATCTCCAACCTCTGCCCATCTCCAGCCCGTTCCCATCTCCAACCTCTGCCCATCTCCAGCCCATTCCCATCTGCAGCCCGTTCCCATCTCCAGCCCGTGCCCAGCTCCAGCCCGTTCCCATCTCCAGCCCGTGCCCATCTCCAGCCCGTGCCCAGCTCCAGCCCGTGCCCATCTCCAACCTCTGCCCATCTCCAGCCCGTTCCCATCTCCAACCTCTGCCCATCTCCAGCCCGTGCCCATCTCCAGCCCGTGCCCAGCTCCAGCCCGTGCCCATCTCCAACCTCTGCCCATCTCCAGCCCGTTCCCATCTCCAACCTCTGCCCATCTCCAGCCCGTTCCCATCTCCAGCCCGTGCCCATCTCCAGCCCGTTCCCATCTCCAACCTCTGCCCATCTCCAGCCCGTGCCCATCTCCAGCCCGTTCCCATCTCCAACCTCTGCCCATCTCCAGCCCGTGCCCAGCTCCAGCCCATGCCCATCTCCAGCCCATGCCCATCTCCAGCCCGTTCCCATCTCCAACCTCTGCCCATCTCCAGCCCATGCCCATCTCCAGCCCGTGCCCATCTCCAGCCCGTGCCCATCTCCAGCCCGTTCCCATCTCCAGCCCGTGCCCAGCTCCAGCCCGTTCCCATCTCCAGCCCGTTCCCATCTCCAACCTCTGCCCATCTCCAGCCCGTTCCCATCTCCAGCCCATGCCCAGCTCCAGCCCGTGCCCAGAGGTCCCGGCTGTGCCGCGGACAAACGGGAGAGCCTGCGGAGCGAGGCACCCGCTCCCTGGTGCCAGCGGGCTGAACACTGAAAAGCCAGGCTTGGAGAGAGCAGGAGCTGCTCCCTGGGAGCTGCGAGCCTGCGCATCTCTCTGGCAGCGGCAGGAGGGAGAGCTGCGCTGCTGCTGAGCTGAATCACTGCACCACTTGTACGGTGCATTCATCCTCCGTGTGAGAAAGAACCAAATCCTTTGTAAAGGCCCGAGACAATTTTTTCAGCAGAGAAACCAGGCAACTCAGAGACTGCTCAGCGCTTTGTTTATGTGGGCACCCTTCGGGGCATTCTCAGCTGAAGAAGATGTCTGTACTGAAGGCACGTTTGTGCTCGCTGAGTCCAGTCGTGTTCTCTTTGGTTTGCCTGTGGAATGTTCCTGCTGAAGTTAATGTCCTAGATTAGCAGGAGACAGATAAATTAAGCTGTTAAAACCAAGTAATAAGAGAATCCGAATGCATATTTCAAAACCACTCAGTAAATATAGAAATACATGTTATAGTTGAGTAACGCTTTATTTTTGAAACTATTTTAAAAAGATTTTGGACACGGTGCACATTTCTTACTAGAAAGTACACAACAATAGGATCAGACAATGGGGAGGAAATGAGGATAAGGTTTAGAGGGGTTTATCCCTCTAACAGGATTTCTAGGGTCAGGCATTCTCTCTTTATCTAATTTAGGAATTAGTTTTACAAGGATACTTATTTAGAAAATATTACTACATGTGCTTACATAAGTATAAAAATCTCTATTGGGAGGTAGTTTACCAGGATTCTGGGGGAGAAGAGAGAGAGATACTTAAGAGTCGGAGACTCTTCACTCATTTTTTTTCACATGAAAAGAGGCACAAACAAAACATAAACATTACTTCTGTGGTTATTGATTAAAAAATTGAGCTTTGAAATAGAATAGCTATCCTAAAGAAGTGCACTTACGTAGTCTAACAAATAATAGCCTTGGTTTAATAATTTTTAGAATGTTGTTGCATTTGCATTTCCTCTGTGTGATTTCACTGTCTCTCTTGAACGAGTTGTTGCCATGGACATTGAAATATTGGTATTCAGATTATTTTTTTGCTTGGTGAGGACATATTGTCCTGGCTCTGTAAAACAATTCTATATAACCAGCAGTTGGACAGGGAGCCATTCATTCCAGAGCGCAGGGGGAAAACATGAGACTCTATTTTTGCTTAGTTAAATTTAAGGTAGCAGCTAATATCTAATTCCCTGGCACTTCCCTGTCATTTTTGATGGTTATTCAGAATGAAGTTTTCTCCCTTCTGTTGAATTTCTGAGGAAATTAAATACCTTCTCAATCAGTTGGAGCATTCAGTCTCAATTACAGCACTTAAATATTGTCAGTTTATATCAGATTTCTGTAATTACAATATTTTACCTGTATAGATCTGATATATAACCTATCAGCTGAATTGTCAAGACAAGAAAAGGGAAAAACTTCTGTGTTTCAGAAGATGTAAGGGTTTCTGTGTTCATGTTATGGGAGTTCCTGTTTGTAAATGAGTTGTTCTCAGCTGTTAGCATCCACATCTAATAAGAGAATTTCTTATGTCATGGTAGCTGTGTGCTCTTCAGACATTGATTCCCACTCATCAAATATTTCTACTTCAAAATACCATAGCTAATATCTCCCGTTGTATTGAAAATGTTAACTTGAGAAAACCACATGCTGTCTTCCCCAGTGCATGCATTTTAGAATCTGAATAAGCTGAGATTTTTTTTCTCCAGTGTGGTTCATGTTATAACATTCTGTTTGGCCTTTAGTGTGTTTATTACATATGCTGTTGGTATCTATCTATATATATATATATATAAACATGATCTTTCAGGGTCTCAGAATTTATTTCTCATCCTCATCTACACATACTTTCATTTTCAGATGTCTTCCCAGAATATATTAAGAATCTAGAATTAGCTTTTAATTTTGTACTTTGTGAGCGCAGTCTTGCCTTGCTTATTTCTGGCTCATGATCCTGAGTCATCCCATCACATTCCTAGGTTTTCATGGAGCTGACAGCTCACAGAAGTACCTGCAGGAGTTACTGTCTTGTGTGTATTCCCAGACACGTTGCACCCAGCACTTGGTGCACCCTCTTCTGCATGACAGCAGAGCCCTGATGAGTGAAATTGCATCAGTGTAGGGGAATACTGTGGTGACACAGAAGCGGCGTCACCATGGTTCCACTGACTTTCCTCCCAGTCACTGCTTGTGGGATATCACCAAGGCTTCCCCGTGCTTTTATATTTCCAAATTCATTCAGTGACTTCTGGATGTCTCACCCATCATAAAAAAAAAAAAAAAAATTGCAGCAATCTAGAGGCTGCTTTGAGGTTCTTGAGTGCAGACAGGCATGGTTTGGGTGAACAGAACAATCACCACTGAATCTAGGCTTTCTTTTTTGTAGCAAACTTTCAGTCCCAGGAAAAAGGCCAGTGCTAGAGGTGGAGGTTCTTCAGGAGCTTGGCATGTTAGGTGTGCTTAGGTTTTTTTTGTTGTTGTTGTTGTCTTTGTATTTCTCCTAAAATATGTGTGTTGTATCACCTGATTTTCTATCTAACCACTACCCTACCCCTAACCCCAGCACCCATGGGTTTCCAGATCACCAAGATGTAGAAGCAGCAATTTTGGGGCCCTGCCAGGTTGGCCTTGGCATGCCCTTTCCAGCCCATTTTCCTGAAGCTGTAGGCTCTTTGACTCTTTCAAGCCTAACCCTAAAAATTGCCTGGAGATTTTCTTCTTGACATTTACTTAAAGCCATTTACTCACTTCAAAAGCAGAGAAATTTAAAGGAATGGGAATGCAGATATCTGAAGATGTGTGCCAGATATTAATACCAAGAAACACACAGAAAATTATACCTATTTCTAGAAGCATATTTGTTCTTTGCCACTGATGTTCTCGAAAATGCTTCTTTCTCTCTGTTACTTTTTGTCAATGGTCATCACAGCTTTGCACGTGTCCTGAGGCTTAAACCACCTTGGCTGTTTGTAACACTGCTCAGGCCCGGGGTATGGAATAAAAAAGCTCATTTTTAGGCAAACAATTTGCACATTAAGGTATTGTGGATTTATGGCTTGGATTTCCTGGCTGCCTGTCTGTTCAGGATGTTATACAGGGGTCTCAGTCTGTCCATCTCTCCTGCTCTGAGAACCTCAGCAGCCACACTTCATCTTCTACTTAAACACAGAGCCTCGCTCCTGGAAGAGCTGATCTGACGAAGCCTTTTCAGTGTACCTGCCAGAGCTCTCAGTCATCTTTCAAATACAAATTGCTTGCAAAAGAAAGCAGTGCCATTTTCTCCCTGCTGGCTTTCTGAAATGTCATGTTGGGAAAAGCACTTACCACGTCTTTCATATGAAGAGAAAGCTTTCAGTAATGACTGGTATTTCTGAGTCTGTTGCAGCCGGTGCAGCTGTTGAAAATGTCATTGTGTATGGCACAAATAAGGGGGAATTTTGAGCAGGACCGTGCACTAACTGATTTTTGTATTAGTTGAAAAAGGAAAAGAAAAAAAAAAAGCTATAGAATTTTTGAAGAATAGACAACCTTTTGGATGTATTGCATAAAATAAAAATAGAAAAATAGTTTTATTAGGTCTTGAAGTCATCAGTAAAAATACATTATTCACAATACTAGCTGGAGATCTATGAATTTTGCAGACTCTGATTGAATTTCACATATCTATGAGCAGAATTGTGAACAATCAGGCCAATAGTAATATTCCTGCATTGAAGTGCTGGAATAATTCTTTGGCAGAGTATGTTGAGACGCTGATGTTTTCCAAATAAAATTTTCACTTTTATTACTGCCCAAACACCTCTGAGTTATGTTTCTTTATAATTTTTTACCAGTTATGATGAAAATATAAATACTATCTTTCTCTGTAATCAGATGGGACTATGATATTTCTGACAATGCGTTGCCTTGCCTCCCTGCATGAGGTTCCCATCTTCTTCATCTGGCCAGAATTTGGGAGAAACACGTCTCTTACAGAGACATTAGCTTCTCATTTTCTCTTTTGGTTCTATTAGTCCTTATCTATGTTCAGTTTTCTTTTATTTTCTGTTCTATTTCTTTACTTCTTCTCTTACACCATATAGATTTCTCCCCTTTTTTACCCAGTATTTTTTCTCAGCTTTCTGTTTTGTTTTTTTTTATTATTTGTTCACTTATGACTTGGGTCTTATGTAAGTGCAAAAACACTTAATGTTTCTGAGTTGTAATGTTCACAGAATGCTGAACTATAAAGTTGCCTTGGGAACTAAGGGGAGACCTAAATTTAGAACCAGTGATTCTTTTTGGGGTCAATGGTCTTTTGTTCACCTCCCATATGTTCTTCAAAAATAACTTCCCAAGAAAACTGCAGCTTGGAAAACAAAAATAATAAAGAACAGAAAATGAAGTTTGCTTGTGTGTCCCTTTTGCTGTGGCTCATCGAAATGTTAATTGCTTCATTTCAAAGGAGCTGCTGTTTTAAATATATGTATACATATGTGCATATGCATCCACCATCCATAAACCTTGCAGAGATTGGCTGTGCTTTGTGCTTGAAAAATGGTTTAAGGATGAATATGATTTCTGCTTGTGTTTTTGCCACTGACAGATATGGATAGAGCCATTATGTTAACTGTGGACATTGCTGGATTCTTAACAGAAAGCACTTGATAGCTTTAGATGGTTTGTCCTGTCAGCCTGCAAACACACACAGTGGTGATGCCAGCCACTCTGTGCACCATGTTATTAGTGCTTATTCACCCGAGGAATTTCATCCCTTTCCAATGCTTTCCATCACTGGCATCCAGGCTTGCATAACTGTACCCCACTGGCTCCTGAGGACTGCCTCTGAGCCTTTGTGAAAGGCTGTTCAGGGATGTGCTTGTACAGGAGCACACAAAACTGTCATCAAACGGGTCCTTCACTAAATGAATCGTGCTTATTTTCTGTGCAGGGAATAAATCACAAGATAGTGGGATTGCAGAAATGGAGGAGCTTCCAGTCCCACACAACATCAAAATAAGTAACATCACGTGTGATTCCTTCAAGATTTCTTGGGACATGGATTCTAAATCCAAGGATCGCATTACTCATTACTTCATCGATCTCAACAAGAAAGAAAACAAGAATTCCAACAAATTCAAACACAAGGTAATTTTCATTTAAAAATCAAGGCACAAATTCTTGATTTTAAACATATGAAACTCTTTTTTATTAACCTTTCAAAGCCAGGCCATGGGAAACAGGAATTAGATATCTAGCGAAGGTGGGTTTTGATTTATCTGATGGAATTTTGGTTTACTTAAACTACCTTCTATGTCTCCAGCCTATGTGCATGTACACACAACTACATTTGTTTTACAGAGAACTGCACCTTACCCTTCCTGTTTCGTTTGAAAGTTCCTTTGAAACCTCTACAATGTAGTGCAAGACTGCCATTTTTACTCCTGGCTAGTTCTTTATCATTATTTACAAAATATGTATTCCCTGTCTGTCCTTGTTCAGTGACAGACTCCTGAGAGCAACACATATTGTTTCAACAGAACCACAAATTCTAATGCACTTCAGGAAGGCTTCCAGCAATTTTACTTTGCAGCATTCAGCACTGTGACCTGAATATTCATCTGGCCTCTTTCCTCAAGCTTCTGGTGCAGGAACATATTGAAGGCATTGCAGGATCTGTATTTGCCAAATCCAGAAAAATTTGCTTTGACCTCAGAACCATTAAAATACTGATGCCTAGAGATATGTGGAATGCAATAGAACATTCTTCAAATTTAAAAATAATGTTGGCATTATCTACAAGATAAGGTATGGCAAGGCACAAATAACCATCAAAACAAATGTAAGGGCTGTAATTATCTCAACACCTAAATAACTGTTGGTTTCTAAGCCAGTGGGATAAACAGAAAATATTCTCACCAATTTCTCTGAGGCTTTTTATTGTAAGACTATTTTTCATATGATTTCCGATGAAATCTTTTCCTAAGATTAACGACAGAATGACAGGGGTATAATTTTCTTATTTGAAGTTTTTTGTTGTTTTTTGTTGTTTGTTTGTTTTGTTTTTGGTTTTGTTTTGTTTTGTTTTTGTTGGAAGTAACATATGCATTAAGAGTAACAAAAAAATCACTTACTATTGCTTGAAATTGAGAATTTTACATGTTTGGCCAGGGTGTTGCAGTTGCTAGGAACCAGTATGTGAAGCACGACTGAACCTAATGTTATAGTAGGTATGTACTATATGCCTCATGTTTAATTGTAATAGCAAATGAAGTAGGGTGCTTTTGCTATTTCTTACTCTTACTAATTTTGGACTGGGGGCTTTTGAATTGGAATTCCCATTTTACACTGCAGGAACAAGGATACTCTCTAAATTGGGGTGGATTCTTTCTCATTTATTTTATTTTATTATTCTACATGTTTTTCCATTCATGTGCAAATCGGTGTATACTTGGAACATATTTTTTTCTGAAAAGTAAAGCCATCCTAGTACAGCAAACACCACATGCACTTCAGAATCTTTATCGTAGCGATGAGATTGGACTTAAAATAGAGAGGGGAGGGAAAGGATATTGGTAGTATAATAAAGATAAGCTGTCAGATTTATTTTGTGTTTTGCAGCAATTCCATTTTTACTGTGCAGTATTGTTTTGTCAAGAGACAAAAGTAATTGGCTTTGTAAGAATGGGAGACTAAAATCTATCAATTAAAATGGTTGATATTTTGGATGTCTTGTTGGAATTAAGTAAAATTGGTTGCTACTAATTTTGCTAGTGACTCGGTTAAGATTTTTTTTAATGTAATTTTTTGATGGTTTTATTCCCAAGCTGAATGACAGAGATCCAGAGAGCAGAGGGTGGACAATAGTAAAACACAGACTGAATACTCCAACTCTGTTCCAGAGCACTTGGGTGTTTGCTTTCATACATCTTTAGTACTAAGCAATTTTTAACACACCTTCTAGAATGAACTTTGGTTGATAATTGAAGTGCCCAGATTCTAAATGTGTAACCCAGGAGCGGTTCAAGACAAACACCCTTCCTCCCTCTAAGGTCTGCCATAGGAGTTTCCCAGCTGAAGCTCAGCAGCTGCAGCACTCCGGCCTGAATCCTCACAGCAGGGAACTGACTTTAGTCCCCACCCATCTGCTGACTTCCTAACAAAGCTTTTGCATAAAGGAGGGGGTTAGCACTCCCTTGTCTCCTAGCAGAGTTTTTTTCAGAGAGAGGAGTGAGCCCTGCTGACTAGATATACAAAAGAGCCTTGAGATTTACTTCTAGGAGTCATCCAGCACCCTGAAGACAGCTGTGCAAGGAGAATTTATCCTTCCTTACCTTACAGGTAGTGTAAAGCACTACAAGTGCCCATCTCTCTCACAGGTGATAACACAAAGGACCAGCTCATTTTCTAACTTATACAGAATTAACATTAAGTTATCAGTTTGCTCAGACGGCTGTAAGTTACTTGGGATATAGACATAACCTGATAGATCTGTGCTGTACCTCAGGAAAGGGATCTGTTTGTTTTCTTGTCTGCCTGGGAGACCATCCATGAATGATTTATCCTTCCTGCTGGTACTGTTCTGTTCTGTTTCTGTTACTAAATATATAAAGTATACTCAGCATACTTAGGGTGCATAAAGTTTTTTTGACTATTGTCTTCATCTCTGTGAAGAAGGTTTGTATTGGTAGTGGTATGCAAAGACTAGAACTGTCTTCCTTTCAATTAATTTTGCATACCTCCACACTTTTTAAAAATATGGAAATATGATTACTTCCATGTAATAACAAAAAAACCTCAAATATTTAGCAAAACTGGGACTAGAATATGAGTGTGCTGAGTTCCCACAATGTATCCTATGAGACAACCTGGCAAAGAGAAGGGTAACATGAAATGGGAGACAGTTGAAGACTGAAAGCTTCCTCTTTTCCCAGAAAGGAGAGTGGAGTGACTCATACACCTTGTTCCTTAGTTATTCAAATCTTCCAGGCTGTTCTTAGAAGTTGTTGCCATCTAGGTACCTTGAGAGTTGTCTGGTGGGTGCTGCTAGTGGAGCAGCCATCTGCCACTCTAGAATCCTGGCTCTCCTTGAGCTGGCATAGTACCTGCTTTGCACTTCTCTGGCAGCTCAGCCAGGAATGAGAGCTGAACAGAGGAGAGATGAAAGGGATAATTGAAGAATCCCAGAGGAACCTCAATGAGAAGAACATTTGAGCGTTTCCTCTGTATTGCGGCCTTTAAAAAAAAAAAAAAAAAAAAGGGAAAAAAAAGGTGGTGTTTGCTTAGAAAAAAACAGCAGATTAGAGTTGTGAGCAGCATTACATCTATCTCTCCAGCTCTAACCCCTCAGTTCAATGTGGCAGTCTGCCCCTTTCTTTTTACTTTTTTTTTTTTTTTTTTTTTTTTTTTTTTTTTTTTTTTTTTTTTTTTTGGTAGTGTCCTCCTTTCTTGGTATGGTTAAAAGAGGTTGCTGATGCACTGCTGGAAGGTAAAGCTTTGACCCCTGGGGGCAACAGTGTTTTTAATGTTACATGAAAACTGACAAAATCATTGGGGGAAAAGCCACCACTAGGGCATGAACACAAAGATCTGACCCAGGTGGAAGCTGTTTTTACCATGACCCAAGAGGAGGTGACAGGAAGACCAGTGGTATTGACTGTGGTACCTGCTGACTGCTTTAGCAGTAGCAGACTCAGTCCAGTGAGGGTGGTAGCTATAAATGTCATTTGGTGGTCTCTTTTTTTTTTTTCTTTTTTTTCTTTGTAATTTTTCTCTACATACTATTAATTTTAGCATGCACAACTCTCTCCTTTTCATATAAAGTTTTCACTCAACTATTATTTGATTTAAAGAATAATTGGTAAAAGAGAAATTATGACAACAAAATTTTACCCTGGATTATCACTCAATTACATCAATTCTTGTAATATCCCAAGCTGCCAATTTTACAGTTTCTTAATACAGAAACTGAAGATAAATTTTTGTTGATAGAAGAACAAAAGGAGAAAGATTTTTTTCCATAATAGGAGACAAGAAAAAAAAAATCCTTCAGGTCTTTCTTAGAAATCATGACCAGAAAACATCTCCCTTTTATTCTTTTTTTCCTTAAAGGACTACTATGATAGTATTTATAGGAAGATGATTGTTGAGCAGTATTTATAGGTGGACAGTTAAAGGTGTCGTTTAAAGTGCTCGCTTTTCACATGGCAGCTGTCTTACTATTCTGTTACTACTGGTGAATATCCAATAATAAATATCTCTCATTCTATCACAGCTCCTCAGGTATACTACAGAGAATCATTAAACTCCATTGTGAGTCCTTCCCCCACAGTTCTAGCAAAAACTGTCCTATTCTTCAATTTTTTTTCTGTCCCTTGGTGGTCTGTAAGCAAAGTCTTTGGTACTGTAGAAATCAAGTATTTCAACTACAACAAGCAGCTATTTTTCTTGGTTGCACCCTGGGCCTGTGATATAAGAGTAAAAGTAAGAGTATGTAAAGAGTATGTAAGAGTAAAACAGAGGATCTGAAGGGGTAGAGGAGGGGAAATCAAGAGGTTCAGAGATAGGCACAATCTCTTTGGCTTCTTCTTGCCACTTCTGTACAGAAGGGTATTTTGAAAGATGTGAAGCAGCCGTGGTTACTCTGCAGTGTGTTTAATTGAAATTTAGTTTGGAAGGTAGCAGCAGCAGTGTAGCTGGACTGAGTGAAAACAGTAGGAATTTTGTTTGATTACATTGGCTGAAAGAAAACAGTGGTGGCACAAGAAGCTCTTAAATGAAGACACTTTTGTTCTCAGTAGCATGTCTTTGTTTGCATACATAAGCGTAAATGGCCCTAGTCTGAATTATATATTTGGGCTATACATAATAGTATTACTCTACGGTCACTTGGAACAAATAATTAATTCACACATGCAAGTTCTCCCCATGTCTCTTAGAACAGACCTTACACCACTGTCCTCTGCCACTGCTCACTTTGGTGTACCAACAGACTGGGAGGTAACTCGAGCTTTTGGACAAGAGCCAGTGGTTGGGGACTACGCAGCAAAAGCAGTCAAGGAAAGGGCGGCAGATCGGTTTGGTTTCACTGCTGACTTGTGTCTCACTCGGTCCTTTTGTTTCTGTCAGGATGTACCCACCAAGCTGGTGGCCAAGGCTGTCCCTCTGCCCATGACAGTGCGTGGGCACTGGTTCCTGAGCCCCAGGACAGAGTACACGGTGGCGGTGCAGACTGCCTCGAAGCAGGTCGATGGCGATTACGTCGTTTCGGAGTGGAGCGAAATCATCGAGTTTTGCACCGCAGGTAACGTTGCTGAGGGATCTTGTTCCACAGGCTGGAGTCAATTAGTGCTGGTTCTGCTGCCTGACTGAGCTGGTCACCTGCCAGTGCCAACTGTGCTGGTAGTCTTAAGTAGTCACCCCTGGAAATTGAAATTTAAACCTTAGGCTTTGTGTGTGCGGAGGTTTGGCACATTAAGCAGAGGCAGCTGGACCGCCCTTTACTTGTGCAATAGCTTAGCTGTCCCAAAGTGCTGTGCCTGGCACCACTGCTTGTCCCAGGCTAGTAAAAGGCCATAAGGTGCCTGTCACTGGCTACCAGCACCTGTGGGGAAAAGGTAGAATGGCAGGTCCCTGACAGTTTAAGACATTCTGCTGCTCTGCTTTCTCTTCGTGGTGCAAAGCCTCAGCGCCATCAACACCCCATCTCAAGGGTCACTTTGGCCTGCCTTTTATTAATAAGGCTTCCTTTGGATGTCCATGACCTGCTGTCGTGGCTGACTTTGCATGCCTGTGTGAAAGCTGAGGATTGAGGCAAGCTCAGTATGAATCCCACGTTGCTTGGGAAGCCATTTAAGCTGGGTCCTATGCAAGCCTTGCTAGTATTTGTTAGTCGTTGGTTGTTGGCTCACAACCGGTTGTACTGTAGCAGTCTGCCAGCCAGAGAGGGCAGTCCTGAGCTGCACTGCAGTTCCAAATACAGGGAAACCAGCTCTAACATGGGAAATCCTGAGCTGAAAGTTGCTGTAGGCTTGTAGAGCTTCTGTGAGGAAGGAGTAGGGAGCACCACAAATGCCTGCTCCTGCCATTTGATTTGCTTGTTGCCAGTGTTGAAAACTGGGACATGATGTGATGCATACTACCAAGATTCTGTTCCTAGTTTTCAGTCTGCATGTGTCGGTGGCTTTTGGAAAGTCTTTTGGTTTTACCTGCCCCGGGTACTAGCAGTTTGTCTTTCCTTTCCAGATTATTCAAAAGTTCACCTAACACAGCTATTGGAAAAAGCTGAAGTGATTGCAGGCCGTATGCTTAAACTGTCTGTTTTTTATCGGAATCAGCACAAAGAATACTTTGATTATGTCAGGTAAGAAACTAAACATATACGAAGTCCTTTGGCAAATTGAAGGAATAATGAAAATAAGTAAATAGAGACAGCTGTGCTAAAGCTAGAGCAGAATGTCTGTATGCTTTATGGCCCATTCAGAGGAAGGCAAAGAATAAAATAGAGCTTGTTTCTTTCACCTTGCTTAACTCAGCACTTCCATTAGGCAATAAGAGTCCGTGTTTTGAAGCAGAAACTGAGGTACTTATAGGGCCTGATTAAAGCATCTGTAATCATAATGGAGAGTTTAGTAGCCAAATATTTCCAATGTACTGAGAAATGAAGTGAGGTAACTGAGAGTAGGAGTGTACAACAGTGTGCATAGGCATTTGCCTGCATGTAAGAGTCCCATCTCAAATATTTGTTCTACATGTAAAACCATTCCATTTCCATGCCCAGATGCAGACTCTGCAATCTGAATGTTAATTTACAGACCGTGTGGGGTGGGATAGGGCATTATGTTTAGACAGTGTTAAAACACCGTGCTTCAGTTGGAATGAAAAATAGAGGATAGCTGGAGGTAGGTTCCCTGTTCTGTTGGAAACCCAGTGTGCCTTCCACACACAGTTGGAAGCGTGAGTATAAGAGAAAAGCAGACTTTTGATAGAAGGAGTCCAAGCTTATATGCTGCTTGAGCAGAAGCAGCCACGCAGGGCAACCTTCTCCTGTTAGAAGAACATGGATGAAAGGTAAGCAGTGTGTTGGAAGGCTGCAGCACTGGCTGTGCTTCTTTAATATTCATCGGGAGATGGGACTCCTGCTGGGCTGCATAACTTCTGTTTAACGGCACTGTCACACTGGTACCCGCCTAGAATGGAAAGTTTTTAAAACAACTCAAGGCAATCCAGCTTCAAAGGACAGACTCTACCACATTTGGAAACATTCCTGCTTTGTAGTCCTGGGTATCTGATTTATTCCAAGAGTGTATTGGATATTGCAGAGCATGGGCTTGCCCTTCCCCTTCTGTGTTTTGGAAGGATTATTTTATTGCACAGAGGAACAAAGCTTCAAAACTCAGTGGAGCTAGAGAATAAATTGCAGTTGTTGAGGCTCTTTGAGACCCTCATAAACCACTGCTGCCATCCTGGGCTGGATACCACAGAAGGGAAATGCCTGTGCCCTTCTGATCCTCATGTGCTTTGTTTTCAGCTATGTAGCCATAGGGCATCTGCCTTTGTGTTGAAAATTGCATTTATAGCTATGGGTTTGGCCTTGTTCTGCCATATATGACTCTAACTAATTGCACTCTATCTGTTCCCCTTCTTCCTGTTCTTTCTTGGTTTGACACCAATAGAGATGAGTTTGTGTTCCCTCTGTTAGTGAGCTAGAGACAAAAAGCTGCATTTTACCAGCCCAGTGAGAAGCTACACTACCAGCACTGGCTGATGGGCATCTCTTTTGACCAGAAATAGACTAATACAGCCACATGAGCTAATCCTTCCCCAGTGCACCCATGTGTTTATTCTGTTAAAAACCCTAACCACATTCTTCCTATTAGGGAAAATTCCTTGTCATCCCATGCCTGCCAATGGCCTCTGGTGTCATCACCTGATAGCATAGGTATACAGGCAGCTGCTCCCAGTGCTAAAGCAGCAGCCCTACATGGATGGTCTGAGCTCACAGCTCGGAAGGGTGTTTGTGTCATTGCAGCTTACCTGGGCTGGGAGCACCACAAATCAGCTCAGATCCCCTGAAAGGGCCACCTATAATTAGCCTAATTGGCCACTGGATGTCAGTATCTTGCCACAGAAACGAAACCTACATTCTCAGAATGAAGCCTGACTTGCCAGGTGGCAGAGGTTTCAGGTGGTTATTTAAACCCATTCAATCTTCTAATTTTTTTCCCCTTTGTTTTCCTCCCTAGTTATCTCTTCGGTCATAAAATACTAATTCTGCCCCCCATTCCAATCAATTTGTTATGAAATAGGGCTTGAGACACTAAGTAGATAGCGTTTGAATGGCTCAGAAAACTTCTGAAATGCATCTTTAGAGTAAAATAAAGATGTGCTGCTGAGAAGATTAAAAATAATGTGAAAAAATAATCACAGCTAGAGATATTACTGAGTTGTTTTGTAATGTATACACTGAGTTTGTTTGCTTTGACTGCTACCTCCCACTTTAACCAAGCAAAACCTTCTGCCACACCGTTCTACATGGACCTGCTGCAAGTTAAAAGCAGAGAGAGAGCAGTCTTTCTTGGCTAGTTTCCCCTTTCCTAAAAGAAGGAAAAAAGAAAAAAAAAGTAAAAGCAAGGCAAGAGGGGAATGTAAGAATCACAAGACTCTCTAGCCCTGCAGCCTCGTGCATTTCTGGTCTGTCATGTCAGTGAGTATAAAGACTTTGTTCTAAGGGTGCCTGGCAAATATGGTGTTTTCCAGGACATACAAAATGGGATGGTTCCCTTTCAGGTATCATGTGGTTGCAGGTGCAGAGGGAGCCAAAGCTGCCACTGGAGCACTTCTAGAGTTTCCATATTGGGGAATGCCCTGCTATACATAATATCTCAGGTGCTAAGGAAGGGTTAGAGGGGGAGTGTTCTCCTAAATTTAGCAGCCTAGTGCTGCTAAGTGCAATTTGGGATTTGGATTTTTTTAAATTCACGTGTTCATTGTACATTTCTTTTCACTGGAATGAAATTGAGCTAAGTTAAAAATAAAATAACAAACAAAAAACCTAAATACACAAGTTAGTCTATTTTTCCAGTTAGGACTACTGACTGCAGAAGCTGGATACCAACCAAAGTGGAAACTAACCAAATTGCCTAATTCTCTGTGCCCAGCTCTGTGCACTGATTGAAATCAGCAGTAGACCAATTAGACTTGAAATGATCACTTGGGGACAAAAATACTTGCAGACAGTACATTCTTTCCTATAACCTCTCTGAAAAGAATCCTTCAGAAATAACTTTCACTGGCAGTTTCCTGCATGAAGTATATACTTCATGTGTTAAAAATACATATTAACAAACCTTATATTCACTATATGGAGACTAACTTGGAATATTCAACATGCGTTTATTGTTAGAAATGTAGTGTAAGTCAGAACAAATCAGCCAATTAATGATATTTGTAGTTTGGGGGCTTTTTTTGTTCATGCTTTTTTTTTTTTTTTTTTTTTTTTGCCTGCTTATGATGCCCAGAAGGCTGGCTGGAAAAGCAGATTTTCCCCTTGAGCAGGAATTATTGTAGCTCTTCCCAACTCTTATGTCCTAAGACCATGACTTGAAGCCCAGCCTTCAGTTTAATAGTTTTCCTTTGTTTCCCTTCAGTCCTGTTTCCAAACAGCAGGATGTCCTAACTTTACACTTTTTATTTACCATGTGTACAAAATAAATACCAGTCCTTCATTTGTAGAGAGCATCACGGGAATGCTATGCAGCCCTCTGTTAAGGATAACAGTGGCAGCCATGGCTCTCCAATCAGTGGGAAGCTGGAAGGCATCTTCTTCAGCTGCAACACTGAGTTTAACACTGGGAAGCCACCCCAAGATTCACCCTATGGAAGATACAGGTATGAGATTGCAGCTGAAAAACTCTTCAACCCAAATACTAACTTGTACTTTGGAGACTTCTACTGCATGTACACAGCCTACCACTACGTCATCCTCGTGATTGCCCCCGTGGGGTCACCAGGAGATGAGTTCTGTAAGCAGCGCCTACCCCAGCTAAATATAAAAGATAACAAATTTCTGACCTGTGATGAAGAAGATGGGGTCATGGTTTACCATCATGCCCAGGATGTAATTTTGGAAGTCATTTACACTGATCCTGTGGATCTCTCCCTTGGCACAGTTGCAGAAATTACTGGTCACCAACTAATGAGCTTGTCTACTGCAAATGCAAAGAAAGATCCCAGCTGCAAGACCTGCAATATCAGTGTTGGACGTTAAAACTTCCCTCATTCCTTAGGAGCCTTCAAACCTCTGTTGCCCATTTCCATAGTCAGACAATTCTGTCAGAAGCATGCACATGCCGCTGTCACCAAAAGCAACTGCCAGTCTTCAAAATCTCCAGTAGCCACCTTAGGATTTCTTCTCTCCCTCTTTCCCTTCTGTTCCCCTGATGCTTTAATTGATTAGAAGTCCTGGATTTCTTTCTGGCAACCATTTATACCTAGATGCTGCAAAAATTGTTTTCTGTTTCTTGCCAAACATAACAAAATCCTATATAAACTGCTTCAGCAAAATAAAAATAACTGCTTATAAATGGTGTTTAAATATGCATTCGTTTTAACTACTGAACAAGTACTGGGATAACTGAACAGCATGAAAGGTTGTAATTGCAGCATGATTTGAATTTCAGAGCCTAGAAATGTCAGCACTTCCAACGTGTTGTTCGACAGTGTTATTTATGTTATTTATATTAGCTAACTGAAAACAGAAACTGTGTCTCGACATAATAAATATAATAGAAAAATATTTTATTTGTACTGTTGTATAAAATATTATACAATCATATAGAATATATAGATTACATTTTAATATCAATTGTATACATGTCATTAAATCATTTTCCCTTATCAAAGATGTAGTTTGTAAACTTCAAATAGCTCTGTATCTGTTCCTGTTGCTCTAGATAACTTTAATTAAAACAGATTTATGAAGACCATTTCTGATTCATAAAAGTTAAGTTATAAATTATTAAATCAGTACACTGAAACAACAAGTGGCTGCAAAATAAAAAGTTTCTTTTTTAGTGTTCATATTTTTTCTTCCATATGTGAAGATGTGTACATCTTCCAAATCATGCCATTACATACTAGGTAAATACAAACATGGTTGGTACATGATAGGCTTTATATAACCAGATCTTCTTACCAAGATAGAAAACAGGTTGCTTATACTATGTGGTCAATACAAAATGACAGGATAAAGCAAAACACTCAACAGTGACTCAACTGACTCAAAAGTTACTCCAGTAACTTTTTTTTTTTTTTCCTTTAAGTAATTCTTCCTTCCTTTCTGTCTGGGCTAGGAATTTCCCAGAATCCCTGCTTTTCATTTCTAGTACAAAACCTCCTGCTACTCCTTCTATTACTAGTCCACTTTTCAAACCAATGGCCTATCACAAATAATGACAAACAATTCTCCTTAATATTACAAAGTGTGGTGCTCTGAAAGTTAAGAAAGATGTGTAATTTCAAGGGAAAAATAATTTTTCGTAACCTTATTTTCAGTAAACAAGAAGTCTAGTAGTCCTCATCAGATAACTGTGGCACTCACTTATATACCATGTACTTTAGCTATCCAAAATATCTTAGCATAATGCAGTAATCTAGTCCTGCTTTAATATATATATATGTGGCAATTTATAACACAAGAAGTACTTCAACATTTTACAAAGTGCATGCGTCTAAACGAGCTTTGGTAGTTAGAGAAGCAAATGTTATAGCATCAGGCAAACCAAAGTGCAAAGGTTAAGAGAGAAATCAAAATTAGTATGCAGTTGATCTGTTTACTGACTTTTCAATTCTGTGAGCCAGGTCCTGTGAACTAATGAAAAGGACAGCAGCCAGTACATTTGTTCCATCTTTTCCCAGCAACCTGTAGCTATTACACTTTGCCAAGCACTTTCTCTTATTCCTATAACACCAGTAGCTCCACTTGGCAGTCGTGTTCTGGCCTTTTCTTGCATGAGCAGCATCACTGCTCTACTCCCAGCCCTGGCACTGCTTCTTCCTATGCACCTTTCTTTGAAACCACTGGAATTGAATGGCAAGCCTGTCTTGACAGCTAGAGTATGTTCTGAGTTTTTCCTTCGCTCACTTTCATTTCTTTTAATCTAGTGAATCAACACCTTAATATCCAACATTCCTAATTAGTTCTAACACATGTTATTTCTGGAAACAAATGTGTGGCACATTAGCATGGACTAAGATATACTAAAAACCTGCAGAACATCTCCTCACGCTTTTAGAGCAGGTCATACTGAGAATCTATATTACTGCAGTGTCCTTTAAATTTCTTAACATTCTCACAGTGCACTTCAAGACTTTTTTGAAAGGAAAAATATATACTATGGTCCACACACCCGTGCTTAATATTCTTGCATATTGCTGTCCTCTCTCATCACAGTTATTACAATTGGTAAAGTGCATCAAAAATCTCAGTGTGTCAAATAATCGTGCAGCAGACCAAGACCTGTAAAATTACTTTCTTTTTTTCATTACTTCTTTGTTCGCTTGGATTTTTTTTTTCTTTTTTCTTCTTTTTTTTTTTTTTTCCTAGAGAACAATATCACAGCATTGCATTCACTTCAAATCGTTTTGGAAATATCATGCTTACTGATGAGAACCTCCAGGAGCCTGATTTTAGCTTTTGTGTGCTTGTATTCAGTGTATTCCTCAGCCATTGGAACCCGATCTTCTTTCTGAGGACTCCTATGAAAAGCAAATAAAAGCACCATCATTTTTTATGAGTAAGAAGAGAAAGAGTCTTAAAAATTAATTCTGCAACAACTGATGAGGATTGGGGATTTTTTTACTGACTGTAAATGACTAAAGATAATTTGACAAGACCAAAAAGCTCTATTATACAGAAATAAAATTATATTTAAAATACTGAATTTTCATATACCAGACAAAATTCTTGACAGCTGTGGAAGTATAATTACTGGATTCTCAAATATGCAGAGAAGTCATAATAGTGCTTTGAAAACTGTTACCAGTCACCACTTTTACCAGTACCCATATACACCATGATTTTCAACAAAAAGGTTTGCTAAATGAAGAGGAAGAAAAACAGAGTGAAAAATGGCCAGTATTAAATTCTGGGTTTAAAAACAAAGCGGCTTCTGGCTTTAAAATCTGTTTGAAAATGGCCCAATTTCCAAGTCTATTCCCTGCAGACTGACATCCTCAGAAAGAGGATGAGATTTTTAGCAGTCTCCCTTTAGCAGCTCAGGGAATATCCTGTGCTGAGGTGGGGTTTATGCCCATTCCAGGCATGTCCTGGAAGATCCCCACATCCTGGCTTTCCTCATGGAAAACCACATTTTGCAGGAACTAAGCAGAGAGATATGGACATCTCCAGAGGCCAGACATCTCCAGGGTATTTTCCAGCCCTTAGGTGCACCCCAGAGTGTCACCCTCACAGAGAAAAACACCCCTGCCAGGACCCAAAGGGGACAAGGAGGGGGCTCTGCTGGGCTGCTCAGTTACCTTCCTGTCTGTTTGTAGAACTGCTCCTCAAACTCTCGAAGAGCCTTGCGAAGTCTCTTCTTATCAGCTCTCGTTTCTCTGAGATGTTCAAGCAGAACGGGCCTGTAAAACACAGACAAGAACGTGAAACCCCCTTGAGCTTGGGAGTGTTGTAAAAGCCCTGGATCTGGGTAGCAGAGAGCTTCTGCTCTGGGCCCTTGGCAGGCACTGACCAGAGTGCTCAGACGTTCCATCGTACTCCACACATGGCTGTACTCCTTGCCTTTTACTGGTATTCCAGCTCATAAAGGGGAGGCAGAGACTCTGGTCAACAGGGGAGAAGCATTCAGGACCAGGCCTTGCTACTGGCCTTAATTCCTTGTGGAATTGATGGAATTGATAGGGCTCAGTATCTCACAGGTGGAAATACTGTAACTGAATTAAAGTCAACATCCAAGCCCTGCTCCTATTCGTAGCTGTTCCCAGTCATTACTGTGATGCAGTGGAAATGCTAGTGGTACCCAGAAGCATCATTTTTGGATGCCATCCTTTAGCTAGTGTTTGGAGGAAAAGGCTTTTAAGCAGAGAGAGAATTCTGTCGTGACATTTGTTCTTGGTAGTTTGTTGTTTTGGTTTTGTTTGCTTTTTTTTTTTTGCATAATGACAAAATACGCAGAAATATCTTCCCAGCATTCAGAGCAAACTACTGTGCACGTAGTTGAGTGACATAGAAATCTAAGTAATTTTTATTTGATCTCTATAGTGTTAGATTCTAGTTAGCTTCATTTATGAGCCTCCAATCAAAACACAAAAGAAAGATACCATCACCTAAGTTGTGAGAATATATCAGTCCCTGGGAGGCACAGTCTTCAACAAGTTACCTTTCACTTCCTGGAGACAAAAAGTTGGCACAAAGTTGTTTGAATAAACAGCTCAAAGCACCACTATGCTGCCCAAACAGTGAATCCCCTCTGCCTCCTCTTCCCCATAAGAAACGGGCTTGGAACACAAGCCCTGTGAGGAACAGCTGAGGGAGCTGGGGCTCTTTAGCCTGGAGAAAAGGAGACTCAGAGGTGACCTTATCACTCTGTACAACTCCCTGAAAGGTGTTTGTAGTCAGGTGGAGATTGGTGTCTTTCACCAGGCAGCAGGTGACGGAACAAGAGGACACAGTCTCAAGCTACGCCAGGGGAGATATAGGTTCGATATTAGGAAGAAGTTTTTTTACATAAAGGATAAAAAAAGGTATTGGAATATTTTGCCTAGGGAGGTGGTGGAATCACCATCCCTGGATGTATTTTAAAATAGACTGGATGTGGCACTGGTGCCATGGTTTAGTTGAGGTGTTAGGGTGTGTATTGGACTTGGTGATCTTGGAGGTCTCTTCCAACCTAGTTATACTGTGAGAGCACCGAATCACTCCTTTGGTACAGAATATACCTATGCAACAGGTATGGCTCATATTTCTCTTACAGACTCGCATTTAACTTATAAAGTCTACAAGAAATATTTTAAAACATTTGGGGGAAAAAAAAGAGAGAACTTACATTGTTGCCTCATGTAAATTGGACATAGACAAGGCTGTTTGCCTGTAAACTTTCTTTTCATCCAGAGGTGAAATACATGCAGGCTCACTCTCCTCCTGTGAGTAACACAGATGCTCTTCAACAGGGAAGCAAGACATTGGACCAGACGATAACTCATGGCTGCTTTGAGAATGGTCTTCATCTGAGTCTTCCTCCTCCTGCTTGAGAAATACAAAACATTATCAAATTAATCGTTTAAATTACAATAATTACAGTAATAGGCTGACAACATAAAAAATTAGGATCTGACTTCCTGGATGTATTCATTGAAACATTGCACATACTGAAAGGTTTACCAGGTCTATCTGAGGTTGTTCATGAAAGGACTTCTGGGGTCACTGGGTTACTGTGTATTGCCTACCATGAGTAAAAAGGACAGAAGCTGGCTCTGCTCCCAAGTGTCTCCAGCCAGCAATTTATTTCTGTTTGCCCAAAAGCCCTTAGATACAGCAAAGATTTAACTAATGTTCTGTATTTATGTAAGCAGTGCAGTCTGGCTGGAACTTGTACTCCTCTTACATACACATCTCCTGTGTGTATATTATACATAGATATTTTGACTGTAAAAAGAGTTGGAGGGAGAGATTCCACAGTTTTACAGTTACTAATGTTAATTACTAAAATAGACTGATATTGATGTCTTGCTCACATTCCTTCATCCTCAGAAAAAAAGCTGAGCTACTGAAACGAAGGCTTAAACATAAGAACTCCATAAGGTAAAGCTCCTAACAAGTAACACTTGGGGGAATTTCAGTGAAATTTTTCAGTGAAATACATATGTGCCTGCATGCAAAGCTTTGCACTGCGCTTCTTCAGAGAAATGTAAAGTTACACTGCCTTCAACAAGGCAATTATAATTTTTAGAATTGACCTAGCCCCAATTACTATTAGATTAGCATATTTGGTAGACATGCTAATTAACTTCAGGGTAGCCAGATTCCACTGCCTTCACTCACTGTGAGACCAGTACTGTTCCATCGCACCAATACATTATTAAAGTACTACAAATTGCATATTAGGTGCTACCTGATTGATAAAAGCATTGTTGATAAGATATAGAAGTTAGATATAGTGACAGCAGAGCCCTTCATGGAAAGAGAGAGGTTTCCTTCTGTGTTGCAGATGTTTGCCACAATGGAAAAGTAATGTCAGCCTTCTATGTCTTACCCAGCCCAATAAAGTTCCTGCATCAGAAACTGCTGTACTTTGGAACCACTGCCATGCATAGAAATTGACTTTTACAGAGCATTTGCTCTATTTGAAGTATCAACACCCTGTATTAACCAATGAGCAGGTTTTTGGGTATCAGTAGTTCTATTGTTGCTAAATGGACATACAGGTACAAATCAAACACAGCATTTTGTATGTTTCCTTGACAATGGATGAATTCTTTCCAACTTACAATTGTGGTGATTAAAGATGGAGTAGCCAGAAGTTTCTTGATAATTCTGTATCTGTCATAAAGTGGTTTCATGAGACTCTTTTCTTGCTTAGTCACCTAAAGAGAAATAATAACAAAACATAGCCCTCAAAAATTAAAAAATATAATGTAAATTTAAAAGATTCTTATTTTCTCCTGTAAAGCTGTGAAAGGTACTAGAAGAGTATGACAAATGTGTATTTTTCTTCAATAGATATTCCATGGGAACTGTAATTTAATCAATGTGATTTCTAAAAGGAAAATTGCAGTCTAGAACCCAGTATGGTTTCCTCACTTTCTTGAGCCACACCACTCAAGCAGAGGGTAAATTATTCTCTCTCTGAGGCTGCTGCTAGAGCAGGAGGAGTTCAGATGTGCTGCTGCAGTACCTTGCATTGCCAGCTCACCTCCTTAGCTGTGATGACAGCAGCAGGAATGCCAGAGCCTGCCTGGGACAAGCCACTCATCAGCCCAATGGGATGGAGAGCACCAAGAACACGGCTCTGCAGCCTGCACGTGGAGCTGGCACTGTGCAGGATAGCTGTGTGCACCCCTCACCAGAGCTGCCTTCCACAGTGGGGGTTTACTGTCTGTTCACTTGCTTTGTTCTAGGTCTTTCGTGAGCACTTGGAGCATTGATTTGGAAGAGAATAAGATTTTAAATCAGGTGTTAAGTGCTTGATCCTGCCACAAATGTTCACAAGCATACAAAAACACACCTTAGGGAAAGTAGCTGTGCACTAAATTGACTTACTGCACTAAGGGAAGGGGGGGGGGGGGTGTGAAAGCAGCAAATTCCACAAGGAAAAATAAAAAAAAACCAAAAACAAGACAAGGTCCTCCCCAGCCAACCAACCACGCCACACCACCACACCCCCACAGTAACCTTTTCCTCAATGATAAATTGTCCAAATAGGGTCATTTGCTCCCTAGCCCACCATCAGCCTCTGCTCATCGGCTCCCACACCCATGAGCACTCACTGGGTGCATTTTCACTGATTTTTGGCACTACAGAGATGCCCAGGCACACCCGCTCAGATGAGTGAACCATGGCAGCTCTGAAAAGACACAGGCTGGCTGATGGCACAGACAATAGTCCAGAGCTGCTCAGACAGACAAATGCCTGGTCAGCAGGAGCAAGGGGGACAGTAGACAAACACAGGCTGGTGACACTGCACACATCTGGCTGATGGAGTGCTTAGGGACCACTTCTAGAGCCACCCTTCACTGCAGAATGTCAGGGCTTGCCTATCCCAGCCCAGCCACTTCTCTTCCCCAGGCATCATGTTCCATTTGACTACAACACATAAGAGCTCCAGCGGATGCCAAACAAGTCAGAAGAGATAGCTTTTTTTGCTTTAAACCTAGTCAGTGGCCTCTCTGTCTGACCTTGTCAGGTAAGTCTGGATAAAGATGGTGCTGAGCCATACCAGACAGCTGCAGGGCAAACATCAGCTCCAGAACACTCCACTGTGCTTCAAGGCAGCTGTTACAGAGCTGCTTCAGCCCTGAGAAGAAACACCCTCTCTGAGCCCTATGCTACAAATGTGTCCTGTTATTCTCTTTCCTATCTCTGAATCAAGTCTCTTTTACTTCTACATTGCACTAATAATTTCTATTTTGTTTTCCTTCTTAGGAAATATAATTTCTTGATACCCTTCTTGCATACTCACTCCATCCCTCAGCTCTCATTCCAGGCCCAAAGAAGATGAAGAAAAATGAGGTCAGAATCAGATCATAATTTTAACAGCTGGCATATTTTTTGGACAAACAATGGTGCTAGTTCGTTTTCCCCTACCACAAGTACTACTAGCCAGAAAAAGACATTCACAATAATACAGATATTGATATCAAAAAGAAATTCCTCAGTAGACAAATTTTCAAATCATCACGTCATCAGCTGTGGCATTTTTTTTGTTTGCACCTACATTCAGCAATGAAATTCCTTGAATAGATTTTAGGTAACAGTTTAAGTCCTGCTGTGTAGTAAAGGCAAACACATACAACAGGTCATGTAATTTTGTAGCTTGTATCTCAGATGGTGCCCTATATAAAACCTTCCTCAGCTGATAAGCATTCTAAACATAAATGATAGCAGAGCCAAATCTGCTGTGAATACATAATCTATGAATTTAATCCTCAAATCTTGCATTTTCCAATCATGGAGATACAGAACCACTTTTTATTTTACTTTAATTTCTAACATATAAACCAAATTCATCAGTATCAGGCAATAATATTTATACCTGAAAATTAGTTCGAAATAACTAAAATTATGTTAATTGTGTAAAATTCATCTAAATATATTTAATATACCAAAAATATTGGTTAGAGAAGTTAGATAATTTTTAATTCACCTATCTTTCTATGGCATACTTACAGGTTGTCCATGAATACTCTCAAAATATAGTAGATATTTCTGAAGATTGATTTTTTCCAAAGCCATTTGATTTTTTGTCCTATTTAAAAAAGTTATTCATAAGACTATGAGTCAGGATTTCATGACAAGGGTACAGGTATTTATCTGTTTAATAATCTCCCCTGATAAACATTAATAATTAACTCTATTTCTGTTTGCACTGAGGTCAATGGGGACTTGGCATTAACTTAGTAAGAAAACAGCCAAAAACACTACATATATATTAAGTATGTTCAGTTGTATAAAATGAGAATAACCACTATTCTAGACAAAATACTCAGAAAGTTGAAAAATTGCATGGAGGGCATTCCTCAACTTTTTAATTATTCATAAAGAAAGAGAAACAGATTTGCCTTGGCTGGTAAGGGGTGTAGAACAGAAAGACTCAGCAATGCAAACCCAATCTGTCATGATAAACAACTTATTTCTGTTTAAAAATTGCAGTCATGAATCACTGGTTCCAAAAGAGCGTTGATTTTTCAGTGTTGGTGAATAATCAGTATTTGTACAGGTGTCTGCTCTGGGGAGCACACAGTCTACAGATATTTGTCACCTCCTTTTCCCCAACAAGACCTGCTCCTGACAGTTGGGTATTTTCACCTGGACCAGAACACCAAGGCACACACGAAGTGAATGCGATTTCCCACAGCCTTTGCCAGATCACAACAGAGCTGCTTGAGTTAGGGCCAAGTGTCCAGAGGTGTGGGGGAGATGAAATAATGTGAGGAACCATGGAGTTGGGGGCACACTTTTTGCAGAAATCTGATGACAAGAGGGCTTTTAGTGACAACTTGGAGAAATACTTTTACTAATTAGACCCTACTTTAAAAAATACATCAACCCTGAAGAAGTGACACTCTTCTAATGAGAACACCTTGCTATTAACTTCAGCAGGAGCAAATCCTTTTTTTTTCTTTGATGCTTAAATGCAAAAACAGCACAAAGCCATTAATCAGAACCGCTAATCACATTTTCCTAAAATATCTGCATAAGTTAATCACTCTAAAATCAACTGTCATTCATGTTAAGAGATGAGCTGCTAACTAGAATGTAGGAGTATTAAAAATCAGTTAATTTGTTTAATTTTTGCTAGTTCCACAATTAATACAAGGTTAATTCTTTCAAAAACTAATAAGCCTGGAGCAGCTGAATGTTTAGGAAGAAATGGGGTGATAATTGATATTGATTTTACACAAGAGAAACAATCTCAAGCAGGCTTAGCTATTTCATTAGCTCATTTTATTAGCAATCTCAAGACAGGTTGGTATTCAGCTAAGTTTGAAATAGCTGATCATTTAAAAATCAGAGAAGGCAGCTGTAGTCACAAACTACAGAAGTGCCTGAGACATCTTAGGACTGTAGGCTACATGCAGCAGCGAGAGATTCAATGCTAATTAAATAAAACACTGCTTCATAGCCAAGGAGAATATGAACTGAAGTGGGTCAGTGATGAGATGACACATACATAAAGGGAACCAGCCCAAGAAAAGCCTTGGGGGACAGGCTGCAAACATTCCAACAGAAGGCAAAAGTCATTTGTGACATATAAAGAAAGATAAAGGGGACTGCAGGCACACAGTTTGTGAGGCTGGGAATGGGGCTGCAGCTGAGCCTCATCTCTAATGAGTTACAGCTGTGTAGGACAGGTGGACAGTATTGAAGGCAAGGAAACGTGGAATGCTGAGGTGTGCTGACCAGTCATAGGAGGGTACAGAGGGCACACGGCTGGAATGCATGTACAACGAATGGTGTAAAAGGTTGTGCTAAAGAACAGTGAAGTGCTGACGCTCAAAGCCTTCTTCTGTGCTAGTTGTAGCTCCTCCATCAGGGGACTTCAGCTAAAGATAAGGTAGTGGTTGGGTTCTCATAACTTGGAACAGAGGCACCCAAAAGGTTGTATGCTGATATCTTCCTTACTAGCCTGTTCTGTTCCCTGAGTGCCTATGCCTTCAAGTTTGCTGTCATTTTTCCAGACCGAAAAAATACAAACTCTGGGGACAGAAGGACAGAGCGTCCAGTGAGGGCTGGGCCTGCCCAGATCCTGTCAAAGGCAGTGCTTTGTTTCCATGCAGGCACCGAGTCAGGTTCCCAGGGCCTTAGTCTGCCGCTCGGGCAGGAGCAAAATCAGAAACAAAAAGTGCAAAGAAAGGCAACAAATGCCATGGCACTTCCATGGAGCAGTGCCAGTTCCAGCAGGCCAGCTCTGGGCTCACCTCTCTGGGGAAGGCTGGTGAGGCAGAGCTGAGCACCACAGAGCTGCTGCTTCCCCAGGGGACAGAGGCAGCAGCCACAGCCCCAGCCACCCAACGCTCCGACTGCATTCCAAGTTGGGACTTGGGTCTTGGATTTGTTTCTGGGGGGATTTGGTGAAGCTTTTTGAGTAATATTCAAAGCGTGTTTATTTGCCTTTTACCTCTTGAACTCCTATATTCATGCTCTTGATCTTTTATTTTTTTTTTCCTAAAGCCTTTTACCTAAACCCAAGGTGAGGTATCACATCAACTGCCATCTCCCCACACAAGGGGTTAGTGACACAAACAGTAGGTGGCCACCCCTTTGTGAGGTAGAGAGCATTCACAGCCAACCCCAATTTTCTCTCTGCTTTCTCATTCAATAACTTTACTCACAGGCTTTTTACAGGAGGGGTGTTTTGTTCTGAAAACCACATTCTGCTGTTTCCTATTCAGATCTTGTGGTCTGTGCTCTTTAGGCATACTGGGATTTTACTCTGCACCTTTCTAAGGACACACATGCCCTCATTTGTATTTCAGCAGTGCTTTAGAGGTATTCCACATTGAATTTCAGGGGAGAACTTGGCAGACTTTCATGGAAACGCTATCTTTGGCCAAAATAACAAAATACCAAAAAAAGAGAGAAACATTTAGCTGCTTTTTAGTTTACTATTAATCTAGGTCAGATTCTAGTGAAGGATCTAAGTGTAATATAGAAAACAAAATGTTGCACATAAAATATATCTACAGTAACAACAAAATTGTTTGTAGCTGAAATGAAGCCTTTGATCTTGTTGCCACAGATATCCTTGATTCATTTCACATTCCCAGTGCCACCCCATTCTCCCCCAAAAGTCCAGGATGACTCATAATCAAAATCCAATCTTTCTTAATGTTATGCTTAGGGAACTACTAAAACATATCAGTTTGAAATAGATCAATTTGATTTCATGTTATTCCTGCTCAAACCTCCGTTCCCCAGCAGTCTTGATAACTATTACCAAGCACCTTTGCTAAGAGATAGTTTTTAAAACACAAGTTATCTCTGCAAGAAGACAAAAGAAAAATTAATAAGATTTTTTAAAAATGAAAATATTGGCACGTGCAAACATTTAACTTCCTTGGTTTTGAGAATATTTCAAGACTGCACTGCCATTTCCTAAATTTAGAAGGTTCTCTTGGAAAATTAGAAATTAAAAAAAAAAATTGAAAAATGAGCGGGACAGATACCCACAGCCAATTTACTTCTATAAAATGGGTTTTGGACTGGATTTCCTCACAGACATCTGATCTTACTTCATTAATAAAAGAGTTAAAGACTGAAAATGTTATCCTACATTCTGCACTGTTAGAATTTTAGAGCTATGTACAGAATAGCATGATTTTGTTGCCTTTTTTTTGTTCTCTGGTTATGAAACACTTTTTCCTTTTCATTTTTCTTTATAAAAAAATAACATATAAAAAGAAACAATTAAAAAATCAGTCATGTATGCAGCACCCAAGATCTGAGAAGCATGGCATTGTTATGCACAGTCCTGTTTTTTTTAATAGCAACTAGTTGTTTAAGAACCAAGAATAGAAACAAAACAAAAATTATCTCTGCTGGATACCATGCACTACTGAAATCCACCCAGAATAACTTCTTAGTTCTCACAGAGTTGCACATTTAGTTCTTCACCCTCTCACCCCTTCCCCCTTTTCATTTATCAGCCAAACTCTAAATGTCACTGTCAAAATTTAGATTTTAGGTGGCTTTGAGGGCAGAATTTATTTTCTTGCTTGGCTGTAATAGCATCAGGACAGCAATATACTCTGACAGCAAAAACACCCCCCCAGAAAAGGGGGGGTTTGGGTGGTACATATCATTTTAGAGAACCCTGTATTATGCCAGGAATGTGAAAGCAGAGCAAAATTTTAATATATGTACTAGTTTTAAAACAAAAACTGATTTCCCAGCCAAGCAATTATGTTCTGTGGTATATTGCTCCTACATTCAGAAGAGTAATTGAGAGCATGGAAGAGAATAGGCAGGATCAGCACAAATGTACAAGGTCAGGAGAGCAAAGCAGTCTGGATGGTGGTGCTGTCCCTGCCACCTCAGTGCCTGCTACTGACCCTGCAGAGGCTTTCAGCATTTCTCAGCTCAGAGGGGATCTTTATCCTCAAAATAGCTTTAGGAATGGTTTTAGTCACACAGTTTCTGTGGACTCAAGGTGCTTGTGCTGCCACTATCTTCAGTACACCAGGATACGCCGTTCTGAGCACACAGCCTCAAGTCAGCAGGCTGCAGCAGTGCCTGGCAAAGAGTGCATCTCTGAGCAAAAAATGTTTAACACTGCTTGAAAAAGCCTCGTGCACCTCTGCACTTGAGCAATTCATCTCAGAAGAGTCACTTCTGGAAACTGCACTAGAGCTCCCACCTCGCTAGAGAGAAATTGCTCTGAGTGGCAGCAGTCAGAGGATGCACACACCCTGGCACACCTGAGCCAGCCACACACCAATATCTGCCTCAGGTGAGAGAGTTCTGAGGGAACAGCCATGCTTCTCAAGTACCTTAATAGTCTCAGGAAGGTTGAAGTGTTGTCTTCTCTCCTTTAGTTGTCTCAACACACTATCCATGGTTTCTTCCACTGAGAGAGCTGGTTCCACGCTTGTGGCCTCCTGTGTGCCAGCCTCTTTAGAGGTCCCACTGCCTTCACAGCTCTCTTTTCTTTGGGGTGCTGTGAAGGTACCGTTTTGCTCTTCTGACATTCTGAGTTTCAGCTCTGAAAGGCAAATTTCATGGCAAGTAAAGAGATTAGAAGTATTTGCAAAGCAGTTTTCTCTGACACTACTAGGTTAAAACAACCCAAAACTTTCCTATTTCTTACACGCAATTATTATACCCTAGGCACATAGGAAACTAATTCTGCTTCGCTTTAATGTGAATTTTGCTTCCTAGAGCAATTTAAACTGTCCCTCTCCCTTCCAGAGGCCACCCTGCCATGCCAGCCCAGCTGCTCAAGTGGTCCTTTCAAGGAGAAGCAGCCACTTTCTTAAATGACTTCCCTCTCTTAGAAGAGCACCTGAGCACCCCAGCAGAAGATAGAAGCTTCCCAGTCAGCAGCCTGCCTGGATGTGATAAAGCCTGTGACTGTATTAACTGGACACCACGACAAAGCCCCTGGAGCTACAGGGACCTGCACAGAGCAATAAGGAAATTGAATTAAAATCTGAATTAGCTCCCATAAAACCAGATTTTGTTCCAAGCATACTCTTGTCTGGTGAAGGACCTTGGGCACAGCAGGAAATTGATGTCTCCAACTGTGTGAAATTTGTTGAAATCCATGCAGAAGCAGTAGAATAATTTTTTTGGCTGTGACTGTCTGAGGACATAGGCCAGCTTTGTGGGGAAAACCGGTAGTTTTTAGTAAACATATAGAGCTAGAAAAGATAGACAAGCCTTGCTAACTTGAAGAAGGATCTACAAGCATTTGAGTGTTTTCCATTTCAATTATGTGCACCTCATGAACCTGGCTTCTCTTAAAAGCAGTGCCATTATTCAGGATAATGAAAATCAAGGGTTGTCACAGGACTGAGGCATTTGTGGTGTGAAGGTGAGGCTGATCTATGAAACCTAGACCTTCTGGACAGGAGAAGCAATGGTTGAGTCAGAGATATAATTTTCAGAGAAGCAACCGTATAAATTGGCCATTTCCTCTCATTTGTTCTTCCTGGATTTGAAACACAGAGTTCAAGGGGAAATAATAGCAATCATGATCACCATCACCTAGTAATCATACAGGATAGTGCTCAGGGGAGAACTTTCCAGAATAAATTTACTGAAAGATGGGTTTCTAATTCTTTATTTAGTACAATCACATCCTTTATATCTACATTATTAATTACATCCAGAACAAAGATGAAAGTTAATACTACAATTTATTTAGTAACGAGAGTCCATTTATAGCAGGAAAAAATATTAAATTATAAATAGCCTTAAAAAAAAAATAAAATCAATCAGTCTCGGCTGCAGGCTCCCCAGGGGAAAGCATCTGATACACCCACAGACATTAATGGAGTGGTATGCAGACCTTCAAGGGCAAAAACCTCACCCCAAGGCCAAATTTATTATCAAGGAAAGATCTGGTTTTATGATCAAAGTCCTAGAGAAACATTTGCATCCACATTTGTGCTATTACAAGGAAGTTTCTAACATAATATGGGGTTTAGACACCCATAAAGGTGTTCAGAATAGCATTGCCTTTCCCATGAATGTTTATAATGGTGAGGGAGAGACTCTGGCTTTTTCCCCTTCCCCTTCCTAGCCTTTGTATGAAGGTCAAACTGGCTCACTTTAATCCCTGCTTTCAGGAATCAAGGCAAGTCATATCACATAATATCTTTCTTGCCATTGGGAGACTTATTGCCACGCACTGTGAAAAATAAGCAGAGCAGCGAGGTTAGAAAATTGACTTTAAAATGTCCCAGGTACACTCCCACTTGCAAAAGCTTCGGTAGCAAAGGGGCACAACATGCTATTATGTACCTTTGAGCTGCTTCCGACCTTTGGCCAGAGCATTCATCCACTTCAGAACTTCAGGATTGGAAGTCTTGTCACCGTGCGAAGGCTGAACGCAAAGGAAAACATAAAGGATGTAAAGAAAGAGAAGGAACTGGTAGTGAAAGGATCAAACAGACACAACCCTCCCCACGCCCAGTGTGCTGCAAAATGTCCTTAGCTCCAACTGCACTCTATCCGTGTCCTGCAGAGCGGCTGGCTTGATCATGGCATTAATTTGTCATGGCTTATCTCTCCCCATTGTGACACTGTGCCACACGGATCTGAGTGTTAGGTCTCTGATGCCAAAAAAACCCACAGCAACGAACGTTTCAGTCTTTGACTAATTGGATAAATAACCTCGGTGACTTCAAAAGGATTGATCAAATACCTAATTTAGTCAAGTTCCTAAGTGATTTCCAGGACAGTAACTGAAGCTCTCTATCACTTGCAGGAATAAGCCCTTGCTTTATAATAGGGATACTCTTGGGAAACAGCATGTTCATAATTTCAACTGACCTGCTTAATTAATCAAATGAAAAATCCTGTACAAGAATGATTTCAAAAGAAACAAACAACAAAGGCTTTGTAGATCAGGAGTTATTTTGCATTTAGAAATTGCCTGCAAATTAAAGTGAATTTACACTGAATCTTCAGAACGCAAACATTTAAAATTGCAAAACAGTTTTGTAAAATCAAGGTTCTAAAATAATTTCTTTGCTGGCCACAGTATGAGGGTTGTTTAGGTATGAAATTGTGCTCCTAGGACCATATGATGACCACAGAACCAAACAAAGTTTTTGGCCATTAATGGCATTAAAAGGAAATATATCATTCACTTAATTTAATAGTCAGAAAATGTCACAAACTTCCCTGTTTCATGTTGTACACCTCCATAGCATCAGGCTATGATATTCTTATTTGATATATTTGATATATATTCTTATATCTATATATATATATATAGATAGATATGATATTCTTATTTGATATAGATTTTGTATTTGATATTCTTATACTGCACAATTCCCAGCACATCACTCACCACTGACTTCAACGCTCACAACTTTTATTTCTCTGATTTTTACCATCAGTCTCTACTGAGGCTTTGGAGGTTTATAGGACTCTTCCTGAATGAAGGAATCTGCACAGCAGAACAAGGTACCAGGCAAATGACTCCTACAAAGTAAATAAGTAGCTTTTCACCTTTGGCACCATTTTGTTTCACAGGCCTGTCAGCTGTGTTCCACTGATTCACACTTCCCAAAGATGGATATTTTGCAACAAAGGTAATCCAAAGTAAATGTAGAGTCTCAGAATTACTGCATACACTGAGAGGTGCTGAAATGATATTCATTGAAGTTTTTCCTATTTCATTTTACCAGAAAGACTTATCTCACATCTTTTTGAATAAGTTTAAACGCACTGGGATCCTTGCCTCTCTATTGGAGTATTTACCTTTTTAATTGTTATCTTACCAGGTATTTTTTTTCTTGCTCAAACTTTTCTTCATACTTCCTAATTTTTCTCTTGAGGCTCTGAAGATGCTTGGTAAGTTGCGTTACTGTCTGTGGTTCTTTGCAGTCTTCACAGCTACATCTGGAAGAACTCCTTGGCCTGCAAAAGCCAAAAGGGGAGTTGTGGGATCTAAGAGCTGGCTACAATGGACCATGCATTGTTTTCAGGCACACTTAACATTTAGCATTTCTGAATTCATGCCTATTCTATTCTTTCACTGGCTAGAGACAGCTGAGTTTTACAAAGTAAGCATAAAATAACTGCTTTGGCTTGAAGGTACCCCTAGGGTATTCTAATGAGTTCACCATCTGTCTTTCTTTTTCTTTTTTTAATTAATTGTGGGATTTCTGAATATATTTCAAAAAAATTAATCCAGTAGGCAAGAGCCTGATCCAGTATTTACATTTAACACCCACACCTTTATTCACAAATCTTCCAAGTATAACAGCAGAATGTGGTGACGGTGATTTGTAATAGTAAGCTCAGGAAGTTTTTCATTACTGGAAATAAACATCATTTTGAAGACAGTTTGGTTTCTGATTATTTACAGTTGCAAGTCAGTAGAGCTGATTGTGACCCATATGCAGCTGAAGTAAAGCTCTGTATATAAGGTTTTAAGAAAGTTTGATTTCTCTCTGAAACTCACAGCTTGGTTCCTGGAAATCACATACATGGACTGTTCATATGCATCTTCACCCCTCATCAGCTACTCAAGCTATAATTCAATTACAGCTGAATTTTTAGTATTATACCTAGGTAGCCATCTCTCTGTCTTGTGTTAATTCATCACTCTAATTACTAACATTTAAAACTGCCCTTGCTAGTTATAATTAACAAAGACTTCAAAAAATGTTGTGCATTGCTATGACTGAGGAAACACTAGTTCCTATTTCTGGTGTTGCAAATTATCCATGTCAAAATATGCCACAATACAAAAGTTTGCTTTTTATGACATACCAGCAACTGAAAAAAGGAATCAATGAAGAGTCAAAGGCTGTGAATTGCAGAAAAAAAGTCTTAAAATAAATAAGAATTAAAATAGGTTATCTTACATCATGAAAGGTTGAGTACTTGGTGGAGAAGGGGCAGACTCTGTGTCTAGATTAAATCTCTGGCTTTGGCTAAAGATAGAGCAGCGTGGTGACAGGAGAGGATTGTCTCCATCTGTGATGTGATACAGCAGTCGGCTGGTCCCTAGGGAGTGATGCTCCTGAGGGCTGCTCTCCATGTCATTCTGCCAGTCCCTGTGGGCTGGCACAGGCTCTAGAAAGAAAGTATAAATCAGTGTGGACTGAGGATCACTCACATGGGGTTGAGCTACCTAGGTCAATAAAAACTTGTCCTTACAGTATTCCAAGCATAAGTATTCAAAATGAACAGCAAACAGATCAGCAAAGTGTTGCATGCAGGGTGGACACAGCACTGAGGGTGAGAAAATAGAAGTACTGTCACTGGCTTCACATAAATCCTTTTGGGTTCCACAGGAGGAGGTGGATGGCTGTATTTATAAACTGTGAAGTAAAGATGGAGAGTTTCCCAGAACAGAAGCGTTACTTTTATTTTCTACGATTCCTTTGCTTTTGAAAGCCACATTTCTGAAGAAGATGATGAGTGTCCACAGTAAGTTTAATTCTGTGATTTAGCATTTACTCCCTCAGTGAAGAGAAAAGAAGCTCGAAAATATAGTACACTCTGGTGCTAAGAACCTCCAGGGCTGCTTGCAACATCCTTCAGGATTTTGTTCAGTAACAGTAACATACCCTTAGCTCAAAGATCATAAGATATGAAAATAGCAACCACCATCAAGAACATTCATTTTATTTACTCAAGGTCACGGGCAGTTGCTGCTCCTTGGAGGAGTCATGCTTGTGGTACTGTGTCAACAATGTCCTGGACTGCAAATGCAAACCTCACCACAGGTGCCTTAAAAAGTAAAATTTGTTTTACAGTGATAGCCAAGCTAGAAAAAAGTAGGAATTGATGAACCTCAATCACACTGGTTCTGTTTATGGGTAGCATAAAAAATAATGGCACATTACAGGGCCTATCAAGGGAACATCAGAGGTTCATCTTCACTATACTCTACCTGAGTACACTGAAGGGAGTATTCATTAAATCTTCTTCCTCACCCTCAGTTGTTGAAATGGATGAGGATGATCTAACCTAATTGTTATTTTTTCCTATCAGATGATTGGTTTTATATTTTCTGGGGAGAAACTCCACAATCTCATAGAAGTTCTTGCCCAAAATTTTTGTCTTGTTTTACTAAAGCAAGGTTTGTGCTCTGACTCAGGTTCCCCTACAGCAGTTTCCACAGTACACTGTATTTTAAACCAGCTACATTTTTTTTTTAATAATCCCAATCATGTACATACAGCCTTTTAATTAATATCTATTATGTTGCATTTGCATGTGTGTCAATTCTAATCAGAATTATATTTGCCATATGTCATGCATTCTAATACATTTCACAGAATCTTTTTATTCAATGGAAGTCTAAAACTGCACAGAAAAACAACTATACATGGGTTTACTCACAGCAGAACTAGCAGGTTAGGTAAGCACTTTTGCCTTCACTTTAGATTTTCTGCTTTGCACATGGGACATCACATTCCCATGCTGACTGAGTAGTTCTTTCAGGATTTGAATGGAATTGTTGTAGGACATTTTATTTGCCCTCTTCCCAACAAATACCAAAACTGCAAATCCCTATTGCTGCACTGTGACAGTGGTGAAAAAACAGGTCTGAATGGCACCCTTCAAAAAACCCCCATATTTCTCTAAAAAATAGTACTTACAATGGCTTAAATATAATTTTATTGGGTGCTATCCAACTGCTTTTGCTTTACAGACAATAAAAAGTCCTATTGTATATTGTATAATCACAGTTTAGTCTGTCAAGAAAAAGCTACACGTGACTCATGTTTATAAGCTCATCTACTCTTATCAGCATCACCAATTATAATTAAGCATTTTCACAATGAGACAATGTAGTTGATTATTAATTCTAACCTTGCAACCTTTCTCTAAGTACTTCATACTCTGTAGGTCAAATTCAGCTCTCCAAGATACACCAGAGCAACACCCAAATCTCCTAAACCTTGTATGAGGTTCAAATTCTCCCAGAGAGAGACCCCAGGAAGGCACCTGGGAGAAGCAGGGGTAGAGCACTGAGTCCTGGGAAAACATGGACACTGGCAGCAGACAGTGACAATGGCTGGAATAATTGGTGTTCTGTAAACAAAAGTGTTCTCTCTTTTTGGAAAGTACCCTTTCCTTATCCTGTAATATCTCTAAAAATTATTACCTTTGGTTGGGTTTTGATCTGTTGTTGTTGTTTTGTTTGTTTTATTTTTTTTTCTCAAGAAAAGTATTGTCAGTGGGAAGAACCTGGCTTCCCTTGCTTCAATTTCACCATCTCTGAACATCAGAAACACATAATCACTGTGAAATAGGTTGACTAAGAACAGTTACAGAGTTTTTCATGTTTTGTTATTACAATGAATAAATAAATAAAGGGAGACAACATGCATGATTTATAATTTGGGAATATTTCCCAAAGGCCAGGGCACTTTCATTTCCTTGGCCATCTGACATCATGGTCTGCAAGACTTGAACACTGGTGCCACTTTGCTATGGCCCAAGCAAGGGTTTAGTTCCAGCTCTACTAGAAGTGCATTAAATTACTACCAAACAATCAGAAATAGTCAGCAAATAATTCAGATTGATTCATTTCAGTAGCACAGCTACTAAAACAGTGGGACATCTCAGGGTGATGACAAGTTCTAACCAACCCAATTTTTAATTAATACCTAAGGCCATCATCCTGATTCCAGCTCCGTGTAGATCCTAAACAAGACACTATCATCCTAAGAGCAGCCCATGAATTGACCAAACTTCTACCTGTCTTCATGTATCTCATCTAATTTTAGCCTCTATTTTTGCCAAAACTGGGAATTAAAGCCACCTTTACCTTAGCCAGGAAGTTGCCACTTAGCATCTATTCCATCCCATCTACTCCATGCAGCTTAGCACAGACAGAACACCACAGGAATTAAAGCCAAATTCTAGTGTGCGATAATCTGCAGCATGGTTCAGCAGGTGGACTTCATATGGCAAATCCTATGGTACAAGCCTGTGGTATTCTTAAAGTAAAACAATAATACACAGAAATCTCTTGTATAGAAAAATTATATTCAGATGTAGTGTGTTCAGTCGTAAACACTAGAGGCATCTGTGAATGCCTCTCTCAGAATTTTAAATTTAAAAGTAATTTCAAACTTCCTGTAGTTAAGTTCAACTGCTCACTGCTGCAAGCACATATTTGATGTAATTTCATATCCAAAAGTTACAGAAATTACACCCTACTTTTCTCTAATTGCCCCCTTATAAAACTAGCTTAGGTATCCCTCACAATCCTTTAGTCTCACTCTGGCAACTCTAATTCACCTTTCACATATTCAAATGGAAACTGGAAAATGCTGGCTTTGTTCAGAGATAAGTTACTGTTCATCTCCTTAAAAATTGCATCCTGTCATCTTACTAGACTTGTATTTTCATTGTCCATATTTATACCATGTACACTTTCCTAATATTTGTTGACTGGGATGTGAATGAAAGGATCGTGTTTATTTTGCCTGGTCCACTGAGGAAAGGCTGATAACTAAAGATGGAACATACATGGCACACCCTCTAGAAACTCTCTTCCCAGCCTGGTACAAATCCCTGGACTCCCAGCCAAGGTGGAGCTCAAATAGCCAATAGTCCCATGTGACAGCTCAATGCATCAGAAAATCTCAGCAGTAATTTAAGAGACAGAATTAGGACCAGCCCTGTCTGTGCAAAATGGCAAGTTACTAAAAATGCCATAAACCACAAAGCAGATGTTAACAGGAATGAGGGCACATTAAAACCCATTAAATAGATAAGCTTTAATAACTAAAGCACGAGTTTGGGCTGCTGGAGTGGCAGAGCATGCTCTGAAACTATGCAAGAGAAATGCTACATCATGCAACATTTCCCCATGTGGCTGCAGAGGGGAAATGGGAGTAGAAAGGGGATTGGAAGCAGTGGTCACCAGCAGCATAAATAAAAAGAAAATCTCATCAAAACAGCAAAAAAAATAATTAAGGGGTACAATTAGGAGCCATCCTAACAATGAACTATGAAACCACCAGAGCAAAATAATGTAGCAAACTACTGGAGAAGGAGGAAAACTCCACCCTGCCACAAAGGAAAGGAGTCAGTGCAGATTTTGGATGAGCTGCAGAATGTCTTTTCCTGTGCAGCAGACAAGTGAGAGCTGTATCTGCTTCAGACCCCCACCAAGGCTAGCCCAAGTCCAGGCTCCATACCCATATCCAAGAGCCATGGAGGTATTTGCCTGGCTGGACTAAAGCATCCTCTTTTTTTTTAATACAACCCAGGATATCTAGCATTTTTAGATTCCTTCATCTTTATAATGATTTGCTTTCTACATACATTGTTCATTGATTTTTCCAATGCCAGCCTCGAACTTAGGAGTTTTTGAAGTAGAGCACTATCATTTGTGATTTGGTTTTGTAAATAACTTAATGTTATTTCTTGCTGAAACTGCTGAGCAAGCAGCTTCTAAAATAAGTTCTTCTGAACCCTGATTTTTTTTCTGATATGAAATATCAATTGCAAAGGGATTACTGACCTACCTGCCTTAATTTGAAGAATACATAGTGCACGACTTTGGTATTTGTGTATTCATGTCACTCATCTGTGAGATGTATTAGTCATACTGCTTTTGACCTATTTTTCACGAGCAGTGACACCTCTTCTATTGAGCATCATGAGTCCGCCAGCCCTGTGACTACAAGCCATGAATTGACAAAAACAGTGCTGAGCCTTAGGGCTATTTATTTCCCTATTGAGGGAAGAGGGGGAGATAACACACCACAGTTTGCCCAGCTGGGTAATAATACAGGATCATGAATGATTAAAATCCACATGCTGTAAAACTCACCTTCGCTATCTCTCTGCTGATGCATTAAATTAAAATCAATAATAGGAGAAATGAAGTGATATTGCTCTGACAAAAAGAATGACAAAAATAGAATTACATGATATGGCAGGTGAACTCACACAATACAGACATAGGAAGTAAAGAGAGCAAATTTACTTGGGGAAAAATAACAGATTAAAACTAAAAGAACTGGCATTCTTAAAGCCTCTCTGAAAAGGAAAATTGCCTGTCGGAAAACCTCTCAGAGGGTCACAGCGGTTAATTCCCGTTCTTTCGGCAGGTATCGCCCCTTTTCACACTACACGGCGTTTGCGGGAGGAAAGGGCGCCTCGCATTAGCTCCGCGCTGCTCCCCAGAGGGCTGCAAGCCCGATTTTAAAGCGCAAGTCACAAGGGTTTTTTTGTAATTGCAAATGAGAACACCTCATGGCACGCTCGCTTACCTCCACAGCTGGCCCCATCAGCTTGCACGCCGCTTTGGGCTGGAGAAGGGGCTGTGTCCTTGGGTGCCGGCAGCTGGGGAGGCTCCTCCCGGGCTGCCAGAAACGCAGAGCACAGATCAGTTTCCAGGGCTTGCAGCTTCAACAAAGAATTCTGCAGGCAGAAGCAGAACATTGGTGTGGGTAGAGAGCGACGGGGATGGATCGGCGATTGCCCTGGCGTTCCCGGAGCCCATGGGCAGCGCCCGAGAAGGGATGCTCCGCTGCCAGCTCCGGGGGCACCGGCGGCAACCAGCCGGCACTGTTCCACCAGTTTCCCGGCTCCTGGTTGTTTTTAGCCCCAATTTACACGGATTATTCACGGCACGTGGGAAAGATGACTTTGTCAGCAAAAGACGGTTTATTCCAGGAAGCCAAACCGAGATGGTGTCCCTCTTCTTGGGCTTGAAGCGATACATTAAGGAAGTATTTCATTCATTGGGCTGACATCACGATCTGATGACATGATGTCCCTCCCCATTTGCCATTCATAAGAAATCAAATCTCCCTCTCCAGCCTGTGAGCGCAGTGCACGGCAGCCAACGAAGAGTTACTGAGAACACGCTCACTCATGGGATTCCTGGGAGAGAGATTTTTTTAATTGGCTGTTTTAGAGATACTTCATTATGCAGACGTGGCTTTTAAGTGGGCTGCTGCCGGTTCTACACGGCAGGGAATCATTTGTGATCCGCTGCAAAGGTAAAATCAACACATCATTGTCACTGGCTGCAGGCAAGCCAGTGACAGGGACAATTATCTGCCACACCACTTCCAGCCTGTGTGCCGTGCGTGGTCCAGCTCCGGTTTGAATTTTTAATGCTGCATGCAGTACTGAGCTGCACACAAGCATCTCACCGTGATGGAAATGCTGTGAAAGCCCTAATCACCATCTGACTGGGCAAAATGAGTCACTCCCCACAGCCCACACGTTCAGCTCCCCCATCTCGAGGGAAATGCAGCTTAAAACATAAAAACAAAACCACACAAGGCAGCCCTAATAACCACACAGCTGGCACGCACAGAATGTCCATATAACATTAACGCGCTCAAGTGATACATATTTATGAAAGGCATTTTCTGAAGAAAATAATCTGAGTTGCAAAGAAAAGAAAAATCCTCAAACTTATACCCCGAAAACTGCTTTCTCCGCTCTGTCAAATACCTGGAACCAATTTATTGATTGGAATCAATCAATTTAATGAAAAATGAATTGATTTATTGGCCTGATTTCCTTTGTGTTGCAATGTATCACCTACTAATGAGTAGTTTAATACATCTTTGCATTCTTTTTGTTGTAAGGCATTCCTTTTGTAAACCAAAACATAACCAGGTTAAAAAAAATAAAGGAAAGAAACTAGATTGTCTGAGAAGAGTGGGGAAGACTTTCTGCCTTTAGCCTTTCAATCCTTTCCTAGAATTCAGGAAAATTATGGAAACCTTCTCACCCATAAAAGCTTTCAGGTGGCAGTGTGTTTCCTTCTCAAAGAAAGGGTGCTGACTTGCATCAAACATATGGCACTCTTTTGGGAAGTCCTCATTTCCCATTCTCTCTCATCCCAACTAAACCCAAATGAAGTGGCTGTGGAACTATCACAGACAGGCTGAATTTTACAGTCATTAATGTCATCTAGCGAAAGATGACTGTACCAGTTACAAACCAGTGAGGACTCTGATCCCAGCCTGGACCTTACCAGGAGAACAGCTGTTGAAAATTAGAGAGAGCATAGATGACAAACCATAAGAATGTGCCAATAAGGAAAACCTAAGTGAATGTCCAACAAAGGACTTAACCTTCATGGAGAGTTACTTCAAGCATTTGAGAAGAAAAATCCCATTTCAAGAAAATTAATTCACTTTGCATCACTATTCCCTGTGACACATTAATATTTATGGGAAGTTCGGTGTAAAAGCATTCTCACAGACTACACTGTTAAACATCATACTTCAGCAATGCTTACGCTGTAATTCACCAGCTGGTTTATATTTTGGTTGTTCTAAATGATATTTTTCACCCATCTGGGGAAGGTGGGTGGATGGTAAATTCCTAGCCACTGCCAAAACACTTTAAAAAAAATAATAATAGAAATACCTATTTTCATGAGTGTGTACTTGACAGGGATTTGAGAAAAACACTAAGTAGCTTTGATTATCTTGTCTACCAGGGAGATGATGAATCTGCAGTGTACCACCAACCCCATCTTACTCCTAAACAACAGAGTGCTATGGCACTGTCACAATGCACTGTCCAGGAAAAGTCACCACAAATTCACAGGAAAGGAGACTGTGGCAGGAAACACAGCTTAGAGTAAAGGCCAGGCACGAAGGCCAGCACATCTGCTCTGGGAGAGAATCAGCCTGTGCACATGCTGCTCACAACTCTCCCATGGCCAGACCTGTCCCCGGGGCCCCCTGGGCCACCTCTGCTCATGGCTGGTCAAAGGAAGCTGCTAAATGTGTTAGAAGCCAGTGCAAACAGCTGAAACACGCAGAGGGAAAAGTTAGGCCATGGTGGGCACCATCAGCAATTTGAGAAAGCCCCTGTGTGGAAATCCAGTATAACTGAAGCAATTTAAGCAATGGCATTCTGTATCAGCTATGATGTCAGTTCAAATTCTTCAGATTTGGTGCTGATTCCAGCTTCACTCTGGTGCCTAGCATGAATGTTTCTGATGCAGTAATTCTTGTTTCATGCTAATGCAAATGAAAAGACATATTAATATTTCAAATGGATCCACAAATTGCCTTGGAAAAATAACCATATTGTTTTCTCTTAAGAAGAGTATCCTGAAAGTTTGAATAAGAAGCAATTATAATTGTCTTGGACAAAGGTTTCTTATATCTTCGTATGTCCTCTTAAAGCAAATGATAATTCAAAGATTTTGAGCTAAGCCAATTACACTAGAAAAAAAGGATTTTACATCATTAAAAATAATGGTAAAATGAAGATATTTATAGCAAGCTGGAGAAAGACAGGAAAAGAAACAGTGTGGTCCTTCTCACCTATTTGTTATTTTTGATAATACTTTAAGAAAACACAGTCTCTGAAGTGTCATAGCCTTGTCTGCTGGAGAAAGCACAGTTCCAGAGGAACTGTCTGCCACTCCCAGAGGAAGCTCAGCCTGTAGTAGTAGAGATGTCTTCTTTACAAACAACTAAGCCTGGACCCACTGACCATCACTCCTTCCAACCAGTGATTATTGAAAATGAAGAGGGGAGGCCTTAGGGCAAGGAATTACTGAGATAACAGACAATCTCTTGCATCTAGAGATGAATGCCACACACTGTTAAATCCCTCTGGAGAGTAGAACACTGAAGGAACAAATTCTCCCAGTTCACCAAAATGCTGCAGCATCGAGCACCCTGACATGGCATGGAGCCATGCCCAGCAGGATCAGCACTGTGGGATGTGTTGGTCAGCATGGCCAGGAGGCCATAGCCTGACAGGGACAATGTGACAAATAAGAGCCCCTGCCCTTAGAAAGAATTTCTTTCCCTGATAAAGCATTACTATTATCAGCATCCTTTGTTTCATCCTTATGGACATCCAAAGGTTTGATGAATTTAAGAACTGAGGGAAGGGGGAAAGGACCCAGGTGTGCCCAGCCATGAGCTCTGCCCAGACTCAGTCAGGAGGCTGACAGCAGGGATGAGGAGCAAAGCCCAGGCTTGGTGCTTTCTGCATAAACTGGTATCATCCTGACCCACACACAGTGTTGTGAGTGGAAAGGATGCCTGCACCCTTCCCTGTGCCTCCCAGGCAGGAAGGCAGCTATTCTCTTCTTTCCAGTTTATTGATGGATTTACTGGATTTATTAAATCGGCGAGGGCAGAGAAAGAGAATAATCCAAGCTTTCAGCATTTAACAGCCTTTGAGGTGATTCATATTGGAAAGAAACTGAGCAAATTTCAACCTGTTCCGTTTGTTCACTCTAAGGAAACGAATGCTTTTATATGTCACACTGGAACAGCTTTTTAATCTGAGAGTTCAGGTTAAAATAAGATAGGCACATTTTATATGAACATAAATAAATCTCTGCAGTATCCATTAAGGCAATATCTGTGCCTTGAGGCATATGACATTTTCAATTCAGAACTTCCTTTGTGGGGAACAAACAAGCAACAATAAGATAGAACAAGATATGCCCTGGGTCTGCATAATGGCACGGGTGAGCAGTGAAGAGAGACACCATTTTCTCTACTCTGGAAAGAGAATGCATTTTCTTATTCATATTCACAGATTAGCAATAGACCTGAGACACAAAAAAAAAAAATCTAAGATTTTGCAAAAGAAAGCACCAAGTTGCAACCCTTGCTCATTCTACGTTGGTTATTAACAATTTATTTTAATTTCTAATCTAATAATTGTTTTTATATTTTACACTGATTTATTTATTACAATATTTTTTCTTAGTCTTTAAGGAATCATTTGCAAAGATTTTAAATGGAAGCCTTCAAGTGGAAGATTCGGAGAATATTTGCATTGGGTTTTCTCAAAAAAAACAATAACTTCATGATTTCTCCCAGGGCCTGAGGTGGCTCGACAGAGGCTGAGTGTGCTCCCTTGTATTGGTCACTGAATGCCTCCTGCTTGTCAGCACTGACATTTTCTTCAGTGAGCTGCACAACAGTGGTAAAAAATACAGAGGAAGCAATTCACTGCAAGGAGAAGATTAGGTCTGAATTTCGTTAAAAGGACACATCTTGGTCTTCCCCTAATGAAAGTCAGGCATCTGTTAATAGGCATAGACGTTCTCTGGCTCATTGTGGAAAACAAATCTTTCTTTTCCAGAGCTTTACAGGAATGGGCTTCTCTTATCCAACTCCCTTCTCCCACTGCCTTTTTTGTGTTGTCTTGGCCTACACAAAAACCCAGCTGCTCCCTGTGTAAGTCCCGTGTTGTCCACTGTTGTTGCAGTGTGAGTGGACTCTGTGCTGGGGTGCAGAGTCCCCAGGTGTGGGGAGAAGCTCTGTAGGGTTTCCCTCTTTGCATAACTGCAAAGCTTGGCTTTACTAACCCCCTGCCCCTCCCAGGATATTGCTGACTGTGAGGACCTCACCCAGGCTCATCCATTGTTCTACACAAACAGCTTTTAGTGCTTCACTCACACTGTGCTCCTGGCATAATCCCTGTGAAAGCAGCTCGTTTCAAGTGTTACTAGTGTTTTTTGGCTTTCCTTGCTTCTCCTCTTCAGCTCTCCCCTCCTTCCATCTGACAACCAGAGCACCTTTTAGACTCCATCGCACTATTCGTGGTTTATTTATGCAGGATATAGAAGGCTTGAGAACTCCTTATTTTTAAAGAAAACATATTTAACGGATGAACCACTTTGAGCTGTAACACGAGGAAAAAGGCAAACATTCTTGAAAGATGTCACTTCGCTCAGTCAATACTGAGTGTTTGATTCTTTTCAGAGCGTAAACAAAAAGCAACCTAAAGTTAGCTTAAAAAATTTAAAATCTCTTGCTTCTAGCTTTTAAATTATTTTAGCAGTCTCATATCACACTTTCAAGCTTTTCTCCAAAAACATGACTACAGTGATTCATTAAAAAGCTAACCTAGGATTATTAAGCAATTACATTATTCCAAGACCTTAAAATAAAAAAAACCAACCAAACAAACAAAAAAACCCTACCAGTCAACACTTACTACATTGTATTTCAACTTTTGGTTCCACTTACCTCATTTAAGTTGTTCAGTTGATCAGTTGCTTCTTTTGGTGAAATGCTTGTGTTCTGATCTATTCTACAAAACAAAATTTAGAAAATCATTCAATAGGTTGCATATCTTTGCTGCAAATATCTCAAGCTTTTCATCATGTGCATATATAATTTATAAATTACAGAATAAGTTTTATTTAAAAAATAATATTTTTATGAAAATAATGTCTCTATTTTTAAACTCATTCAAAGCAACAGTGTTTTTAATGGAATCCTAAATAATACATTTAAACTGTTAATGAAGTCCTGGAAACTATGACATGAATATCTGAGCTCATTCACTTGTGTCAAAAAGTTCTACAGATGTATGATCTGTGTCTTGGTGAGCTAACAGGGTTCAAGCCAAGAAAAAGCTCAAACATATGCTTATATCTAAGCACAGTTTGTCCCACATGCTTTAAATCAGGAACAAGAGTTTTCCCATATCACAGCCATAAATAATAAATCTTTCCATATTTAAATCTGATAGCATTTCAGGCTCCCAGTCTTCAGCTTTTTGCTTTTGCAAATTTCAGAAAGGCCCCAGGTTCTTGGAAATCCTTAAGAGAGACGTCCACATTTTCCAATAAGTGTCACTTTGCTGCCATCAGAGATGTCCACACCTTTGGTTTTCTTTAAGCGTGTCGCTGCTTCTCCACGTGGGAAGAGGAAAGGAAGGCCCTGGACTAGTGAGGGGCAAGTCTCTTCCCCCTGACTGTGCCCACTGAGGAGCTGTGCTCCATCCAGGCAGATGTGGCCCACGCAGCTCCCAGCAGCAGGGTCAGGTACTAATGTACTACACCAAGAGTGAGACTGAAGTCTGAAAACAGCTTCCCACAGATGGAGGGAGCACCCCCAGTAGCCTCCCACCAGCACTCTGTCCATCCCCAAAACCAGCTGAGGTTTTCCACACATGATTTCAGAGCCTGACATGGGTGTACCACAAGCTGACTCTCAACTCAGGGGAAGCAAGAAAACTGCAGCTGTCTCAGAAAATGAGATTTGTCAGTGCTGAAAATGTGGTGATATCTGCTGGCCCCTGGAGACTCACTCCGAGATGTGATCAAACCCAACACAATACCCAGATTCCTTTGCACAAAATAATTCCTATTTTATGGGCTCAGAATTATCCCTACAAAAAGAAACAGCTGTAAAAGCCTCCAGAGACCTCAAAACCAGAACAGAGAGATGCAGAGGTGTTTGTTGTAGCTCTTCCTGGATTCTTGAGGCATTTAAAGACTGAAATGATGGCTATGCCACTTCTCTTACCTAACCAAACACATTAGATAGCTACACCAGGGTGAACCACTTGGCTCCAAACAGGATCCGAGATGTGCAATTCCCACAGGAACAGAAATGAGTCATGAGAACAGCAAAAGGACTAATTTAACAGGAAAGAGTGAAATATTTGTAGTTTGATTTAATAACACGTTAAGAGGCAGCTGCAAGGCTACAAACAGCTGGAGAACTAATTCACTAATGAAGAAAAAGCATTCTGGGTGATTTATTGCATTGAAGTAGAACTAGACATGAAGGAAAATATTAAAACAACACATGACAGATTTGTACACTTCTGGTATTCATTTGGATGACTCCTTTCAGGGTGCATAACAGAGAAAATGGGAACCCTCCTTAACAAACAAGAGGCAAAACAATTTTTTTAAAAAAATATAAAAACAAACAGTAAAGGCTAGCAGCACTTTGTACAGGAACTGTACAAAGTTCTACATAATTCACAGCTGTATCACTCATGAGTCTTGCACTCTGGAGAGTAAAAGGTAAAAGGTTTACAGCAGCCATGAAAGTTACCACCACCCTCATTCAGGTTGATGTTCTTGCCAGCTGCTGTAGGATGCCTTTAATCTTTCATTTTCCTGTTGCTTTTACACTGGAAATACTGGAGTAAGATGCTCTTATTTATGCAGTCCTTGGATTCTGGAGATACTGAAATCATTAAGGTGAGTAATCATTTTTGTGTGACAAGCATTTATGTTTTCAGTCTCATGGGTACTGAGCTGATCCTGCTCTACACAGAGAGTTTTGGGGTGTGCTTTTCCATTTTCACCATGATTAATTGCTCTAGTAGGCAAATGCAGGTTTTCTGATTGTCACTAGGCAACACAGGGCTTACAATTTAATAACTACAGTTTGGATCCTACTCTCATTAAAAGTCAATCACAAAATATCCATTAACTTCAAAAGCAGCAGGAACAAGCCCTAATTTTCCATCTGTGCTGAGTACATTAAAATTATTTCAGACCTTAGCTGAAATTTTGAATAATTGCAGGCCCCCTTATTTTGTATAATTTACATCCTGTAAAATAATGAAAATTAAATTTTCTCTGTGGCTACTACTCAAATACATGTCTCTCACCCCCCTTTATAGACTCTGGCTTTGCAGAATTGTTGTTTTCTTCATGACAGAGATGGCAAAGATGCAGTAACGTACATTTGAGGCATGTGGATATAACAACAACAACAACAAAAAATATAAGTTCTCATAACAGAGCTCCTGTCAGACTTCAAGAGGGAGATAAATTTGCATGAGCACTGTGCTGTTTAAAAAACAGACCAGGACATGTGAATTTTTTAATTACGCATAACATCACTTTTAAACCTGCATAAAATCCAAATAAAACCACACAATTTTAAAAGCTGGAGAAAACATTTGAGCATAACGTAAGCAAATCCCCACCACATTTCTTCTGTGAAACTCAGGAAAGAGCATTACATTTTGTAACTTGAAAATCTCACTCCAGTCCAAGTGTGATCACACAAACCCCATCCCCAGGTTATTCATGTCTTTATGCACCACAATGCCACAGGTGCACAGCATCTCAGCATCGGTGATGCCAGGGGAAGTCCTGCCCATCAACCTCCCAGTATTCTGGGGGATGGAACTCCTTTTCCAGGGTCACCCTCAGTCTATCCTGGCTCAATTCTCCTTGCCTGTGTCCAGCCCAGGAGTCAGTTCCACCCTTCCCACCACGAGGGTGACCTAGAAGGTTCATAGCTCATAAATGGAAGCCTCAGGTCCCTGCCAGGGAACTGACTCAGCCTGTCCAGAGTTACAGCAGACAAGTTCACAGAAAGGCAGAACACACAACCAGCACATCTCAGCGCCTGGAAAAAGGAAGAGACCTTCCCAGAACACAAAATAAACAACATTATGAAATCCAAACAATCTCAACAGGGGGCTTCAACACAAAGCAGGCAGATGCTTCAAAAGCACACCTATGACTCCATAGAAAGCAATGCAGAACTGCAACAGACTTTGGGGTGACATACAGTGCACACCTGCAACGAAAGAAAAATCCACCTTGGAGGCCCCAAGGGCACTCCCTGGCCAGTCCCTGAGTGCTGGAATAGGAACTCAGACAGAGAGCCAGCGCAGCAGTGCCTGTCTCATCAGTCCCAGCCCTTACGTAACCCAGCCAGCACTTGTTATTCTTACTACCAGCAGCTTCACACTCAGCAGGCGTGGTCCTTACTGGGGCTGTAGCAAGGGCTGTTCTTACCTTCCTCCTCTATTCTCTCCCCATCCCCCCTTTTTTTCTCTAATTGCATTGCAACCCAAAAGCTTGCTCTGAGACTCCCATGCCTCGGTACAAGAAGTATCACTGAAACCATAAACACTGCTACTTTAATACCAACATCTCTGAAGAAATTGCTCTTGGGAACCAGTCAGTCATTTCCCAACTTTCTCCCTGCTCACCTAGCTGCCTGTGCAGGTGAGGAAGTGCAGCCTCTCAGCCTCTGCCTCAGCCATGCAGGTCTGCACAGCGACATCAGCACTACTGCAGCTGCCCTGCTGCCTCCCACTCATCTCTGTATTGTAGCTGTTCAGCAGAAAGCCTGGAAACTGCCAGAGCTCCCACCTGAACTGCACTCTCAAAATATATTTGCCTTGCTAGATTTTGGCCTCCCCTCAGGGAGGCACAGAAAACTCGGGAGGCTCTGGCTGACCCCAAGATCCAGGGCAGCCCAGGGCTACCAGCATTTCCACTTGTCCTGCAGAATAATCATAGGTCTGACAGCAACCACCACCCTACAGCCTCTACCAAAAACCAGAATAATATAGAATTGCAGAATAGGGATCAGTCTTGGGACCAGATAAGTCTGTTAAATGAAACCACTTCATTCCCAATTTATTTGGGGAAATTGTGAAGAGGGAGAACTTTCAGGAATTTTTATTTGGCAGAAAACTTCACCCCAAACTGTAATTCTGAATTCCACACTGACATGACATCCTTTGCTGAAGCACTGACCTTCCCACTGCCACAGAGAGCTTTGTTCCAGCCTCCTGTGTCTGTAACAGGCATCTGACAAAAGCACCAGGTTCTGCTCAGGTAACTGCACACAACCTGCAACCCACTCCAGTTTTGCTGATTGCCTTTGAGAAGGCAATTGGCAGGAGCAGCTGTTTGTAATCACCTGTATTGTTCCATGCTGGCTTTTCTAGTCTCTGTCAAAAAAACAGGCATATTCCTTTATTTGTTCCCAGGACCTGCTTATAGCTTTTATCTACCTTCTATCAAGGTACAGATTATATTGCACTCATATCCAAACCCAGCTACATACAATGACCAGAGCAATATTCAGTGTAATCACTGGCAATAGTATTAGAAATTCACATTCTGGGGAAAAAAGTGTAAAGGTTTTCTTCCATGCAGATGGCATTTCTTGTACTAAACTGATGCTAACGTTCATAAATTATACATGATAAACACCTTTTGAGACTGAAATCCTTGCTTCACAGGTCAGGTACAACTTAGCCAAAAACAAGGCACTATTCTCTTATTTTTCAGGCTGCAAATCTCTTCAAGTCTACTCTTCTACTTCCCTCAAATCCCACAAAACTTTTCCTTTATTGTTTCAGTGGTTACCATAAAAAAATGTACCCCCTCAAACAAACAATACATACTTCTAAGTCATAATTCTGTGGATTGTTGCTCTTACGTGGTCTGGTTTGTTCTCTGTCATGCATTTGTTTATGAGCATCCCTTGTTAGAATATCCTAAACTTAGATTTTTCTGCTTAATGGGAACTGTACTGAAAAGTTTTTCATATTTCAGCAGACTTTAACCCACATTTAGACTTTAAATGATCTGGTTTTTAGCTGCCTTACGCTCACCAGAACAGATTTCTTAACTCTGTAGAGTTCAAAGGTATTTTGACCTTTAATCCCAATGAGACCAATGGCAGAGCTATAGCCCACTGCAGCAGTTAAGTTAAAGCAGAAGTAACAACAGGACGCACTAGAAACAATCAACCTTGATCCTTCATTTGAGACAGAAGTAAATACTTCTCCTGTCGTCCCCTTACACGTGATATATGGAGAGAGGTGTGTAGGGACACCCCTGCAGCAGTGTGCTCCTCTCCTCTCCTCTCCTCTCCTCTCCTCTCCTCTCCTCTCCTCTCCTCTCCTCTCCTCTCCTCTCCTCTCCTCTCCTCTCCTCTCCTCTCCTCTCCTCTCCTCTCCTCTCCTCTCCTCTCCTCCCAAAGACCAGAGAGCTTTTAGTCTGACTTAGGGACACTAGGCAGTGTCCCAAAGCATTGCCAATTTTACCAACAGCTCAGCAAAACCTATGGAAGACAGTGAAACTTGGGTTTTGTGGTGCTGGCAAATGTGTTCTGTCTAAATCTAGCTATGATTGGTGCCTGCTGCCAACACTGAATGCTTAACCTCTTCATGTCCCACAGCAGAGAAGGCAGAAAACCAGCCAAGCCATCATCCCCTGGCAGCAGTTTCACAGGCTGGTGCTGGAGTCAGGGCTGTGAGCCTGGTGCAGCAGGCAGAGACCTGTGTGAGCTGAGACAGGGGCTCTCGGCTGCTGTGGCCCTGCCTGGCAGCACAGGGAGGAGGCAGCTGCTGGTGACCCTCAGGAGGAATCACCAGACACAGCAAGCCTCAAACTGGAACTGGGAACTCTGGCATAGGCAAGTGGAAATGCCCTGCCACAGCCGGATGGTGAGAGTGTCAATTCAAGGATAGTTAAAATAAATAAAGTGTTCATTGTGTGTGTGAGGCCAGAGACCACATGTTAATACTTGTTTATATTTAAAGTTCCTTATTTGAGAGTAAAGTCACCTACTTGTTTTTTTGGGTTTTTTTTGGTTTTTTTTTTTGTAATGTAATCATACTGAAACATGGCCAGAATTGAGATTTAATCACTGTGCTTTCACAGCACTTAGAATGGTAAATCCAGGACCATCATTTAACAGATTTAGCCCTTGTGGATAGGAGGCTTTCTAAGGAGCTACGGTGGTGTTAAACAAGAATAAATAGCACAGCAGAACATGGTTTAATACCAGGCAGACTAAAAAGGCCAAAGTGTTGAAGTGGACAGAGGAACTTTGCTGTGGCTGTTTTTTATTCATGCATACTTTAGTCTGGTTCCTATCTTTAAAGTCTGTCTATCTTTCATCACATTCCTTTCAAAATTAACCAGTTATTTTTTTTTTATCTACCCATACACAAACATCCCATCAGCACAGCCACTGGGTAGGTCTGACTGTCTGATACCACACTTAGTAAGCTCCTCTTTACAAGAAGTCCATGGGACTTTTTCCTTGCATAAGGAATGATAGAAAAAGAGAAGGCAGGCTTCCTAATTAGAACCACTTCCTGAGATGCAGTGTTTCAATTGCACATACAGGCATTGGAGGGCAAAAGCACTTTGTTGTCCAAGCTAATTAAACGCTTTTTCATTCTGCTAAACCTTCCTTTGAGAGCACAAATTAAGGTCATTTACAATGTTCCCTCCTAAAAGCCATGGAGAAGGCATCCAGCTCATGTCACCTAAAGCACCAAAGTGCCATTGGATGGCAGCTGTCACTGCTGTCCTGCTCCTGACTGCAAACAAACCCTGAGCCAGTGAGCCCTAGCTGCCAACCAGCTGTGCCCTGAGCCACCGAGCATCGCTGGGGGGACTGCTGCTGCTGCAGACCCTCCAAAGGGAGCCAGAGACTGCACAGAGCACCAAGGCTATCGTGCACATCAAGACAAAGAGCAGAGACCTGGCTCACCTGACAAAAACTCTGTGCACAAAAAAGCAGAGCCAAACCAGCACCTGAACGTGGGAAATGTGTAAAGCAGTGCCTGCAGATTTAGTAAGGACTAAATCTTGTCCCTAGGACACACCTTCACTGGTCAGTTGGGTGATTTGAAACCCCATTTTTAGCCTTTTGCATGGCCATGATGGATGAAAGTAGAAACTGTGACCTCCAATACTTACCAGAGCTGAGTTATTTCATGACCAGCTGAGTTACCTGCCATCAAGACTTGGTCGATGCCAGACCTGAATGCATGGTGCCCTTCCAGCACCAGAACAAACACAGTTGCCACAGCACCCAGAGTCTAAACTGTACATAAGTGGATACCTTTGCTGTAATCAGCTGTGAAGGTTCCCATTCCTATTTCTCAGAAAATGCAGCTCTGAGAAAGAGAGGCAATTCAGCACTGGGGGAAAGGAAAAGAAGCGAAGAAGTATTTTTGAAACTTGGCCCAGAGGAACTCAAGTTTCTAAACTAAGGATGTTCTTTCTGCTTCAGATGTAAGGGATTTAAAGAATGATGAAATTTGCATTCTTATCTTTATCCCTTTTGCTTTCTCCAAAGAGTCCTAGATGTATAAATATAGAATACACTGCAAACAAGAGCTGGGAGTCTGAATATTTTATGCAGAAGGCAGCAAATGAATTAGCCCTTCCTACAGTTAATCAGAAGTGAAATGTGCTGTGTTATCCCAAGTCTTACCTTGGCTGGAAGCTCACAACTGCTTCCTGGCATTTCAAAGCCACGTTCTGTGCATAGTTATCAGCTGAGGATCCAGCCTTTCCCTGCCACTCTGAGAGGCCTGGCAATGCACACTCCAGCTCCTGCACAAAGAGAGAAAAAAAAAGCTGAATGCACCCTGTCAGTACCAATTCAATCTTAGCTAAGTATTTGGTTTCAGGAAAAAAATGCTCCATGAGACCAGATGCTGGTTGAGGATCTTAGTTGGCTTTTTGGTATTAATCTGGAAACAACTGGAGAACACAGAAGATAAAAGGTTCTAAACAAAGTAGTATTTTATTTCACTGGGAAACACTTTCTGAAACCAAAGCAGACTGTAGCTTTTCTGTTTATTACTTAAATAATAGATGTCAGCTTAAGAGCTAAGAGGTTCTATACAAAGAAATAATTTGAAATTATTTACTCACATGTTGGTAAGATTTTACTACTTGAGCATCATTAAAAAAAAAAAATCTGGCTGACAGATGCAGGTACAGTTCACTTAAATAAGGTATGTAAAATTTAACTGTTTGCCTCTTTCCCTTCCCTAGCATATGTGTAGCTTTATGAATAGAGTATTACCCTGGGAGGAGGGAAAGGCAGTGAGGGGAAAAAAGTCACATCACCCAATCTGCTACACAGAAAATAAAGAGGGCAATTTAGTCCATAAAAGGAGTAAAAGAACAGGAATGAGAACAGTATCCAGTTAGCTCCAAGCTTTTGAAAACCAGTTGTAGGGCTGTGAAAAGATGTGTTCAGCACATCTTAATTTCCTTACCTATGAAATGGGTTGTAATATTTCCTTTGGATTGCAATGAAATAAGTTAATAAAGATATTTGAAAACGTGATAAAGTGCAGCTCTTTTCCTACCTCTTTATTAGCTTTTGTAATCCAATATTTTAGTCTAATAGTTCACAAAATTAAAATACAATGTGCTCTGCAAAGCAACAGAACTCCCTTCCCTGCTAAAGCAATGTACCTGACATTGCTCCAGTTCCAAAGCTTGGTTGGATGCATGGAAATCAAAAGTTTGGCTAGGACTCTTCAGATGGGAACTTGCAGGGCAGAGACAATACAGCAGTTCCAGGTGCTTTCTTCTGGATGAAGGGGAAAGCTGAGGACAAGAGCACATGCTGGCAATACACCCTTGGCTGCAGGCTTGATGTTGGAGGACTTGGGTGGCTTTTTTTTCTCTTTTATGTCTTCGTTGCTGCTCATAAATCATGTGATTAGGGTGTTAACAAGAAACACCAGGGAAATACCCTTGATAGAATCTCTGTTTCTAAAGAGCAGTGAAATCCTGATGTGTCACAGGCACCTCCAGCAGAGGCCTGTCTTCTACTGCATTTTTGTCTCTTTTTCACTAAAGAGGGTGACCTCTATGATGAAGTTGCATCATAATAAACATAAACAGTGTACCCAGAAACTGAAGCAAAACTTGCAGATAGCCTGCTGTGTTCATGTGTTTTTGCAGCTGTGTCAACATCAGCTCTAGCTTTTTTGATTACTGTGCACTTAAAATCAGAATTTTAATGTCAAATTATTGGAATCCAAAATCCAAGTAATTTGCACACTTCATTTACACTCAAAATACAAAACTTAACTCAGCAGTTTTCAGCATTTTCATCTCTAGGCACTGATTGTCAAGCTGTCATTTCATTTTCATAGTCATTTTCCTTGATAATGAGAGCTTGAAACTGAACTTTTACTGCCTCTGCCTGTTATCCAGGAAGTTCAGTGTCCTTTTGTAAATATATCTCAGTATCAATAGAGAATTTGAGGATGACTCACTCAAGAATCCATACCCATGACTGTGCACCAAAGGTGAGTGACAGCAGAAAGAATTGGGCAAGGAAAAGCAGACTTTCTATTCCTCCCCATCTGTTCTCACACTGACTCCCTGGGGTCTGTTCTGGGCATATGCTTCCTCACCTCTTGAAGTCAAATAAATCCTAATTAATTTTATTTCCTATAGATGAGTGTTGTAGATTGCAGATGGAACCATGGGAAAGATGAAACCAAATAGCTGGAGTACAGCAGTGCAGTTGCATTCCAGCAGCCTCCTCTCTTCCCATAGTCTGTTTGGAAATGTTACAGCTGCCTCCAGAGCCAGCTCCGGCCCCCAGAGAAATAACTGCAGGCAACATGCAAAGTACAGCTTTACTCTGGTGACATTTTGTCATCTGCTAAGTGGTCAAGTGAAGTTACCTGATGCTGCTCTTCTATTACACTTGGGATTTTTAATCATCAGTGTAAATCTGATAACCTTATCTTCTTGAAGACCAAAGGCATATGACCACAGGGCTACACTTGTGCCAAAAATACCAGAGGCACAGGAATCACACTTCAGCTGAGAGCTTTGTGAAGCTCGAAATCCCCAAGCTGGCCATCTTTCCTCTACATGATCACAGCTGCCCATTCCCTCTCAGCAACCTTTCTACAATGGAAACCCCGTGGATTTAGAAAGGACTAGAAAGGCACACAAAAATGGTTCCCATCCAAACTGACTTTAATCCTTCCAACACAGGCAGCAAACTCATTCATCTCTCAGTAGCCTCTTCTAATTTTAAAAGGACAGTTCTCTGTAAAAGCCACTCGGGTTTATAACACACAAGAGTGAATATCAAAGAGTTCCTTGGCTTATCAGAGCAACACCTTTAATAGAGATCATGTCACCGCCCTGGTGTCACTCTTTCTGATGCCACAGAGAAGTCAGGCTGGGCAAGTGAGGAGCCTGCTGATAAAGCACTCTGTCAGTAATCTCAGGAAAACAAGGATGACCAGTTTAATCATGATGTGCAGTGCATCCTGCTTTTCTTTCACAAATGCATGTGCTCAGAAAGGGCTGTTGGTCAGCTGCTGGGAGAACATCACTTATCCCATCCAGTGGCTTGGTGGAAAGGGGTTTCGCTGCCCAAGGTCCATGTAGTTACACTGTTTCATCATTTCTATCTTTCCTAATTCAAGCCCTTGAGTCATGCAAAAATTATCTGCCTGGCACTGCTTTTCCTTCTAGAGGCTGCATACTTAAATCGCACTGGTATTTTATGGCAGTCTAATTATACATGCAAAAAGTTTCCCATGAAAGAATTTTGCCTTTTCCAGTTAACCCCTTGGGGCCAGGTAAAAAGCCACAGAGCAGCAAATCTGTGCTGTGTTGGCTTTCATTGGGTGAGAGGTACAGGCAGGACACACTCAGGGGGCTCAGAAGAGGCTGAAAAAGCTACAGATGACCTATGAGACAGTCCTTGCCCCATTTACTGCTTCTTCATGACTCTTCTTCCTGACCTGACTCCACTTGCTCTTCATGGGGCAAAATCCCCATCATTTTTTCTGTTTAGCTAATAAACATGCGCACCTCATCTCCCTGAAGGTCAAATAATATTTCCTAGTAACACATTACAGTCACAAAAAAACTTCAACCAGTTATTGCTTTATTTCTGGATTAGCTCTAGAAGAACAGGCAGTAAGCTTAGGGCAAGAGTTTGACATTGATGTTCCAAAAGAGACTGTGGTATTACCATTTGCCATTTGCTTTTCGTTTTCCTTCAGGGATTCAAAAGAACACTCCTCACTTACAAGACAAGATATTCTGTCTAAAATGGTGAAATCCCATTCTAAATTTCTAAATAATTCCTAGGCTATGATAGGTTTGAAGCACTTCAGAAAGAGCTCTGCAAATTTCTATCCACAAATGAGAAGGGAGGAGAGACAAAAAGTAGGCAAATACATCATACAGCAAAGAAGAGATGGAAATACAGATGTGTATTTGTGTATGCACAATTTCATGTAAACACAGACATGAGTATGTGGAGATGTCAGGCCTTGTGCCTACTGCAGACCAACAAATCTACCAACATCAATATTACTGTCTTGGATATGAGAATATTTCCATCTGAGGCCTTTAATCTGCACCCCTCACACTGCTATCCAACATGACTTGGGAAGCACCAGGGAAGAGCAGGGGCATTTTCAGCAGCTGCTGAGAGGTGGAATTCTAGAGTCACCAGGGTAAATGTACCTGCAGAGACAGCAGCAGAGGCTTCCCCATTTCTTGTTTTCCTTAACACCTTTTACAAAACTTACAGTTCTGTTCCCCCCATCTCGACCTAGGAAAACAGTGGGGGCTAGCCCTGAAACCACTATGCTACTGCACTGGTATGGACTTACTATTTAAATATGAGAAAAGCAGAAATTAAGATGAAGGGAAACCATGAAATCTCTCCATTTGCAGCCAAAACACCAGCGTAAGAGACACTTGATCAAATAAACAAAACAGAAACTGTATAATCAAGTACTGCAGCTACCTATTTTTTGTATTTGGTGCAAGGAAACACAGGAAAACTAAGGAGAAATATTTGCACATCTTCAGCAAAGCCCTCCACTCACTTCTGAAATCAGTTGCAGCACAGCCCTCTCTGCAATTTCCTAACTGAAAGAAACTGTTGTTACAGGAGGGTTGCAGACTGCAAGTCCTTGGAAATCAGAGTAGATTATAGTGGGGTGTCAGATCACACCATTAGTTACCAGGGAGCCCTCTTCACATTTCAAAAGTTGCTTAGACATTGTGCCACAAGGCCACCCCTGGTAAATTTAATCCTTTACCTGACTTTCCTCATGGCTTTTTCCATTTTCTATCTTTGCAATGGGCTTAGGCTTCCTCAGCTTTAAGTTTCCCATTTCAGGCTTTAGAGTGCAGTCAATTACAACCTGCTGCTTGTGCTGCTGAGTATCTTGCAAAGGCAGCTGCCTTTCCTCTAAGACAGCAGAGTTGTCCGGGTAATTTTCTTTGTTATCATCATCTCTGTAAGAAAATAAAATTGAAATGCATCAGGCAGGATTTCAGACACCTGTCAAAACATTATGAAGGAAGAAGAGCAACAAGTCCTTAGCTATTTCTGGCATATTTCTTTCACTAAGTTTAGTGGTCTACACATCAGTAATGGATCTAAACTAATGTTAGTGTTATTACACACTCAGCTGTGGAGCTACTGAAATGTTAGCTTTAGAGGCACTCTTGGGCTTCAGACCTACAGTTCACACTCCCCAAATAAAATCTGAAGCTGTCCTTTTCATGCAGAAGACTTCCCCCACCCAATGATTCACAGTAAGGCATAACCTCACAAAAATATCATCACAGAATAATTCCTCTCTACAACACACTTCCCTTCTGATGGCCTCTGGTTTTGAGGGCCATTGCACAAAGGGAAGGAGGAAGCCACTCAAAGTAAGCTCTGAACAGCCAGAGATGTGTTTGGAGAAAACATCCTCCTGTGTAAGAGCACACCTGGTGGCTTGAACAGACACTCATGGATGCTTAATCGGGGATCTGGGTCAGACATTTTCAATGCCCACCCAGACTACAGTGTGGAAGCTCTCTCCAAGGAGACCTTGTTAGTGTCATCCACACCCAGTCACTGCAGCCTTAGCCTGGTCCCATGCCTTACACTGGGAGCATCCCCACGGCACCACAGAGGTGCCGCAATGCAGAAGGCAAGGCTGCCTGAGGAGCTGGCAGCGTGAGCTGGGCAGCACTGCTGCTCCAAAATCCCTGCCTGCACTGTAGTTTTCAGGTAGGATTTCAGATGTTAGCTTCAGCTGGTAGCATCCCAATAGTTAGCTGGAAGATGATCTCTCTCCTGATGTGAAACTTCCACAGTTGAGGGAGCCAAGGACTACTGAATTAAAACCCCCCGAGATTATTTTTTTTTTCCCCCAGAAAGCTTAACTTGCTAGTTCAATGTTTTCTCCTAAAGATTTTGAGCTGCCAAACTCACTTTCCATCTGTGGCCCATCAGCATCCAGATGGATGCTTGCAGGGAGCCTGTGGAGTGGAACACCACTGCTGCCCATGCCTTCTCCAAGTGTACTCCAAGGCAGTTGTTATAGTTACAGCTTCATAGCCCACGGGCACACCAACAATGTGCACAAGTGTTGCTAATTTTAAGGTATCCTCTGATTTTAAAATCTTCCTGAAAGGTTAAATTGCATACCCTAGCAATCAATATGTACTAACATAGCCATGAGAGAGGCATGCCTCAAGAATACTTCAGTTAAATTACAATTTGAAGGACTTTTTCTTTTCCCAGAAACACACAGCAGCAAGCATATACTTGCACAGTTGCAAAACTCTGCTTACTACTGCTTTGTACCAGCTGCTGTACAGTAAAATTCAGTGTGTAAGCAACACAGCTGCATCTGAATGACAGAAGTATGATGTGATGACTAGAGACCATAATATATTTACTTACACAATAGCAAGAGTAACTAATCTTCATATTGATCACACAAAAGTACGCTAGATAAATACATTATTTCCCAGAAATACTAACAACTTTTGCAGGTAATACCCCAGAAATTCTGCATTTGCTTGAGAATAAAGGTTTCTTTCTAATGGTTTAACAGAAGCAGCCACAGCTTCATTTGCTGCCAATGGATTTCAGACCAAGTTTACAGGAGAGTACCTGGGACTGGAACTGCCTGCTTGATCTTCATGCACAGAGTCTGAATACCCGTCACACCTTGAAAATGAATACAAGACAATTACTGATTTTCTGACAGCTGCAAAAATTTAGTTTTTAATAACATTACAGTGCAGCTCAAACTATAAACATTTTCTTCTCCTCACACTTTAGTTAGGGTCATTTAATGTAGCTCCTCCATGATAGTCCAAATCTCTGAGGAAGAAGAGGGTTTGAGATGTTAAGTGTGCACAGTTTGGTATATCATTTTCAGACAAATGGAAATAATTAGAAGGAATTCAGATGTTGCCATTAAAAAAAAAAAAAAGAAAAATTACAAGAAATTCTGTATTCTAATTGCTTATAGTATACTTCACACTAACCTCAAAAATAATTAGACACAACCAAGGATGTTTTTCTCCCAAACTCACAAAAATATTAACTATGATAGAGCAGTCACCCTTTGTGCAGCAGGAAAAAGAATCCCCAATTTAATTATGACATGAGAGTTAGCCTTAAGAAGTGAACTAGCAGTATTTTTTAAGATGCCTGAACAACCATAATCAATTACTTCCTTTAAGTTACAAACAAAAATATTGTCTTAAGGATGCCTAAAGTCTGGATAAATACACTAAACCACAATCACTGAGAGCTGAAAATGACACTGTGGCTGCATGGCTGAACTTTGCAGGATGATTTAACCTGCAAAGCCCATGAACAGTCTTTCTTCAAATAAACATGTATCTCTAAGCATGCACTCCTCAAATATGCAAACACTGAGCCTGGGATTGCTGGGGTAAAGTTGGAGCCCTCTCCTCACCCTCAGTTCATACTCACAAGGCACAGACACTAAGGAGGCCTGGATTCCTTGAAGTTTTCTGGCAGAGGAATCTCTTCATTACAGGGGAAGCAGCCTGTACTTTTGCTGGCTTGTTAAATTTTGAGAACTGCCCCACTTAGAAGAGAGTACATTAAGTGACACATTCATAGCTCTGCATTGCAATTTGATGGCAAGGGTTTTAATATATTCCTCTTCCCCACCAGTCTTCTGCTGGTGTCTATATCAAAAGTCAGACTGCAGCAGAAAATATTTAAAGGGCCACTCAAGTGTTTACACTTCCTGAATACATCAGCATGTGCATGAAAGCATTTGCTGCTCACAACTGGAGCAGAGAACTACAGTGGCAGATCACCCTAATCACACAATATTCCTGCAAGGAGTGCAGCTTTCCCCACAGGGCAAAGTGGGATGATGGATGGAAGGGGCTTGATGTGCAAAATAGAAAAATTCACTGTGGAAGTCTGGTTGCCTCTGGATGCCAGTCACACCTTCCCCTCTGGCCAATACCTGACTACCTCCCAGGAAACATCAAGGGGTGGGTGCAGGACACACTGGGGCTTTGAACAAGGAAGCCCAGTGTGAAAGGAACCAGGAACCTGCCTGTAGAGCTGGAAGGAATATTTCAGAGGGACAAAACAGCAGAAAGAAAATGCACTGTGAAGAGACAGTGCCAAGGTCAGAGCTGGACGGACAGAGCTCCCAGGACAGACACAGGAGAAGGAGAAGGTGCCCACCTTCAGAAGATGGGGTGTGCACCATGGGCTAAGGCATGGCCAGCAAAGTCCAGGGATCCCCTAAAGGGGCAAACTCTCCCTCCTGGGTGTGCCTCAGAGAAAGGAGGAGGGAAGAAGCAGTTCTGCCACCAGTCTTGCTCCCCCCTCCTCTCACCAGTTGCTTCACTTGGTTGCCTTTAGTCCTGAAAGACCACAATGTTGGCAATGGGCAACACTCTCTGGAGGGACAATGGATGGCTGAGCACAAGTCCAGTGGCCAAGCCAAGTCCAGTTAAGGAGCACTCTCATAAACTGGGGGAACTGAGCTGGCTGTAAGGAGATAATCTCAAGAGACAGAGGTCCTAACTCAGCATCCAGCAACAGACAGAAGTCGTAAAACAAGACACGGTTTATAAACAGCGTGTGACAAAATGTATTTAAGTAACTGGATGGCAGTAGATAGGAAAGATAAGCAGTAATAAGTCAGAGGATATAACGACCACCACAAAATTTAAAAGATCCTGAGGAAGTTCAGAAGCAACTACTTTAAAATTTCCAGCAGAATTTTTTGTCTGTGAAAGAATGAATAAAAAGACCTCACTCACACAAGATAGTGTTTGAGGCTAGGACATAGCAGGACCTTTAAAAAGATGAATTCGTGATTTAATGCAAAGACCCATCATTAAAGCATGGAGTGTTTTTATGTTGACTTCTTAAAGAAATGAGTCTTCTCTGTTCATGCCTCCTATCTGCATGTATCAAAACAAACATGCACACCTTCCTTTCCTCTCATCAGTAACTTGTAAATCTTGTCTAGTTTTAGCTGTATTTAATAGATAGGGTGATATTAGAGAGTTTGGTAAGTTTTTTGATAGTTTGGGGCCATGTAGCAGAGAGACTTCCCACCAACCAAAAAACTGCAGCAGCATCTTCCTCAGTCCTAAACCACCAGAGAATATACCACAAAAGGTTCAGGTCAGAAATCCAAATGGGTTGAGGCTTACATTGGGAAGGAGCTGTGTTTTAACAGAACCAGTGATGCTCTCTTCAGTGCCCAACCCAGCTACTGACTGATGGATATCTCTTAAAAGTAAGTACGTCCATTACTGATCTTATGGCATGGGCCAGTCAGGTCAGAGATGGGATCCCAGCCTGGATGGAGTGTTGCTCTGACTCTGGATAGTACTGTCTCTGTGTTCTTTCCAGGGTTTCTGGGTTAACGGGACCAGCTTCTTTAACTTTTTTCCCATTTTCACCTTTCCACAGGAGCCATTTCAGAACAGAGTGAAAACTGCTCCCTTTGGTTAACTTGACCTTCCAGTGAGCAGCTCCCAAGCCAGGCTGTGTACATGGCACTTGCCTTGTCTGCAGAAATGTTCCTGAAAGTGGCTTTATATCATCCATCATCATATCTACCACTGGCTTTGTATCATTCAGGAAGCCCTGGCTTTGCCTTTGTCACAAATAAAGACAGAGATTGTTAAATGAGGATGTCTAGATTTTCATGGAAAGCTCTCTCTTTCTTCTGCTAAATAAATCTACTTTCATCTTTCAGAGATGGTCAACACAAACAATAAGTGCTGAAATTGGTAGGAATTGTGTATCCTCAGCAGCAGCTCTCAAAAGCAGGGGTTTTTGAGACTTAGGGAGAAGGCAAAAAACAAGATTTAGGGAAGGCAACTCTGGAAACCAAGTTTGTTCAATTAGACAATGCTTTTCAGATATCATTGTTAGCTTGCTTTGTTTTCTAAAAGCACATTTCTACCCCTTTGTTTGGAAATATCAGCTTAAACATGAAATCCCACAAACAAGAACCAACAGCAGCTGAAATGAGGGAGATCCAAGCCCTCTCCATCTCCCCAAGGGCAGGGCTGGCACCACACTCGTAGCTTTTATACCCTCCTGGGTTGAACATGCAGCCCCAGAGAGAAAAGCCATCACCTTCAGGTCCCAGAAACCTCAGGGGTGAGGCAGGCCTAGGAGCTGCTCCAGAGGAATGTCTACAGGAAACAGTGGATGTACTCTTAGGGAGAGAGAAAAGGGGAGAAAGCAAAAAATAAATAATAAAAAAAAAATATATATAATCTCTGTAGTCTGGCTATTTTTCTGTGAGAGGGGAGCAACCCGTAATTTTACAGACCACAATTCATCACTTTAAAAGGAACACAGGAAATGAAAACAAGCAAGCACACAAGCAAACAGAAACCCCTCCATGTTTTATTAGCTTCAGTTCAGTCTTTCCTTAGCTGCCCCAGTCACACAAAAAGTGTGACTAAATTTAAATATTAAAGAAAGGAAAGGAAATATAAGCAAATAAATAAAGGCAATATATGAGAGCAAAATTCTTTCGATACCTTTGAAATGTTATTTTTCTTGTAGAGTTATGATAACACTTAGGGGTGGTTCAGATGATTACAACTTGGCCTGCTTTCAGAATGTCCCCTGTCCCTGCAGCACTCAGCAAACAGCTCACTGTCCCGTGGGGGTGTTTCAGATTATGAGCATTTTAGCAGTGTAAAACTCACCTAATACACAAATAAATCCATACCTAATTTTCCTCCTGAACAATACTCTTGGTTCCTTAGTGCTGCAGAATCTTCCCCATAAGCTTTTGAAACAATCAAAAGCATGCAAAATAAAAATGCACAGAACACCAATATTGAAGTGGTTTAGACTAAAATAAGACAAAGACTGTTTCATTTGCAATAGTTACTAGAACGTTTGGCTTTCTAACTTTCTAATGTCCTCCCTTGTTCTGTTGTCTCAGTAAAACAACAAGAAAAATCAACCTATACATCCTTATGATTTTGATATATACAAAAGGCCATCTAAGGAGTTTATGGAATTGATAACAAAGAAATTATGATTTTGGTACTTGGCCTACCTAAATAATGTATAGAGATTTTTCAAAATATTTCCTAATGATTTTTTTTTTCCTAAGAATGCTTGTGGTAAGTCCAGACCATGTGTCTTTAGACATGCTTGTGTTTGACAGGATCATCAGTACCAGAAATGAGCAACATTTTGACAGGAGGTTTATCCAACACTGCAAATCATGCACTTATACATGTGTGATGTGCACCCAGCATACATTCTCCCCCCCAAAAAAAGGTATTTCACTTCTAAATCATCACAGAGCATTTAAAACCAGCTGTTTTAGACAATCCTTCCCGTTTATTCAGTAATATATTTAGATTACAGAAAACTCAATCAAAATATATGATAGCTTGGGAGTTCTCACATACCACTTGCAAATATTCTGTATGGTAACTACATAATTCTTGTTTAAAAATAAGGACATCTTTAAAGTGTTCACTTACTCTGCTAAAGCTGTCGTGTTGAAGGACTTGTCCTGAATGCTGAAACAGAAACAAGAAAACATCAGATAAATCAGCAAGGCAGGCAGGCTCCCTGTATCCTCCTCAGTTGTAGGAACACATGCACAAACATGGCATTGCAAGGCACGTCTCTGTGCTCGCTCTACATGCACGGCTGTACCTTGGGCTGCTCTGCACATGCTCATAATCAAGAAACCACAGGGATTAGTCCTACAACACTCACAAAGCCCAGCCAGCAGTGCCCAGAATTCAGGCAGGGCTGCAGGGAGACTATGAGGCTCAGATCATGATCTTTTATAGCTGTAACAGCGCAGTTAATAAAGGTTTACAAACAAGTATTTGGCATTCTGTCCTTTAAATGTTTGCTCTATGTAATTGGCTCATCAATTGCAGGGTTTTGTTTTGTTTTTTTTACTTAAATAGGGTTGCCCTCTTTAAAACCTGGAGGTTTTCTTGTTTAGTGGTCTCTTACATGCTCAGCTCATGGCCAAAACCCAAGGGATTCTATGAAAAAAAAAACAACAACAACAACAACAAAAAAAAAACCTGGCAGAATGGGCAGTTCAAGTAGGAAAAGGTTATTAAGCTAACAGCAAGCAGTAGATGAAACCACTCCTGTGAAAGGAATAGGCTGCTGTGCTCCTTCAACAAAATGTTTCTGACCTGATGTAATACGTTCAGTAGGGTCAGCTCAGGATATTGCAAACTGCTGGGTTTGAGGCAGCAGTGGAATTCCCCCTCGAAAAAAAAAAAACCTCAAATCCAGTGAATATACTCTTGGATCATCCCGAAATCTCACAGCAGCAAAAAAAAAAAAAAAAAAAAAAAACAAACAAACAAAAAAAACCAAAAAACAAACAAACAAAAAAAACAAAAAAAAGCCACCAGCAAACAATCTCACTGCTACATAGCAGAGATGGGATTTGTTGCTGTTGTTTGGGCTGGGGGAGAGAAAGCAATGCAGACAACGCCTTTTGAGCACTCCTGTTTGTGACAAAGGCATCTCTGAGATGCCAGCATCAAGCTGAGCAGGGATAAAGAGAGGCACCACCTCCTCCTGCTCCATCAGCCCAGCCTGTGCCTCTGCGTGGTGCTGACACGCATTTCCCAGGACTCACAGCCCTGACAATCGCTTTTCTTTCACCAGCAGCACCAACAATGCATCGCATCCTCCCCTCGCCCCAGCCCCCTACCTCTCACACACACTGCCTGCTCTGTTCTCTCTTAGATTTGTACATTTATATCAATGTGCATATTGGCATGAATTACCTGGGGATCAGAATAGCACAGCCAGTCTGCAGGGACCTCTGCCCTTCAGAGAGGAGGTTTTGCAAGAGAAGGATGAACAGAAAAGCTAAATTTAATGGTTAGTAATTAAATACTGCCTCAATTTTTTTCTCCTCTGTTTCCAGGTCTATTGCTCTGACCATACAAGTACAAATTCATTTATTGTTATTCTGTTTGCAGAACAGCAACTGAGCAAAGGTATTCTTCTAGATGTTGTGGGAAGTAAAAGCTTAATTTACATGCTCAGTAAGTAGAGTGGCATTAAAAATAAGTGATATTTTATTATTATTTAAGGAATATATTTCAGAATGCTTATGTGAATGCTTGACTCTTGATTTTGAGTGGTTAGGCTGGATTCATAGCTAGCACTTCAAGTGTGTAATGGAGGAATCACTACATCTTATCACAAAATCACACTGGTAAGCATCACAGCTTGGCTGGAGTAGAATTTAAAGGACTGGGTACCTACCCCCACCCCTACAAGAAAGGGAGCTCTTACAAACATGACTTCTCCATTTGTGAGTGCATAATTCAAGGTCAAATTCTCTGCAAATTCACTCCCTGTGCAAACGCACTGTGGAACATAGATGTTATTACTGGGAAGATAACACAACTGAGGATCAGTTTGTAAGACAGGGATACTTTGGACTGAGGCCAGGTTTAAAGCATCATCATTTTTCTGTTGTTTGTCTGGACTTTGGTGCTGAACAGCATTTGCTAAATCTCCTTTAGAGAAGTATCTTGCCTTGCAGCTCACTCACAAACTTCCCCTAGTTTTAAAGACAGCACTTATTTATTTGGCGTAAATGGAGAGTCCTCCTGTAAGATTGAGAAACCATTCAACAAAATGACATTTCTTAGTAATAACAAATGCACATAAGTGAAGGCCAGCCAGCCTCAGGAGCCTGTTTCACAGCAATTCCCTGGTCAGATAAACGGAGCCACCCTGCTCCTGGGGGACACAAGACAGCAACTACAGTAGACTCACAATAGCTTTTCTTCTTTTACCAGATGGAAGTAATTTGTCTTTAGGGGCAAACACTCATTTCAACAACGATGTTGGCTTGAGCCCTATTGGCTGACCCCAGCCCCTTCCACCTGCATCCCATCGATGTGCTCGGGGTGAGACCAGAGCAGGAAAAGGGGTGAGAGCCTCCAGCCTCACAAGGGAGAGCCAAGGATGCTTGAACCTGCATCACTGCTTCCTTCTACATCCCAGGCACGGAGAAAACCTAAAACTGCTGTTAACTTCTTATTTTCAATAATGCAAGCCAATTAGGGCCACAATGCTATAAAACATCACTCTTTAACACACTGAAATTCTCAGTGCCAGATGTATTTCATCACCACTTTCAGATGACATGCCAGGTCTCTCATCACCCTGAAGTCTCAATGAAAACAAAGCTACACCTATATGTGAAGCAAGCTTTGAACTTCCCCACTGAATAACAGATAAAATTTTAAGGACTTTTTATTTTGAATTCATCAGAATATGTGTTTCTGAAATTGTGAAAATAAAGGCTTTTAAAACAGTTTTTCCTTAATTCTTCTGAACAGTTTCAGTGATTTATATTTTTGCAAATCCTATGTCTAAGAAAAGACATCTCTGCAGAAAAGCTTCTCATTTTATACCCAGTTTTGTTCTTACCCTCTTTTGCCAAGTCTTGATCTAGGCAACATAAACAACACATGAAAGCCCTTAGCTGACAACAAAAATGTGAGAGATCCCCAAAGCAAACATCTACATGCATTTTGGAAATACCAAGATTCAGAAATATGTTGCTGTTCACTTCTGGAAGTTTGACTAATATATTGCCTGTTTATGGCTGACAAATAGATTGGTATAGAAATTCCATTCTTTATTTGGTTTGTGTCATCAGGAGAATTACTGCTAGGTGAGGAAGAAGAATGAAACAGGAATCACAGTATCCAGCTTGGTTTTGCACATAACAGAGACACATATTCAAAATAAATTCTAACTTCATAAACTCAGAACAGCATTAGCTGGCAACGAGTGCCTTACAAAGACAGTTTAAGTCTGCAAAAGGAGAGAGTTAGTGAAAGTGGGCAGAAATAGTTCTGGCAGAACAGAGAGAATAACAATCAAAATGTCATAAAAAGGAAGGAGGAATAGTGGAGCTCTCCAAGCTGCAGATGCCTACAAAGTCACACACCCCCCACACCCACATCCCTGCAGGCTTTGTGGATCTTTGGGTTCACCTGCAGAACAGAACCTTTGTCTCAATTTCCTGAATTTGCTCATCTCACTAAATGACTGTTTTCTTTTAAGGGCGTTTCTGACTCAGACAAACGATGAGGCCTTTCAACCCTAACTACAGAAAAAAATGAAGAATTTGTACTGGGAAATAAACTGTACTTTAAAAGGGAAATAACACATCTACAAAGAACTCTAAACTCTCTAAGGTTCTGGGAAAGTTAGTTTTGCATGAAAGAAAGTTTTGCATGTATTATCTACTACCTAATGAAAAACTCAGTGCAAGCCTATAGGGTGTGATTTGCATTTATTGCCGGACTATTTTCTTTATTATTATTATTTGTTGTTCCACAGAGTCCAAAGTGCCTGTGCTGGAATTGCTGCATCAAAGGCAATAATATTTTCCAGTGCAGTCAGGTGATGCAAAGGAGCTGCCCTGGACACCATGGAGGGAGGTGAGAGGCACAGTGTGACACACACACTGCAGGATGAGGAGCCCAGGGCAATGCCTGGGGAAAGAAGTTACTCATGTTCCACTACCCAAATAAAGGGAAACTTGGAATGATGTCTCCATTGCTCTCTCTCTGGACGAAGTCAACTCATCCCTGCCAGACCTGGCTGAGCTCAGAGACTCATATAAGTATTGAGTAAATTTGTTTTTCTTGGAGCATGCGTGTTCCTGCCAAGAAACAATACCCTGAAGGGCTCCAGCTTCACCCCTACCATCTGTACCGAGCAGGAGGTGCACTGAGTCCCACCTGTTTGCATGCACAGCATTTGCTGCAACGAGCAGAACACATTCAGCCCCACTGCTCTGAGGAGCAGATTAAATATGTTTCTTTGGCAGGTCACACTGCTACTTCTGAGGCCACACTTCTCATTTTTCTTTAGGCAGTAAAGCAGTAACTCATTTCTGACTATAGCAAGTCTGTTGTCTTCCCACACACAGGATTTTCTTGAGGGGTAGGGGCAGGAATCTCTCTGCAGCAAAATGTTAGCACTGCGGATCACTCCAGTGCCTTGCCCTTTCTTCAAAAGGGATCCTGCAGGACACTTTTGCTATTTTCCAATCTGTAAGGCATAAACCAAGGAGCTGCCATGTGAGAGAGGAGTCACATGCCATCTCCTGTAGTGATAAATACTGAGTGCTACACGCTGTGGCTCAAAATATTCATGTGTTCACCGACTTGCTTTCTTGATGAGCAGCCTGCCTTTTTATGGGCAACATTCTCCAAGACTTTAGTAAACATCTCAGGAGAAATTAAACTAAAATACAGCAATTGCATGTAGGTTGGTAAGCACTCAATCCAGCTTCCACATCTTTGGTTTTCTCTGTGACCTAATTAGGACATTAGGACTGAGAGGGAAACAGTGCTCAGTTGATCTTGCTGTGTGTCTCAAAATGAACTGATGGTTCATGCAGGAAGAAGAAGCTGCGTGCTCCAGCTGAGCATAGGCACAGACACAGTTGTCATAATCCAGTCCAGGGAAATTCCATAAGATGCCTTTCTGTTGGGTTAGGTAAAACTTTGTGCTCCAGCACAGACCTTCAGGGAGAGAATATGTATATATTTTCTGAAGATATTTCACTGTGCAGTCAAACTGCACATAATTCCTGGCTCAAGCCTTTTAAGCAGCATGAATCCCATATACACTCCCAATGTACATCCAAGTTTGCACTGGGGGGCACATCTACCCTGTAGCTCAAAAGGCACAGAGCCCTGCTCTGTCAAAGGGAAACATATCATGGAGCTACACAGTTTTGTGCAGGTTGTGGACCACTACAGTCCCCTAACTTGATTACATTTCTGCAGCCCAGATGCACATACCTGAGCAAGCACCAGGGGTGGCAGTGGGAGAGCTGCCCCCAGCACAGGGAATTTCTGGGGCAGGGAGCTCACACTAAGTTCTGCTGGAAGGCTACACCACTCCTGGTGCCCTGCTTAAAGAGCAGCAGCTGATTTGGTACAGGCCTCTGGTCTGAGGAAGAGTGCTAAGCTGGAAATACAGAACAATGCCTCTAATTTTTTTATTAAAGAACAAGTTGTTTCATGAAGTCCCATCAGCTCTGCTGAAAATCTCTGTAGAGATGCCCAAGAGTCATTACCCAGCACCCAGAGGGCTACATAATAAACCCAGCTGTACCAGCCTAAGTGGTGCTACTGACTGAGCTACTACTCAGCTGCAGTGATCCTCTGCAGATAATCTAATACTGTCACAGACGACAAAACTATTTCCAGCAGGTTTACACCAAAGTCAGGCTAGACTCAGCACAGCACTAATTCATAACCAGTTTTTCCTCTCAATATAGCATAATGAGGAAAAATGCACACATATCTTTAATTTTTATGTTTATGTTCATTCCAAACATCTATTCACAGAATCATATACCTGAAAAGCTTCAGTATTTGTCTTTTTTCACATCTGCCTGAACCAGTGCACTCACCAATGAGGTACTTTACAGATCTTGCCCACTCTCTTCCATGTAACTAGCAGACCAGTTCATACTACCTTTCATCACCTGTAGCTTTATCTTCCCAGCAGCAGAGAAGCCAGAAGGATATAAAATAAAATCAATACCAATCTAGAAGGCATGTACCAAAACCAACCTAAAGCAATTGCTGTCTAATTTCAGAGCTCATTCTCAGTGACATATAGAAGCACCTCTTTAATTAGCATTGCCAAAGAGTTTCATTATCAGCAATTATGTGTTTTCAGAGGACACCTGGCCTTCCCCCCAAGCATTACTGTGTACCACCTGACACTCTCTGAGCAGTCCCATTGATATCTGAGGGACAGGCCAGGTAAAATAAAAACAGATTTGCCATGAATCATCCCTAAGCCTCTTTCTAGTTTACAAAAGCTGTGATTGGGTATTTCTGCCCTCTGACCACCAGCAGAAAACACCCACAGGCTGCTCTCAGAGGGCTAGGCAGCTGTACCAGGGGGCCATGCAAAGCTTTCCTAATTACACCACCCAAGGATGCTGCCCACAGTAATTACAGCCCAGTAGGACTGACCCCTCTGACCACACGTGCCTGAGTTTTGGGTGTGAAGACAGACTCTCCGAGCCCCTGAATATTTTCTTTCTTTATTTTCTTTCTCAAGAGCTTACTTCCTATTTTTTTTTATTTCTGTTGGACTGCAGGAAAATCTGATAAAGACAGATTATGAGCTATTAATGTATAAACTATCTCAGGACAGGAAATTTAAAACTATACCATTTATACTATGCTTATTCCACTTAACAACTATTTTATGCATTTAGATCACATTCAGAGAACTCTGAATAATCACTACTGTTTGTGTGACACCAGGAATGCTGACTGAAGTTCAGAAAGAGAATAGCAATAAATGCAGTTACAAAAGTATAACCTGTAACTGAAGTGTCCTGTGTCAAAATAAATAACCAGAAGTACTTTTCTTTTGGAAACAAAAGGAAACACAGACAGTAACACACGTATGCTTAGCAATGGATTTAGATTTACTCTGCATTACTCTGTACCCTTGAAATGTCTGGAAACCTAAATATAACATTCCTTCCTTCATCAAAAACAGGGAAAATCAAAGAGTCTTGCTTTGCACACATCAGATACAACGGCACAAGACACAGGATCATTCACAGCTGTCAGTATCTGTACATTACTCTTTTGCCAAGTGCTTATTAATTTAAGGGGGCTATTATGGTCCGAGAAGAAGCTGATGTCATTAAGTCAAAATTGATGTAATGTGTTTATTTATACGCTCTTTTCTGAACTTACTACATGCATCAGTACATATAAACTCAAGAAAGCTCCAACTTCTCACAGGCCCCTCAGGAGCCCATTCTGAGCTGTGGAAAATATCCTACAAAGAACTGCATTTAGTCAACTTATTCCTGGCTGACAATTCAGACATAATATTTCTTCCCAGCCATCTTAATCTCATAGAAAGGAAAAGCTGTCCACATGTCAGAAAATAAAATAATATGGTGGATAAAAGAAAGAAAACTCACATTGGGGAATATAATAGGGAGGCACAAGCAAAATCCATAATAAATCCAGCAAATATAAACAAACAGTTCCAATGTAAAACACAGTTATGGGCAGCCAAGGGAGGTCTTCTGGGCATTAACTCATCCATTTTTGTGGGGGGTTATAAAGCTCCAGTTGCTCATTCTCATTTCTGCCATGAAAAGTGTATGGTAACAAATCCTACATTTTTTTTCCAAGTTGTTTTCTGAATTACCATTCACTAAATGCATAGTCAGTGACATTTGAAACCTACTGATTCAGGCCATTAACTTTTTTAATATCATGATCCACTGACATCAGAAACATCTCATCAGTCATATCATTTATTCTTTTATCCATTTATTTATACCAGTTATTCCCCTGCACTTGTATTTCACCAAAATGCTGTGAATAAGCCACCAAATAGGAGCAGCCACAGCCAGTGGTCAGTTCTTGCTCAGCTTCCACCTTGGTGTTTTAATTTCTTCTTCTAGCAAGTAGTCTTCCTCTTTTGGCTTCTATTTCTACCCAGGCTCATGATCTGTGGTTTTGTGTCCTACCATGCATTATTTTAATTTACCAGGACAATCCACAGCTTCTCAGCACAGACATAAGTTCGTTCTTCTAAAGTCTGAGAATATTTTTAACTTTCAATACATTTTCAATTGCTTTGGTTTTGTTTGATTTAGTTTGGGTTGGGATTTTTTTTTTTTTTTTCAATAAGCAAAGTAATTTTTTTTCTTTTATATTGAGGGAAAGACAGAGGAAACTGGATTCTACCCAAATGTACATTCTCAGCACAATGTGTCTTGTAACACAGTAAAACAGCCAGGACTGATCACAACAATCTATAGAAACTAAATAATACAATCCTGTTGCATAATATTCAACTTTGTGGCATAAAATTAGAACCCTACAGAAAATATAAGAAAATGACATATGTTACAAAGCATAAATGTCTTATACACATATTCAAATTTATTTTCTCATTACTTAGAAGGATTTTCTTTTGTATAGTGGTACCTGGAGAAGGAGAAGAACCTGTGGCAGTCACTGGAACAAGGACCTAATTTCTTTACAAAGCCAAGGAAATATCCACACAACCACACACCATCTGTGCTCTTGCCTTTTTATTCTCCTGCTGCACTGCCTCCTGCTTCATGTGTGTGTGTTTATCTTGTGGGCTGGCTTGGCTGCCTTGCTCGGGAGTGTCCTGAGATAGCACCAAGCCCAAGCCTGTGTGCAGACATGTCCCTTGCCACCAGGACATCACCTTTCCTTAGGGAATAGAGCTTCTTGCCCAGACAGCAGGATCAGAGCCCTGACGTAGCCAGGCCACAGGTGATTTACCACTCATGGCACCACAGAAAGGGTCTCACAACAGCCAATCATCCTCATGGGGACAAGTCTGTAGTTGTTCCCAACTCCTACGAGGAGATCTTCTTCCAAGGACCAGGACAAACCTCAATGAACAAGACTTTGCAGAAGAGCTTTCTTCTCCTTCTGGCTCAGAGCATCTCACAGGGGTCTCCACAATCAGCTCTAAAGTGCTGTAGCACACAGAGGGCAGCGCTCAGCCCTTTGGTTATGCACTCTCTGTTCTCCTTTTCAGTCCATTATTTGTCTGAATATGTTCTCATCCCATGTTTGCAACAGCTTTTAAGGTTCAGAAAGAATCTGAAAGCAGTAATTTTCTCTGGGATGACCTCGTGCAACTTCACAACAGCTGCTGACACTGAACAAATGACCTCTTTCACGTAAATTTGGTCCCAATGCAAACTATTCATGACTTGGATATTTCTTTTATGGATCTGCTGAAAGGGAGCAGAACCATGTGGAGAAAGAAATTTATGCAGAAAGCAGCTTTAACACTTTGCTATCTATTGCAAAAGGGCACTGTAAATTACTTCTCCCTTTTAAAGCATTTAAATCCTTTGTTGGAAAGCACATTGAGTGTTCTTAATGACATGATCACATTTTCTATTTCAAATTGTAAGTCCCCTGACCCTTTGATAAAATAGAGAAAATTGGTTTTGCTTTTACGCTACTCAGAGAGTTGTAAATAAAAGAAAGACATTTTCATTCTAATTTTAATAATATTTTCCTTCTAGCAGTTCTGCAGCATCAATCAGAAAGATACCAATCACAGAAAAAAGTTCTATTTCTAGGTGAGCCATCCATTTTTAGAGAGAAGTAGAGTCTTTATAAAAATTCTCAGAAGCAGAGCCAGTGAAAAATAATAACTAACCCTTTAAAACATGACTTTAATACATTTTTTTAAGATTACAAGGAAAAGACACCTTGCCTTTATACTAACAAAAATGCTGACAGTACTTATTAAGAAAGAGCAATGAATACTTTAGTCTAAAGTATTTAGTATATTCAGAAATATTCAGAACTACAGTATCTTTCCTTTCCTTGCTGAAACTTGAAGAGCTACAGCCTACACTTTCTAACCCAAATCCAGGCTCTCAAACCCACATTTAAGCACCTACACAGTTTCAGACTAATTTTAGGCAGCCACCAAGCTAAAAACCCTTGGCCAATACATACACTGCTAATTCAGTGTCTGGGATGATGGTTGTAAAGGCTCTGGGATTATGCCTAACACTACAGCTATGTTGATGCATGCTCACTACAAATATAGAAAATAATCCTCCAACACACCCAAACTCATCTCCAAGAGTTATTAAGGCACCAACCCAGTTACCATCTCAGGGCATGTTTGTTCTTCTCTCCCACCCCCTCGTTTTTATGTTCCTCACAGATCTTCTCTGCTCTGATTAACTACCCCAAAGTTCCTGTCTCAGCCCCTGGGGGTGCAAAAGGGATAATGCCAGCCCAGTTAACTCAGTATTTCCTACCAACCCCACAGAAGTGGTGCCTACCATGGGTTGCCAGAGAGGGCCCTTGCTCTCTTTTCTCTCCCCTCAACGCAACATTTGGCAGATTTCACATCACTTGTATCATGTGACCAGCACTCAAGAGTTTTGAGAGAATGGGCCAAAAAATTACTTTATAAACTGCCCAATGCGTAAATGTGTTCAGGCAGAGCGGGGGAAAGCCATTCTCCAAAGCAGTAAAGTTCTTACCACAGCATTACTCATAGCTGCGTGGAGAAACAGGAAAACCAGATAATCTATAGCCACCAAAAAGTAAGAATGACTCAATTGGAGTGACTCACAGTTCTGACTAACCTGCTTAACAGCTCTTTTTAAAAAGAATCACTTTTGAAATAATTTCTGTGTGCTCTTCCTCAGTTGCCTGACATTGCACAGTTTTAAATTGATCGCCAAAGCACAATCACAGTGCAGCTCTAAGCAAACCACAATGATGCATAAATGTACCTTAAAAGCTTTAAATAAAACATGTAGTAAATAAGTGTTAGGCAGCTGTATTTGTCTAGAACCTAGCAGATTATTTGTTAGGCAAGCATAAGGCAAATCCAGCTGAATGCCAGGCTGGGAGGACGCAGGGTTGAGTCATGCTGCACCATGGTTGAGTGCCTGCACCCAGCCTGCAGGTGCACTCCACTCATCCCTCCACCACATTCCTGTTCTGCGCAGTGAATTTCCAGCAGAATACAAAAGTAGCTGAGCCCTCTCCCAGTAGAGCTGCAAAAGCAGCTGGGATCAGGAACAGCAATGCTTTTAAGGAGAACTTGAGGAACAGTCACCTCCTGGAATAAAGTAGTTTGCATTTTTAAATCAATAGGGAGATTGTAATAGAGATGGAAGTTTAGAGTTCATTCATTATTAGCCCACTCTTCAGGGTAAATATTCCTCCTTATACACCATTAAAATGAATCCCCACTATTAAAAATGCTTATAAAACATTAACTACTTTTTGCATCTGTAATGAAGAGCAGACAAATTAATTTATTAATAGCTCGTTCTTATAAATAGTCATATGTCAAACAGCAAGAGGGCAGGAGAAAAGTAACCAAATCAAACCCATTCTCCTAGTGCATCATCAAAGACAGGGGTTTTCTAATTTCCCCAGTTACCACAAAGTGTCCTGTCAGCCTTTGCAGCAAATGAGGCTCATATCCACTCAAAGGAGCCAGAACTAACTGAAAAGGCTGGGAAATCAGCTGAAGAGACATACAGAACTTGCCCATTATATGATGCTCTAATTCATCTGCTATTCTACTCCATCTCTTGGTGAGTCTGTAGAGGTACCACATTTCAAAATTACACTTAACATCTAAAACTACACATGCAATAAATCATCCATGCAGCATTCCTCAAGAGTCGCTAAGCAGCTTTATCTGACATTGCCACTAATGGAAAAAAGGATTAATGGGCTTTGCTATTATTTATTACCCTTCCCTTGACTGTAGAAAATCCAGTTGTTTTCCCCAAGTTGTTGCTGAATGCCTTGACCCAAATCCCTACTCACAGCCTTAGGTAAGAACAAACAAAAATGTTGTCATTTCAAGGGTTACGCAGTAAACCAAGAACAGATTAAATTTAATCCATACTGAAAGTAGAATCTGATTGATTCGTGGATTGACTGACAAGTGCTGAAGACCAGTCAAGCATGTCTTTCTGTTGTCTGGAAGAAAGTTTCCATGTCATTTTTTTTTTCAGAAAATGTTTACTTATATGTGCTGATGAACAACTGATTTTCCACTGTCCTCAGCATCCTCATTCCCTTGCTTGTGCAGTGTATACTTTTAAACAGATCTGGAACTGCTCCACACTCAAAAGTATGATTAAGTGGTTACAACTAATGCAGCAGTCATGTAATGAACCATTTAATCCACCTTTAGGAGTTTCACCTGCTGCATCAAAGCGGTAAAGCCTCCGTATATTACAAATATGCCAATGCACAGATATTCAAGATTTCACACAAATACCTTTTGGTTCACAGCAAAATAAGGCTATAAAACATTTCTACTAGTTTATTTTTAATAGGTGGTCATTTCATTTCCTTGGAAAAATATGCTATGCCAAAGCTGTATTATGCAATGCTGCATTCATTAATATTTCATTTGTTGGCAGAAGCCAGCTCAAAAATCCGTTTTAAAATCCGTTATGAATGTAGGGAATGATGCCCATGAAAGAGTGAGTCACAACACTGCTGCCACTTCAAATAAGCCATCATCAAAATTTTTCATAATATCCTCTGATCTGTGCAAAAAATAACTTTTCACTTAAATAGGAAAAGTTTGATAAAACTGGAAGCACATGTTTCAGTTATAAACTCAAAAATAGTGACCTTTTCTGATATTGCTTAAATTTGTCTTAACAAAATTAAATATTTGTCATCAGCATCAATCTGTTTTCACGGCAACCCAAGGTGCACAAGAAGAATAACACCATGACATTCTCCCTCCCATGGTGGTGAAATTACAGACAGAACATTATGCACCTAGATAGAAAAGAGCTACCACGAATTTCAGAGATAATGAGGAATTCCTGAAGACCTCTGCCAGCTACCCAGGCAGGCTTTTATTACCTTGCTGCATAGCAACAATGTGCAAAACCTGCAAAGCAAAAGTCCCAGCAGCTACCCTTGCTCTTAATTCTTGATGTCTGTCATACAGAGAGTTAACAGGAGTTCACCACCAGCAGTGCAGCCTCCCTGCTCCCAGAGCACAGGCCTGAGATGTGTACAGAACATCCAGCAATGTCCAGCCCCAGGACTCATCCATGCATTTCCCTGGAAGGCAGTCCAGTCATACCTGTGTTAGGTGGGGGACTCCTCACCACGACCTCCAAGGAGATACAGAGCTGAATTAGCCTTCTGCAACACAAAGTTCTGCTGGGCTGCAGAGACACCCCACGTTTGCCTTGCTATCTCCTACACTGTCATTGTATTTTCTTCACCCACCTCGTCTCCCGCTTGCAAAGCTGCTGGTCTCCTCAGGCTCTCAGGGGAACAAATCTTAGCTGCTGTTACTTAAGGTGTCTCCTCTGCAATTAAAGATTTTAAGGGAATAGCCTCAAAACTTCTCGTATATAAGCAGACTGCCTCGTTCTTCCACAAGTCAAAAGGAGATGAGCAGGATGTATGTTCCCAAGGTACAGCCATTGCCATCATTTTAAATGTCATTGTAACATTGATGTAGACAGCACCTTCCATTTTTGGTACAGAACAATCATCTATGCCATGAAACACCCTAGGAATCTGAAGAATCACATAATTCCTATAAGTCAAGCCACCAGCTGGACATCTGTGTTTCTATCTAAGGTTCCACAGTGTGGAGATTTCAGAATATAATTTTTGCTACTGCTTAGGTCAACAAGACCCCAGAATTCACCCAGCTGTAGGATTAAGAACAACCACACAACTATGAGTATCTGACGACTTGTCATTGATCTACTAAAATATCCATGTAAATCCATTTCAGATACCAGCACCTACATAATAAAGTGCCTTCCTTCTATTATTCACACAAACATAAATCATTAATGTATCAGCATCATTTGAATCCAACTTCCTATAGAGCTACTTTGAACAGTTTCCTGCATGATTTTGCTAAATCCCTAGACAGTGAATATGAGCTTGAATGTTCTTTTCCAATTGCTATTCAAAATAAAATCAAAACTGGAAAGGACTGGTGTCGTAAATGAAGGGATGAAAAAAAAATGGTGTTGTTTTTTTAAAAATCAGTCTAAGAAAACTGAAGGGGACAAAAGAAAGGTGACTGTGTGGCAGGGATGTGCTGATGCTCTTTGGTTCACTGATGCTAGGTCAGTAACCTGCTAAAGCCCCCCCCTTGTTCCACACACCATGCATGTTAACAAGCCTTTTTACTTGTGGAATCAGAGCCAGGCTAAGAACAAGATGGAAATAAAAGGAGAAACAGCACTGCTCTTGCATCTGAAAAAAAAATTAATTACAAGTTCATGAATTGTTGAGTGTGAGCAGAAATTAAACCCATTAAAATATTACAAAGAGCACAAGTACCTCAGGTCATGGCTATCAAGAAGGCTGACAGAACCTGAATTGGTCAAGTGGGATGGGAAGAGGCACTGAAAGAAAACAGAGGAGAGGGGAATAAGTCTGGTGTTGAACTTGAAAAAGAAAAGACAGAGAAGTGAAAAGACTGAATCTTGGTAAGAATGAATTAATTATGATAGCAGAAATATTAGACTAGAATAAAAAGTACTGATAAGGACCAAGGTAATTTATCTTTCCAGCATATATAAGACACAGAAATCCTTTTCTTCTCCCTCCAAAACCTGTAATAAAGTCCTGCTAACCAAACTGTTTAGATAAGCCATCAATGTGAGTGACCCATTCTTACTGTGCAGTCTAAAGACACTGCCATGATTAATATCTTTTCCAGCTGTATCTAAAAATAGGCTGTCAGATCTATGAAGATTTGCAGATCTAATTATTCCAAGGCAGAGGTTTGGGCTGGTAAATATGCTTGATTTGTTTTACATTCCATTCAAAAAAATCAGGGATGTTACACCATCTTTTTCATTGAATTGATGCTTGAGCACAAAAAAGCCATCTGGAATTTCCAGCTATGGAGCCAAGCCCAGGGACTGCTCTTTACCCTCAGCACCCCAGAGAGTGAGGACTCAAATCCCAGGAAATAGATACACAGATAGTAACATATGCAAACAGGAAAACACAATCTGCATTTCTCCTTTGTTTGTATATTCATCTAACTGCATTTCTGTACCTCCAAATAATCAGTTGGTTGTGCAATTATGAATGCTATTCTTATATTCATCAAATCATGATAAAACTAATGCCAATTGTATGGAAAACTGACTTTTTTTGTGCATCTATTTTGATCTCCTGGTACTTTGCTAGTACTCTAGGGTTGAGAATATTCTATGTAGTACATTTTATAACAACCACTGCGAGTATGGAACAAATAGAAAATAGTTACAACACTGACTGATAAGAATTCAGATTAAAATTAGAATTACCATAACATTAAAAACCTTTTTTTCAACTCATTTTACTTTCTGGATGTGATCAAACCAAAAAAAAAAAAAAGAAGTAATTTATCAACAGAATTGTATGAAGACTTTTTCATGTGCAACTACCTCAGATGGGTATTTACATCAGATAATGTGATCTACATCAGCCACAGAGAGATTTTCATTTGAATTAATTCTCTCCTATTGCCGGCTCTAATTTGCAGATGTTGTAGGTTTTCAGTCTAAAACAGAAGCAGAAATTCTGGCATGTTCAATGTTTGGGAAAAAATTCATTTCTGCAATGATAGAGCCTAAACAGAGATAGGACAGATGGGCAGATGAAACCAGGGGACAGAAATAAATTATGCCTTGATGTTACCTGCTTAAGAGAAAACCTTGCATGAGTTTCTAGAGCTAAACCTAAACCACACTTTTCAGAACTCCATCACTTAGTCATCAGTGACAAACTGATGAAAAAAAGAAGTGAAAATTACCAACACAGTACCTATTTTTATCCAAAATAAAACATTTCCAGTTGCAGATTTTTTTAAAGAGAAAAATTACAGAACAGCCCATGCAGGGATTTACAAGGAAAAGGAAGAAAAGAGATGCTTACCCTCTCGCTCTCTTTTCAGCCCCTCAGCATCCTACCATTCCCATAATTCATGCACAAATTATACCAGGAACCACAGTATGATCTGTCTGTCCTGGAGTGTGAATATGAACTTCAGCTGTTAAATTCCAAAGACTTTGCCCCAAACTCTGGGCTACAGACATCTAATCACTCCTGACCTCTCCTCTTTAAACTGCTCCAGTTTGTACCATAATTCAACACATGGGAGGATAAGGGCTTTGGAGCCATCTCTTGGTTTAGTGACACCCAACTGCCCTCATGAATCCCATTCCCCAAATCTAAACACCACAGTAATGCTTCAATGATCTTAGTAAAGGAAAGAAGATGGGGACTAATCTTTTAACCAAATGCAATCTGCATAAAGCTGCACTTTTCAGTCAGTCTCTCATTTTTTTTAAAAAGTAAAGAGTTGTTCAGGAGCTCTGGTGCTCTTCCTGCTTTCTTAAGGCATCCTGATCTAAAAGTGTGCTCACTAAATGTGCTCATCACTCATGGAGGGAGGAAAGTCATGCCCTGAGTTCCTGTCCTAGTCTTACCACACCACTGAAACAAGTAGATACTCTTCTGGAGGATGTGGCAAAGGTGTGCCAAACTTTTTCCACAGCAACTTTGTCAGACAAACTGAAAAGCCCAATGCCATTCAACAGAGAGAGCACAAAGCACACAATGCCCTCCCTCAGCAGGTTATTAAACAGAGATTTATACAGTGTTTTGCACAGAAACCCTAGACTATAATTTTCATTTGAGTGAAATTCTTTCTTTAGATCAATGACATGGGAAGCAGTTATAAATCCAGGTTACCAGTGGAATTGTGTTGCTTCTAGTCAGTCCATTGCATAGGCTGACAAGGATTTCACAAAAATAGCTACGAATGCAGATGCGTCAAGTTTTTCTAATATTCACCATTAAATGCATCAAAGATTTAAAACTGGCACCACAACTCAGTGGCACTAAGTTTAATATTCTGACTGACTGCATAACCTTCAGGGCCAATATCATTTTACAGGTAATTTTACAGTATTCATTAGAATTCTAATGGAACTCAGCAGCATTGAATAATACACTGTGCATAAAGATGCTTTAAGGTCAAATCCAGCATACAACAATGAATAGAAAGGTCATAAGGTGAGAACCAGCTCAGGATGGAAGTTCAGTTTTTTGCTGATGAAGGTCAGAAGTGTTGGTGAATGGTTTATTCCCAAGGGGTTAAATAAATGAGATTTTCTTCCTACCTGGTGTATCATATGTGTTTTCACTCAAAATTTCACATGAGGTGAATGAATCACATGTCTTGACCTTCCCTCATGAAAAAGCTTGACTCATCTTCCCAACCCCTACTAAAAACCTTAGCATAACCCTCTTAAAAGCAACAAGCACTAAGGAACGCAAAACCGATTTGCTTATCAAGAGATACAAATATTTTCAAGCGAATATTGGTTTAAATAGTGAAGCCATAAGCAGCATGGCCTGAAAACACTCCAGGTTGCAGCAAGCTGTGCCCAGCACACCTGCAGTGGGCTGTGGCAGAGCAGCTGATGCTGCTCAGGCCCCAAGCAGTGCAGCTCTGTGCATTAAGAGCTGCATCCCACGTGCAATGTGTGCATGCACATCTCATAGAACCAGAGCGGGGCTGCTGCCTGCCCCTCTGCTCCAGCGTGCCCAGCATACCCCAGGCTGCCAGGTGCTGCAATGCAGACTTGTTCTGCCTCTCTAGATGTTCTGTGGGGAAATTGATCCAGCTTATTTATGACCACTACACCATCAGAGCATCAGGAGCTTCTTTGTCAAGTCCTAGTGATGGATCCCATTAATTTTATTGAAACACAAATTTCACATTAGAGTTTTGATCTCTCATTTTGAAAAAGACACTAATTCTCAGAAAGAAAATTTCCATGAAGCATACATTATTTCCTGCTATGATACTGTATATATTTTCTATTTCAAATTACAAAGATCTCTATGCATGCTAATGGTATATTATGGCCGGTAATACCTTTATGTACAGTATGCAGCCCCAGAGTCCCTAAATTACTCATCATTATGTGTTTCAGAAGCAGAATTTGCTCATATTTCTTCAGGTAGTTGGAAGTACAGTAGTTCTATTTAACCCATCCCATACACCAGTGGAGCCTGTTTGGTTAATATTAAGCAAAAGAAATAAGTCTTTTCTTTTGGTCCTCACATTCACATTTTAAATTAATCTAGGAGGTCCAAATCACCCTATTTTACTTTCAGTTCAGGCCTTACAAATAAGGACATCATAAGGGTTAAGGAGCTATGACATGACAAAAGGAAATGTTTAGCTGAAGATCAAAGAGAGAGAGAAATTAGCTAACTGCTGGAGCAAATCCTACCAGGATGTTGCTCACTTTCCATCCCTGGTGGGGAGATCAGGTTAGACAAATGTCTGTAAAGAATGGTTTAAGTGGAATTTACCTTTCCTTCAGGCAGAATTATAGACTAGATGACCTCCTGAGGCTTCCTTCTGGTCAGTGAGGAATCAGTTTACAAACACAGCAGCATTAATCACTGTCTCTGCAGTAGCCTTCCTGGCTCTTGTATCTCTCAGGATGATGCTCAGGAACTGTAGCTTCTATAGCAACACCACAGAGCTGCTTCACCTCCTTGCTTAGGGCAAAGCACTGGCAATCAGGAACACTTCTGAGACTCACTATAACTTGTACATCTTCTTCAGCTGGCTGTATCTTCCTGGGTAAGACAAAGTGTTCTGAAGCATTTCAAGCATCAGGTTTTCTAGTTGGCTGGCAGAACCTTTGTACCTCATCTGGTGAGAGGGAAAAGCAATGTTCTTTCAGGGTTCAAAAAGTTGTGAGTTTGAAAGCTGCTTGAAGGGAATGAGGACTAAGAGAAGGCCTCCTGCACCTGCAGGTTCCTGGCACTTCCCCAAGACCATCTGTGCAAAAACCTGTGGGAAGGAGAGATTTTTATATATTCAATGTATTAATTTTTTTTTTTCTGCTCTATTCTGTTTTGGGGCACTTACACTTCTTCTCAAAATCCTGTCACCATACAAACTAAATGGTTTCTATTTTAAAGTTCCCTTAGTAGAAGCTAAAGGATGGTAATAGCTCCATGAAAGCCAGGCATTCATTTTTATCACCTCCCCACTGCCCAGTATCTCCAGGTCAGAAACAGGTTTTCAATTTCCCTTTTGGCACCCACAGTAGACCTGTTACAGGAACACACAGTTCTGTGCAAGCAAGAAATCCAGAGACACTGGCAGTGTGTTTGTGGAGCAGGCAGACGGAAACTGATAGCAAAACCCTGGTGCACTTTGGGGGGAAATGGAAAAGTTTTAAAGTAATTTCTTATCCTGAAACCATTCAATTATACCTAAAATATGGCTTGAGATATAATAGGAAAACCATAATAGGAAAAAGGATTTGCAGAGTTATTTTTTTCCTCTTTTACCATGCACCTTTAACAAACAACAGCTGATATACCAGGAAAACACCCTAATATATCTGGAGAAGTGAATAGGGAGCAATTCAGAGAAAACAAGAGCATTTTATTCTTTTGGCTTTCAAGTGAGCACTTGCCTGAAATATTTAAGAACGGTCAGAACTAAATAGCAGCATACATTTCCTTTGTGTTAGGTGAGTCTTCTTTCTGTTTGTAAGAGCTGATTAGCCCCAAATGTTGGGGAAGAAGACAACACCACATCCTGCACTAAGGGAAGTCCTGCCGTGCTTCAGAGTGGGCAACAGAGGTCAAAGAAGCTGCTTTGTCAAACTAACACATGAAAAACCTATTGTGCAATTTATGCATCACTAATAAGAATATTAGAAAGGTTTTACTACTTTTCAAGACTTAGGTCAATTGATTCCCAAGAGCTTCAAAGCTTCATAAAAGCTCTTTGAAAAAGTTATGGCTTTTTGGCATACGTCTCTTTGCAAAATTTGTGACCAGCATCATATCTTGACAACCACTATTACAATAAATGCAATAAAAGGCAAAAATTGACTAGGAGGAATTTATTTCAGCATTACTTGAGATACCACTCATAAGAGGAAATATATAAAAAGCAAAATATGCACTTCTGAAAAGGAACATAGATGGCATTCTAACAGAGAGTAATATAAAGCAATTCTTTCAATAGCATGAAATAAAATATCTAAAAGCATAATGCCAGATGAAAACAGAATGCAAGTTATTAAAACTGCAAGAAAATGATCAAAATTATTCCACTATAATTTATCAGGAAATTCATCAGAGTGTCTATGGTACCTGACTAAAATAAAAGACAACAACAAAAAGAAAAAAACACATAAAATCCCCGTAAGATTCTTTAATTTTTATGTACAGACATAAACAGAGATACAGTTATGTTTCTCACAGGTATTCTCCCTGCTTTTTGATGTTCTTATTTTTAACCCCACTGATAAAGCAGAACTTCAGTTATATTCCACTTACTTATCACCTAATTTTTCATTAAAAGCTGCCACAATCACCAGCAGAACCTAATGGACCAGTGGTACATCACTGAAGCTGGAATAAAATGTATTTCTCATTGAATTTTGTGTTACTGGAGCATATAAGTGAATTCAGGATAGAAGATTATTCAGGTGATGAGTACCTTTAGGATCAAAAAGCTTCACAGGGGATTACATAAAATTTATTAATTTAGCTCATAGATGAGCTAAATTTTCAAATCTGTTGATCTATCTTTAAGATTCTAGATTCTAAATACCTATATATGCAACATTTTTCAGCAGTACTTTGGAAAACATTGAAAGAAGTCACCTTCTACAGTGTGTCCCCATGCACACCAGAATCCTAACTCATCCTGAGAGCAAACATCCTCAGGAAAGTGGTTCTTCGTGAGCCAGTGTGTGCCCAGGTGGCCAAGAAGGCCAAGGGCATCTTGGCTTGTATCAGAAACAGTGTGGCCAGAAGGACCAGGGAGAGCTGGGGGTGTTAACCTGGAGAAAAGGAGGCTCAGGGGGGACCTTATGGCTCTCTACAGCTCCTTGAAAGGAGGGCATAACCAGGGGGGTTCAGTCCCTTTTCTCAAGTAACAAGTGATAGGACAAGAGGAAACACCTCCAGTTGCCCCAGGAGAGGTTTCGATTGGATATTAGGAAGAATTTCTTCACAGGAAGGGTTTTCAAGCAGTGGCACAGGCTGCCCAGGGCTGTGGTGGGAGCACCATTTTGGAGGTATTTGAAAGACGTGCAGATGTGGTGCTTAGGGACATGGGCTGGTGGTGGACTTGGCAGTGCTGGGGAAATGGTTGGGCTCAATGACCTTTGAAATTCTTTTCCAACCTAAACTGTTCTGCGGCTGCATGAAGCTACCTCACAACAGACAACACAGTCTCAACAAAAAGGAATTATTTTAATAGACTTCATGTAGCAAATAGAAGATCTCAAGGGATCACCAATGCTTTTTTAGTGCTTCAGAGCTTGGAAAGCTCTTCAAGCACAAGGCAATAATTTTCTCTCCAACTGCATTTGATAACATCTAGAAAATAATTGTGCTGCTGATCAGTGGAGATAAATGCTATAGAGGGAGTGGTAGGGTCACCTCTATGGCACATCAATATTCATGATGAGTGGAAAATAATCTGAGATTTTCTAAACAATAGGGACACATACCAAGGACATCCTGTTGTCATCTAACTCAGATGTTAGGGTTTATGCCAAACTTAATAACAAAGCAAAATAATGGAACCCCTAGAGTATCTCAGTTGTCAAAATCTACAACAGAATTATGCAGATATTTATTTTGCACATTTTCAAGTATTACCACAATGCCTCTCCTTAAAAATAGACGAAGGAAAGCATTTGAACTGCAGCAGTACTGTCTTTAGTGTTGGAGTTTTTTTCCTCTTCTCATGGTTTAAAAAAAGAATAAGTATTGACATCTTGAGACCTTTGCAGTTGTCCTGGAGTCATTAATCCCTGGCTGACCTAATAAAATCAGGCTTTACTTATATTTCACTCATACCTTGTGATAGCCTTGTATGAACCCCTCATATTGTTAGTTATTATATTTGTACCAGACAACATGAAATACGACACCAGAAATAAATCACTTTCTTTTGTGGAGAAGAAAAACCACCTCTGCATTTAAAATCTGAAACACTTCAAAAAGTGTCTCATTCTCTATTAGCAGTACCATGGAGAAAGTAATTTTTTTTCCTTTAAGTGGAAGTCAGAACAGTGACTGTCGTACAATTACAGTCTCATTGATTCTACCACGAGATAAAACAATAAGCACTCTTAAGAACAGCTCCCTCTGCCAAGCAAAACAAACCTTACTAAACTCTTTGAGAAACGTCTTCTTCCTTGAAGTTTCTAAAAACTGGCATTTTCTGAATTTGACCTTTACATATTCACATTTTGGCCCCCAATTGATTTCATTTCTACATAAATAAAGGAGTGCAAGTGTATGTGCTAAATGTTTGCAATAACTAGAGAAGCATTTGTTGCTACCAGCTTGTTTTTCTTGTGTTCTTTGTGCAAAAGTAGCACCTACAAATACAATTCTTACAGAAGCTGTGCCCTTCCATTTCCAGGGAAAAGACTCTCCCATGCCATCACTACCACTCTTGATTTTTCCATTAGTCCCCTGCATAGGCTACTGTCTCTGAAAAATGCACCTGGCAAGACACTGAAGTGTTCAGAGATCAATAAAAAAGGAGCATAAAATGAAAAAAAAGCAACTATCCCAACTTGAATTATTTGTTGTTCAGTTCCAGCACATGTGTTTCTCAGTAAAATACACATGCCTTGATGGTATTTTAGTTTTACCAAAACTAGAAGTCATGCACTGTTTGAGGACAAGCCAGGACAATATGTGTACAGGTATACATTTTTCCTTATCTTGCATTTATTATAGATAAGTTGAGGGTTCTATTGCATCCCAAATATTAAAGAAACAATTTCTAAATTAATTTTACAGCTCGTGAATTATGATTCAACCAATTTATATCCACCTCATCTCAAGAAAGAGTGAGATTTACAGTGAAGTCAGCAGATAAAAAAAAATACTGCTAACCCAAGGCAGTACTGAAAAATGGGTCAAGAAAACGAGAAAAAAAAAAGAGTTCTTATGTCAGGAACCCATAATTTAATTTGCCTCATGTTCAAATCAAGAAAAGAATCAAAGATTAGCAACCACACAGAAAAAGTAATGTACAGATAAAATGTATGTGTGTGTAACAAATTTTTTGGCAGTTCTAGCTTTGACAGGATTCAAGTCTGTAAGTTTGGGTGGGTTTATTTATCTTGGCTACAGTTTTTAATTTATTATAGCTTAATTCGTAGGTATTAATCTTCTTATTACATCCCATACATCATACTGAAATATACTATGATATTTCAATGCATTTTGATTTTTTTTTTTTGGAGAGTATACACAGCTACCTTCTCAGTCTTGTTTCTTTTGAGAATCTTTGCAATTATTGCCACATTCAATATTATAGAAAAAAAAAACCAACTTCATATGGCAATATTGAACCCAGTAATCTTTAAAGAAATCACACCACAAAATTTCCTTTTTGTTTCTGTGGAATATCTCATGATAACTTAGACAAATCTATCTGAGGCACCTCAATCTTTAAGCAAAGCAGCCCACAACTAACCATGGGTTTATGGATCCCTCTATGCAGGCTCATCTGAAGCTTCTGTGGCCTCAGCTTCCTGTTTTCTATTTATTTATTTGCAGGGTGGGATACCATTTTCATTTCTTATCTTGGGCAATTCATAAGCTAAATTAAGTTTGCCTCTGTATTTCCTTTCTAAGTAAGACAGAAATACAATAATTGATAGCATGTACTAAATATTCCTTGAAATTGCATTGGCAAGAAGTCAGAGAATAATGTGCATGGGTAAATTGCTGCCAGTCACGAGCCTGGCCCAGTGAGAGGCATTTATTTTCTGAGTGTGTGGCCTGATGATACTGAGATGATTCTCATTAATCCAGTGACTTTGGGCCCCTTTTGGTATCAAGTGTGATTTAACAGCCTCCAACTGACAGACAGCTATATCAGATATTCCTGCCTCACGGTGCTATTACATGTCTGGTATTTTTTTCAATGTGAAGCTGTTTTATTGCCTTTATTCCAGATACCACTTTAGAAACTTCCAGAGGGCTGTGAACTCCTTGAGCTTGGAACAGCACAGAAAGAGTCTTTGTTGAGGGACAACCATGCCATGGAGAGATTATTTTTAGCTCTTAAGAAAACCAGACAAAATAGTGCCTTGATCTGGATAGCAAACTGCCTAAAAATAGGCATATGAGAAATCTTTCTATTTTTCCACTCTGTTTCACATATGAGTGACTTTCTCCCAGAGGAAACACTCACCAAACAGACCTCAGACTCTGACAAGCAGGGAATATAACACCTCAGAACCGTATCTCTACAAATTTTATACCCTGTGCTTTCCAGCTGGTTCAAAAGCCAACCAGTAGAAGTGACCCAGGCTTCCTCTCCCACCACTGCCTTGGCCCTCTCTGAAAGGCAGTGGCCAGGCAGAGTGAGACCTTGAGCCCAGCAGTAAAACGTGCAGTGTTTTCCCCTCAGTATTGCTTAGATTGGCCATGAGACATAATGGCACTCATCTGTCTCAGCAGGACAATAATTCACCCAAGGGTCCCCTGGTGCTCTGGTTTCTGAACTCCTTGAAGATAATGCAGAGAAAAGAGGAGATTGCTCAGCTTTTGGACACCTGGGTTACACTTCCAGTGTGAACTGATGCACTGATCCTGCGAGGGGTTGAACCAATGCCTGAGGTGTGAACTTGCTGTTGTTCTTCATGGAATTTGTACTCCATTTAACCACAGCATTAGAAAAGATGCTACAGTAAAACATGGCTTGAACATCTCAACTGTTTTTCAAGGCTTCATGAAAAGCTGAAATATTATCTCCATCTTAACATACACAAAGCTGCAAATAAACTGAAGGTATTGACATATGTCTAAATGCCAGTATTTATCATAAGGAGCAAGACTATATATAACAAATCCCAGAACTGATCAGTGCTCAGAAATGTCAATGTAATCCCTCAAATGAGGCAAAAAAAGACAATGAAACTGTCACCCTAACTAAATCAAACTGATCCTTCCTAGTGAGAAGGAACATGAGAAAGAATCTCTATGACCAAAAAAAAAATATTTTTGCCCTGACCAGCAAGATATAATGACATTAAGAACACCCAAAACAAGAAGTCCAAGATAGACATAGACAGATAAATCTAACCCTGTGATCTATGTCAGGATATGAAAGGGAGACTTTAGAAAGAGCCCAGAGCTCCTGTGGAGTGAAAAAGAAAGATTAATAGAATTTTCAAATATCTGGCTATTAAGCAAATTGCCTTCTCCTCATGAGAAATTTAAATTTTCCTGAACTTTCTTATTTGAAGGACAGAGGGAGAAAAGCAACAGGCAGTGACCAGCCCAGGTTCCTGTGCTGACCAGGCAGGTAATAGGGTCATAAAATAAATTAGGTCAGCATTAAGGTAGCACTCCAGCAGCATTTCATATGACAAAGAACAGCCAAAGCATCAAGTGTCTCAAATGTTCACCCTAAAGTTAAGCAAAAATGGCAACTTTCTCATAAAAATATGTTGATCTATATGTGGATATTCATATGAGTACTCACTTTCAGATAAACATGAATATCTCAGTCTGGTGTCCACACTATAAAGAGCTAATATATTTTTGCCAACTTAAAATTGAACGTCTAATAAAATAAACAACATATAAGTAATCAGCTTTCTCAAAAACAAAATTCACCACCCTCTGAAGTACTGTCAGGGTGCTGCTTTCAAATTTAACGGGAGGATTGTGAAGCAGAGAAAATTATGATACTGGTGCATGTTTGACTTTTCACTCAATTAATATGAAAATATTTGTAGACTGACATAAGAAGTCAATTTTTACAGTAAAACACAAAAAATAAACATAATGGTTTATAATTTGGCTATTTCCAAGTATTTCTAGCATACCTCTCCTGGAAACTTGCAACCACATCTGCTGTGGTCACTGCTGCAATTCCAATACAGCGGGTAAAGTTAATTTTAAACTGGTTAACACAACCACAGGCACTTCTTACTTTGCTGTAGTGAGGCCAGAGCTCAGCATGGGCTCCTTTTTTCCATGTTTAATGAGCTCCTAATTTGATTTTTATAACTTACATGGGTCTCTACAGCTGCACTTATCCTAAACTGTCATTTTCTTTACATTTCACAGCAGTTTCAGTTATCAGACAAGTAGGCACATAGAACAGAAACATTTAGAACAAAAATCTCCTGTAAATCAAGGAATGGACACACTCCATAAATACATAATAATAAAATTGCCTTTCTGCTTTCAAGGTGCATTTTAAAATGAAGCTTGTTTTGTCATCAATCTGAGCAAACTTGTTGGAAAAAACTGAAATGGACAGATGAATCTAATTCAAAGAGGGAGAATGAAGAGTCAAGCAGCTCACATTTCCTTGGTGACCACTTCTTTATACTTTCATTAACCTGCCTCACACCTCTCAGCTCCACTGAAGGGAGACTAAGCAAGTTGTCCATCCCACACTAAACTGCAGGACAAGGGTCCCTCTTGCCATCCTGGAGGCTGTGTGCTTAAAGAACCCCTAAATGTGATGAACCCCTGGCTTCTGACACCATTCCTTGACCTCATCTCAGCCCTGGCAGGAGCAAGGTGTAAACTCAGCCCTTACCTGTCAGCCCAAAAATAACTACCAGTACCACTGCAAAAGCACGCTGTGTTTTCCCTAGAGCTCCGTGACACCTGAGGCTGTGTGCTTTGGGTGGATGCTATCCAGGAGCCCACCCACTGTGTTCCTGCACCATCTGCTTTCTCAGCAGAGCCACATTACACTTTTACAAGCCTGGTGAAATCTGTGGTCTTCCTAGGCGCTCAGGTGTGACCAGGCTGAGGGATTAAAATATTCTCAAATAACATTGCAGCAAATTATTCTATTTACCATTTTAATTATATACAGCTTCTTTAAAACTCTGTTATCACTTCTCAGGGCAGTCCTTGCTCATCTGAACAAATCTTTTAAAATGAAACCCACAAGAAAAACTAGAAATTCTGATGCAGATCGTTCCCAAAACACACTATGGACTATATGGGATGAAGTTTTTGAGCAGGTGAGAAAAATGGAAGCACTTTTTATAAAAAAATTGTAATTTTGAAAAAAAAAAAGTAGTAAACTTTCCAAATCAAAGAATTAAGAAGAAATACAAGATACAGAATTCAAAACACAGCTGGAGGAGAGAAAGTCATTGTGGCTACTGTTCTGAAAACCTCTGTCAGTTTAATTCTCTTCAGGACAGGTGGTGAAGGAGTCATAGATTTAAGGGAGGAGCATTTAAGAAAGCAATACTTTGGCACATTGAGGATTTTAATGGAAAAAATTATCCATAAGAAAATATCTGCAGCACGCAGTTCTAATACAATTCTCTGTCACTAAATGTCACTAAACCTGCAAAGGCTAAAGGATGAAAGCTGTCAATTGTAAGGGCTTAACTAAAACTTTTTCTCAGATTTTATTTTGTAAAGAAATAATATATAGCCATAAGCCAGCAAAAATTAACATATGGATTGAATTTCAGTGAGGATATTGTCTTTCCTGTGACCACTTTAGTACAGTCTCTAAAACAAACAAGTCAGAAGCTTAAGTAGCAAAATTTTCAGAACTTTCTCTGAAGACACCTTAGGTTTTTCCACACTGAATCTGAACCTCAACAAAACTTCATCTGGTATTTTCTGCTTCATAGAACTGCCAAGATAAAAAATACAAAATGCATTTGTGCTCACAAAAAAATAAATTATCCACTTATCAATCTTCTCAAGAGATAAAAGTATTTCTCAAAATCATCAAGCAACTTGTATATCACAGTTGATTTTAAACATCTTAACAGTCTGACTGGATGTTTGCTTGCATTCAATGTAACCACTGTCTTTTCCTTTTACTATTTAGTCTCCCACTTTCAGGCTACTAGATTTCATGCTTTGCAGAGAAAGAGTCAAAAGAAGCAGAAATAATAGAACAGATTTAGAAATTGCAAATAACAGCCATTTTTTGCCAGCCAACAGAAACATCAGAGGTGACATGCAAAGTTGGCCAGTGTGAAGTTGCTCCACACGAATTTTCCAATAACTCAGGAATATGCTATTTGTCTGGAAAACTACTGAACTTCAAATCTAGGAAGAAAACTGCCCCTGCTGACATATCCAGTTCAACATATTGCAATAAAACCAAAGCAGAAATTCAGAAACTTCATTTTTACAGCAGTTATATTGTGAAGTAGTAGCAGCGTGAAGCTTTGGTTTGATTTATTTTTTCTAAGAAATTATTCCTTATGAACCCTTTACATAGGAAATGGAAAATAAATAATCATTAGCTTTGAGATATACTCTTATTTCACTTATATCACTGTATTACTTGGAAGAAAAGTACATGCAATATGTATGATGCAAAAATGCCAGAGCTTTGGGAAACCCTGAACGAAAATGGAACATTCCTTGGAAAATGTGATGGAAAATGAGTGCCAGTGTTTCACACAGAAGTCATCAAAGTATCAGGGAAAATAACAAGCAGTGATGGAGAACAACACCAGCCCCAAGTACTGAACTGCAGATGAACCGAGTTGCATCGCACGCGAGGCAGTCTGAGCCAGGTGTGACGACTGAACACCTTGGTGCCCCTCCTGCCCTGGCCATAAGGTCTGAGCCCCTTTCAGACCCAGGCCCTGAATTCACCATGCACCCGCCCAGAGTCTTGGTCAGCCACAGCTGCGCTGCCAGGGATGTGTCTGCCCTGCCCACCAGTGGTCCAGGTGCCACTTGGGAGCCTCCAGTCCACTTTTCCTTCCTCTCAGGGGCATCATGACTCAAGGAAAGACCACTGAGCCCTAACATTTTCAGAATCCAAGTGGGGCACAAAATTGCCCTTCTAAACCTTCTTCCTGTTACCAACAAACTGGAAAGGTTATTTTAGTGTATACGTGTCCACCATTACAGGTGTGACTTGACAAGAGCTCCAGCTGGAGTGACACAGGCAGGACTCAGATGTTGGATGGCATGTGAGGGCACAGCTTCTAATTAATTTACAGTACTGGCCATATGTAAGAAAAGTTTCACGGCTGTTTCTCAGAATTATAGACTAGAAAAAATGCAAAACACATTTAACCACAAATATTAAAACACTTCCATTAAAATATTCCATGCACAAGTCAAATTGAAAGAAATAATTCCTTCTTCTTCCCCAGGAATCTGGGCTTTTACTAATGCTTTCCCTTATTCCATCCAGGGGTATGCCTGTGGCATGCAAGGAGAAGTTATTGAGACTTTTACTTAGTGACAAAAATTTTCCGAGCCTTCTCTGCAGAATAAAAACTTTGCCTTCAAACCAGCTGAGCAGTAAAAGCCAAATGTTACCCTGTTAATAAGAAAGGGTCTCCACAGCAATCCCCATTGGTCATACCAAAAGCATTTAGACTTCATCCTTTTAATTACCCCCAGCAACTTTTTATCACTGAAGTCCAGTACTGTAATACAGTGAAAAGCAATGCCAAATATTATTTTTGTTAGCCACCAAAATTATTTCATTACTTCATAAACAGCCAAAAACTTAATTGAATTACTTCACTGAAGTTAACCATAATTGAATCTTCAGATCACAAGAAAGCCAAAGCAAAACAGACAGCATTTTAACCCAATATGCTGGGGATTCAGGAAAGTTGAAATATTAGAGCAAATTATTAATTATTTAATAAAATAGAAGGCAAAACAAGAGGCTTTGTATATTTGTACAGCACTATATTGCTAGTATATTCAATTGCTATAAAGCTAGCTAGTCACTTCTAGGTTTAGAACATTTCATGAAACTTGGTAATTAATCTATTGGCCTAACAATCCCCTATCAGAAATTTGAGAGAAATAATAGAAACAACTTTCTGGCCATGTTCATCCTCTCTGGAAATGCTTTGGAATTTGTTGCAATCAATAGCTGGCATTCTCATCCTCCTGTACAGATAGGTTTTTGTGCTATTACTCTCAATTACTGAATTACTCCAAAATAATTAAATGTAATAAAACCATTAGATGGTTTGTGGTATCAAAGAAATCATCAAGGAGGACCAGGGAACTTCTTTCCCATCCCACTGAATTTCTATTCTCAGTAATAAAGCAATATCTGAACCACAGTTACATCACAGACCAGCAGCCTTGGAAAATAATATTACCACTGTTTTCATGATGATTCATATCTCTAATTTCCAAATTCTCTTGACAGTCCTCCTGTGCCACAAACAGCATTAATGTCACACTAGAAGAAAACCACAGATCTTAAGTGCCATTTCTGAGAAAGAATCTTGTAAAATTCATTGTCTGTTATTTCCCAGGCTAGGCAATTTTAAAAGACAATCTGCAGGAGAGAAACAAAGTCAATGGACAACAGGTCTTTAATATTGCTCAGAATAACAAATCGCACAAAGAGCAAAATAAAAACATATTTGACCATAAAACCAAAAATATTTAAACAAAAATATGAAAACTAAAATATTACATAATGATGGCTCTCATTTTAGGAACAAATCTGCATGCCATCTTTCCCATGCATTCTGAGTCATGAAAAATGCAAAATGCTAACGTTCGGGTAGAAAGCTAAAATGAATTCAAGTAGTTGAAGAGTTCTGCTCCCTAACTTTGCTTCAGCAGCAAATAAAATCGGCTTTGAGACACTTTCTTTCAACCCCTCCCTGTGTGAAGAACGATTTGACATTCCCTCCCTGTGGAGCGGAGGAACAGCTCCAAAAGCAGAGCCCAATGCCCGGCTGCATTCCCGCAGCTGCTGATGCTGGCACCGTGTGCTGCCATCACCATCAGAACGACCCCGTTCCCTGGAGCCAAGGGCTGCCCCACACACATCCCAGAGGTCTGGAGGAATGGCACATGCAGAAGGAGCTGGCTATTTATATATTTCTGCATCTGCTTTAATTACGCTATCGCTACAGCGCACAACAGCAACACACTTTATCAAGCACTGACAAATTTTATGGTAATTGAAAAGCCCAATTAGCAATTCTCACACCACGAGCAGATTTTTTTTTTTTGATGCAGCAACAGTAAAAGAAAGAAAAATTTAGAAGAATAAGGCTCAAAGGTATTTGAAGTTCCAGAGAAATCCAAGTCTGTAATTTAAAGTATATTTAACACGTTTGAAATCTATTCTCCTCAACAAGGGCTCTGGCTTGGGAGTGTGCTTCTCAAACCCATTCTCTGGAATTCTTCCCTCATTGACATAACTAGCTTATGGTTTCTCTGGAGGAGAATTTTTTCCCATAGGAACCATCAAGAGCCAAGAGAAAATGCAACTTTATCTTAGGAAGTTGCATGCCATCTTAAAATATTTCTGAACAGAAATACAATCAGCAGCTACACTTGGCAAAAGTGACACTCATAAATGAGAGTTACCAATTAACTGCAGTTAGGAAAACCCTGGGTTTATATTGATGCCATGTGATGTTAAAAAAAAAATCCACAAAAATTTCACAGGGACTGTGAGCCAGTCTTGAAACCATTACAACAAGGTGCCAGAGCAGCAGAGAAATGAAGAGCCCCAGGAGCTGAGTGCTGGAAATCCTTATTTCATTGACAATTAATTGTTCAAATATATTCAAGCCAAAACTCTAACAGAGTATAAAGTTATTATTTAACTTCTTGGTGCCAGATAGGATGAAAATAGGATCTCAAGTTAGCTTAGACAATTATAAAGCCAAAAACTACACTCCTAAGGAGATCCATGTATGTAAAGGACAGTACAATGAAGACCACCACACACACAATGTGAATTCTGTTATATAGGTGTGAGTGACCAAATCACCTGTTTCTGTATCATTCTTTGTTATCATTTTGTATAAAAGGCTGTTCTTGCATGCTGAAATGAGTGATGCCTGGCACTCCATTCTCAGAATGATAACAAAACCAAATAGCTCAGTGTGTTGATTTGTTCTTGCACGCTGGGTGAAAGAACCCTGCTTGAGGGACAGCCACACCACACAAAGCTTCCCTGTGGTGCTTTATACACCTTTCACCCCTAAAGCATCTAAAGCAAGGTGATTCTACTCAGTTCCCAGTCAAGATATGTCACCAGCTGGATCAGAGATGCAGCCCTGTTATCCCAGAGAGGTTTAGGCAGATGCACAGCTACGCCAGCGACGAAACCTTGCTGCTTAATAGGAGAGACAGACTCTAAGTATGAAATAAAGCAAACTCAACCTCCACCTTTGGAGGAATTATGAATTTTCTAGCTCAAAATAGTCCTTGGTGTAAACAGGACTGACTTCACTTTTTACATAGACTACCAAAGCTCTTAAGTTACATAAATTCTATTTTCATAAGATGTTAATAGGAAAACAGTTTCTGTAATTCTATTTCTTCAGCTCCAGCCACACACATATGACTCATGATGTTCAAAGCATTTCAACTCTCAGGGATATATATTAGTGCCTGCCTCATTCAATTTACCATGGCACTGTTCTGCGGAGATAGAGACACCTGTTTTATAACAGGGAGAGAAACAAACTGCTTGACAACAATTAATGAAAAACTTTGCTTTGGCATAAAGTCTGGAAAACTGCTATTTCCTCAGTCTGTCGTGCTTTCTGAAGGAAGGGTGAGATATTAGCAAATTTTAATGACTGCTCTTAAAGGAAAATGAGGGATATCCAGAGAATTATACTTGCAGATTAAAATCTGGTAACCTAAAACATCTGTGGAGTTTTACTCTCAAAGTCTCAAAGCTGAAAAATAATCCACTGAGCTACAATTTATGATGATTTCCAGCAACACTTTCCAAGGATATTGTACATGTCACTTGTTACTGAATTTAATTTTACTAGACTGGATGAAAACTATTCTCTTTTGTTTGGAAAATACTCAAATGTTCTTTCCTTTCTAATTTACTTTTCCTAATTTCTGTGCTTTCTAACACTGAAATTTAGAAATGAAAGCTTGACCTTTGGCACAATGCTTGCTTAGAAAGCGTACTTCCGTAATTTCTGTCTGCACCTCCATTGAAGCCACTTTAAAAATTCCCTATGGCATCCCCTGTGACAGTATCCAGCATAGCTGAGCTGGCTCTGGACAGCGGATCACATTCCCCATAACCATTCATCTATCAGAGAGGATGTGACTGTGTCTGCTTTGCCTGGATCTGTCTGTCCCTCCATGCCCAAAGGCAGTGCTTGAAAGGACTTGCACTTGCTTTCTCTTGACCAGCCTGATTGCATCAGAAGCTTTATCACACACTTACCATTGCCAGTTATTTTTTGTCATCTTTGGTCTTCACTACTAATTGCCATTACCTTTGCATATTTTATGAAATGAGTATCTGGTGAGCAAAGAAGAGAAACATCAACCTTGTGATCCCTTCCTTCAAAACACACTTCATCCATTTCAGACTTGTCTTGGTGTGCCTGCTAGTTTGTTAATCCCTAAGCAATTTCTGAAAAAAACATCCTCGATAGATGTGACAAGGTATGTCTGCTCTGTATCACTAATAATTTGTACTCTAAGGGCTCCAGTAACTCTGCACGCCTCTTTACAAAAGGCAACATGAGTATTTTGGCATTGGAATAGGCAGGACAAAAGACCAGTTTCCCATAACAACAGTGCTATTTGTGCTTGCTCGATTCAGCAGCATTTAGCAGTCAGCCTGGTGACACTGCTCTGGTTACAGTGACACAGATACCCTCAAATTTAGCCAGCAGAGCAAGTAAATCTGAATTTGATAATTGGCTTTCATATTAAGACAAATGCCCAACAGGATAGATCTGCCTTGATTGTTTTGGTTTTTTTTCCAAAAGAAAAAGTTCCTGCAGCATTTTGAGATTCCTGTATATGCTAATAATCTGTCCCCCAAGACAGACACTTTTATTTGCCCTTAATAATGAACTTAATATAGGGATTAAAACTTCCTGCTAAGCACACTGTAGACAGCTATCAAACACATTTCTGCATAGCTGATCCATAAAATGAGAGATTTTTATATGCCCTGAACTTAAATCTTTATGAATCATAACAAAAAAATAAGTAGACACAGATCTTGTGGCATCATACTAGTTTACTTTAACAAGGTGTAACAGTAATTGGAAGACAACTCTTGGTATACAAAATTAAAGTCACAGAAGTCTGTAGCCTGCTCACCTACAGTGAGTTGTCCTCTCTTTTCCACAATAAAAGGAATTGGATAAATGTTAAATTACTGGGGCAAGTTTCAGTTGTGGAATATAAGAGCACATGACTGAAGTAACCAAAAAAGGGAAGCATCCCCCTGTTTTCTCTGAAACTGCTTGTGCTATAAAAGCAGCAGCACAAAGGCATTCCAAACAACAAAGAACATATTCCATGTCAGGGATGTGAAAAAAAAGTTGTGTGGTAACTAGCCTTGCTCTCAGTTCAGAATTAGCCATTAATTTGGGAAAGCTAGACTTCCTGTTGTTGGGGGTCGGTTCTTTCCCTTTTCCCTCTGTGGAATTTTCCCCGTTGTCATGCTAAGTTACCTGTTGACTGGGCCCTGGTGGCAAGGGGGAGGGGAGAGGGAAACCCCTCGATATCCAAACATCCAGAAGAGCAGACAGAAGGCTCTGGCTCTCCCCATTTCCCCCGCGGAGTTCAGACGAGAAGGACGATCGGTGCCTGAGTGCCATTCCTGCCATCCCAACACCAGGAGCCATCCTCACTACTGTCAGACCCTGCCCTGCTGCCTTCTCTCTGTAACCTGCCACCATCCAGCACTCTGCTGAGCACCAGGACCCACACCGTGAGCGGAGGGCTCTCTCCATCTCTCTCTCCCCCTGGGACAGCTCTGCCATCACCCCCAGCCCTCCTGCGGCTCTGCGGGACCCGCCCGCCCCCAGCACCGGGAACTGCAGCTCAGGGAAAAGGTGCCTGCAGCCAAAAAACACTGGGACTGAGTTACTGTTCTGTTTGTGGGTAATTTCATAGCTGTTGTTGTTCTTGTTTGTCTTGTTAGATATACTAGTAAAGAACTGTTATTCCTACCCCCACATCTTTGCCTGAGAGCTCCCTTAATTTCAAAATCATAATAATCTGTAGGAAGGAAGGATCACATTTTTCAGTTCAAAGGGAGGCTTCTGCTTTCCTTAGCAAACACCTGTCTTTCAAACTAGGACACCTGTCCTTTCCCAGTCATGTACTCTTGAGAGCATCATTCTTTACTGAAGCATTGACCAAGAAACTGGGCAGCAATTCCTTGTGCTTAGACTTAAGGAAAAGGTGATTTTATGGCAACCAAATACCAACATTTTGGTTCAGAATCAGGAGGCTTCACAACACACCCAGCAGGTTTCTTGATGGCAATACTTATTCACAACAGACTGAGGCTACAGCTCTCTGTCCTACATACTTACTTCATGGGTTTTGGACTTTGTGCAGTACACATCTTTTGGGGAGAAGAATGTCACATCTAAAAGCTGTTTTTAGAAGTGACCTTGGCATTAGATAATATTTTTAGACCAACTGTAGAGCTCAATGTAAATAATGCCCCTGCTTGCTGGAGGTCAGCTCACTTCATTGAAGTGCTCCAGTCCATGCTCAGACAAGACACTACCTCCAACTAAATGGCCAAGTGATTTTGTTCTTCCCGTTTTGCTAGAAACAAATTACTGTGCATTTTCACTTCAACAGAGTGATAGTAACAGACAGTCGAGGCTACAACTTTATTGACTGGCCTAAGGTCTTGCAGAGTGAATATTTACCAGCAGCATTTACTTAGTTTTGTTGAAATTAATAAAAACAAGTGAGGAAATTCACACCAGTAATTAGCTCATTTGACAATACTACTTAAATAATAAAGCATTGCTTTCAAGTATGGCATATTCAAGTAAAATTCTGCGGGCAGGGGGAATAAAGTAAAAAAGCCTTCTGCTGACCCTCACCAGACCTTGGTTGTACAAGAACACGCACCCATGAACATTAAGTTCTCTGAGAAATGTGAAACTAGATGTCTGAAGGACACAGAACTTAGGGTTCTGCAGAAATTTCAGTTAGGGAGACAAAATCACAGTAAAATAGTTTTCCAATAGTATTTGAGAATTAAGCAATTTGTTTATTCAAAGTGTATGGGACAAACACAAGGCAGAAAAATTTGCTTTAATTCCACTCTGTACCCAAAGGGATTTGACCTTAAATCCCTGAGGAGAGTGCTCTAGCTCCAGTAGAGTTCAAGCTGAACAGATACAGCCTCCCTGATGATACACTCCAGCATTTATAAAAACATTTACACACACTTATTTTTTCGTTTTTCTCCTCTCATTGCAGCTACTGAAATTCAGTTTTTTTATAACTCCGATGGACATCCAAACCATTACTTACCAACAGTATGACAGGAAGAAGTTAAATTCCTTGTGACCATGAAAAACCAATTGCCAGTTGTTTGACTATGATAAAAAATGTAGAAATAAAAAAACACCCAGAATTTCTGTCTCAGATCCAGCAAGGAGTGAGGAGCATGTGCAGGTCCTCCACCAGACCTAAGCAACCACTGTGATTAGAAGATGCCCCCTCACAGAACAGATGATTGTTTCAACAAGACTTGGTAATGCCTATAGTGATAGAGGTTTGACATTGGGAGGTACTGTCTGCTGGCAATTGAAACTGTGTTTTTTAAAGTATTTTAAAATCTTCTCCCTTGACTTTTAACTTCCAAATGATGTGTACTGCTCTGCTAGTATTTGATTAGGTTTTGGGAAACGCCAGCCTGTTTCTGCTTCAATGGCTTTGTTTAAAACCTTGAATTATCTTTCCTAGTTCTCTCAAAAAGCTATTTCCCACCTAATGTGGTTTATTAATCTGCTGCATTACTGGCAAAGCAAACTGAATATTAAGTGGGATACTTCAGCAGCATCTGGCAGTACAAAATATCTGGGAAATACTTGAAATTGTTCTGAATCATAACATGTTTTCCTCAGCTGTTTTACTGGAGAATGAAAAAAGCTCTGAAAAAACCTCACAATATCTTAAAGACTGGAATATGTACCATGATTTCCAGTGGCTTGTCTATTAGCTTAGTCCATGTATTTTTACTCCAAAATGCAAATGGGGTGGAAGACATTGCTCAGGTTCTAAGTTTTATGGGTAAAATATTCCTTTAAGAAGTTTTTTTGATAAGCTATGTCCCTGTGGTCAGACAAGTCTGCTGGAGAAATGATGCAAGGAAATCTAGTCTTGGGGCATAACATAATGCTGTTTGCTTAGAGAAATGTCAGTCTCATAAAAGCCAAGTCTTTCCGACAGAAACACAGCAAAGGAGTTCAGTTATTGATATATTTACTGGTTGTATCTCTGTCAACTGGTGCAACTCCACACCAGTGCAAATCCATTAAATACTTTCTGACACCAGGCAATTCCTCCTGGCCGCTCAGGTGACACCAACATATGAACCATGATTATAGGGATTTATAAGCAAAATAAAATGCTATAGTAATACTGAGAAAAAAAAAACATCCACACAACCCATTCAGGAATCAACAGTACTTTTTCTGGGGAGTTAGCTGGTGACAGTGGCCTGCATTTATCTGTCTACAGCTGATACATATCAGCATTGAGACTTTGAGAAGTTTCACTCTTTAGGTCCTTCCTCCAGCAAATCACTAGCAAGCCAACTGCAATTACAGCTGGTTTAGAGTAGTAAGTATACAGAGTATACTTAGAGTAGTATAGCACACAAATTTTTCGTGAGATGTCGTAAGTTTCCATTAAGCAGTTAAAACAAAAGATGCTTTCTTCCTACCTTAGCAATGTGAGTCTGTCCCCTCCTGCATCTTCTGTGTTGCTTGCCTGCATAGAGAGGAGAAACAGAATGTACAAGGCTGGATTTCAAATCTGGACCAGTTTGGTCACTGCTCACTTGTGCTTTCTCAGCTATTTTTGGGAGGATAAACAGCACTTCTGGCTCTTCTAAGCATTTTCAGTGTTCTTATAGTCAAGACCTCAGCCCTGGCAAAGGAGCTGGACATGCTAACAGAATCCTAATAGAAGACATACTAGAGGTCATTCAGGAATCAAAGGCCATCCCCAAAGTTCTGATGTCATCCTGGGTCACAGGTCGCTGCAAGAGGATAAATGGTCTTGCAGGATCAAAGGTCACTGAAAGGTCAGAATGAGCTCAAAATGTTGCTGAAAGGTCAGAGGTCATCCAGAGTTCAAAGGTCACCCATGGGGTCAGAGGTAGCAGAAAAGGTCAAGAGGTTATTTACAGGCACCCAAAGGGTTAGAGGTCATCAAAAAACGTCATGTATTCCATGTATTCCAGAATTCCCCTCTGTTCAGGGTACCCACAATTTTACACCATATAAAGAGCTGTAATTAGTAAATAGTATGGCAAATTGAAGACACAAATATAAAACAGCAAAAGCTTGCAGCTGAATACAGGAGACATCTATAAGAAACACCAAAGTAGCCAAATGAGAGGGATTTTAAGTCTCTCCACAAACCAACTGAAGATTTTGTTATCTAAGATTAAGTTACAATTTCGCTTTCGAGGATCTCAGTGGTGTTATTTTAAATTTTAGAGAAAATGGAGTTTTGAATCAGATCTTATGTTATCTGGACCCCAGACAGTTACCATGTAAAATGGAAACTGGAAAATATGTTCTAGCTTTGGCATCCTTTTCATCATTTTTTATCCTTTTGTTCCTTGTGATTTTTCCTGCGTCTACTAGAAAAATAGAAAATTCCAAATATTCACCAGATTGCAGTATAGACACAAAAGTGTTATTGCAATTGCATTTGTCATGATGTTATCACATGGAATTAAAAAAACCTTACACAATCAGAGGTGCCCAGGAGGAACCTGTCATGCACAAAAAAGTGGTCAAGTAATCTTAATCAAGCCTCAAGTAACCTTAGAATAATTATCACTGAAATGCAAAACTTCTGGTTCAGTCCCAACAGAGGGAAACACGCATGAGCTTAATTCCAAGAGTTTCAGTATACTAAACTAAGCAGGCTGGCAAGCACTGAACTGTCTTGTTAAATAAAGCAAGACCCAAATCTTACACACACACAAAGCACTTAGCTCCTGCCAAGAGGAATTTCAAGCACAGTGCTGAACTACAGAATTTCCATTCGCTTTCGAGCCTGATGCTGATTATGCTCAGCTGAAAAGGAAGATAATGAGTTCAAGAGCTCTCAGATCAATGGGTTGGCATGTGAGAATGCCCACCTGGAACCCCAAGCCTCTTCATTTTCCTTCTTTGCTTTCCTGCCCTAACACAAACACATAAATTCCAGTTACATTATAAATTTCCTGACTGTAAATAAGAGATTGCAATTCTTTCATCCTGTTGCCCAAAAGTACTACTTCTCACTTTCCAGCATCACAGTGTTCTGGGTTCACCAGTGAATACAGCTGTGTGAGCACTGCAGACACGGGGGTAAGGAAAACTCCTCCTCAGGAATTTCTGAGAGCCCTTCTATCTTGGGTTATTCTAAAATCATAAACCCAGGAATGTCCCCTGCAAACTCCAGTGAGTCAGTGCATGTCATCCCACCCCATCCAGCTGCCTTACTTTATTCTGGACTTGATCCAACATTTTTTTAAACATTTGGGGATTTATCCTAGGCTTCCCTTTTCCCCAGCAGTGGCTGCAGCTCCCCTAGGTTAAGGAGTCTGAATAATTTTTGTTCAAATTCCCTCTGGAAAGATCAGCTTTTAATTATTGCAAGGTCTTCACTAGAATCTCTTTGACAAAAGGCACTGTTTTCTTCCTGAACTTTACAGTACTAACAAGGCAAATAAATTCTCTGTGAATGTGGCTCAGCTGTGAGCACACAGCACACACAGTGTCATTGCCTCTGTCACTGCACCCTAAATACACATCACTGTTTTTTAATCTCACATGGATTTCTGCATAAGAACTGAGATTTCTCCGGGGATCTTTGCAGTTAGTGTAAGAAATTGCTGTAATTAACAGCTCACTCAAAATTTTAAAATACATCCCTTGCAGCCAAGGAATCTGGAGCCACAGAAAAGAACACATCTGCAAAATAAAGACTTTGTATCTGATAAAGACTCAAAAACACAGTGGGTTTTCTTCCTTTCCATTTTTAAGTTAGGCTTTGGGTCTGAATGTTTTTACTTCTTTAACTAATAATTAATCTACTGCAGGATGGTTCACAAAGCTGTTGCATACTGCATTTAACCAAACTGCTCTTTAAATGGAGGATAAAATGCGCTGAAGAAAAGCCATTTGTTTGAAAGTACTGTTCTAAGTGAAAAACTGCATTGGAAAAAAAGTAATTTCAATCAGCACAGTGCAAGGGCACTTTTTTACAACATCTACTTACACAAAAACACCAGCTTGCAGCCCCCAAATCATCTTCTTCAGTGGCAAGAGTATTTACAGATAAGCTAGTACTTTTTAAAAATACTCACCTTCATAACCTGAAATTTTCCCCAGGGTGTTTTGGACATAACACATTAAATTTGTTCTGCTAAACCTTGCTATGGTAAATATTTTGCTGGCTTCCTATTAAAAGAAAATAATTACAAAACCACCACCGGGAGAAAAGATATAACACCAAGTCTCAAAGAAAGGCTGCACACACTTCTGAATGCATTATCTCAAAATTCGTAGCAAAATGAACATCTGTGAGCGCACCCGTGTGATAATTTTTTAAAACATAACCTTTGAGATATCAACTGCTACAGACAAAAAACAGTGGGCTTCTTACAGGTACAGCAAATCTGAGCCAATACCTGACTCCTTTTTTTTTTTTTTTGCAGCTACTCTGCAGCTATCTTGGAACTTCCTAGAACCAGGGGCTGGAATTTGCATTCCAAAGAGGAGCAGAGCTCAACAATACATGTATCAATTTTATTCATTCATCTTCTCTGAGTATGTAACATGCAAGAATCCCTAAATACTTCAGTTTCACTTTTTAAATTGAGATTATATTGCAGTACCCAGTAGCACTGTTACAGCTCTATTATGCTATTTGAAAGCTACTATTATGTTCGATAATAATTTAATAATCTGAGGTCACATAATATCAAGAGGGCACTAAATAAATTTACAATGGTAGTTAAAATCTTGCTGGTGAACCAGCAAGAAGTTTTGAACCTGAATTATTTTAGCACAAAAGAACGTGAGGTGTATCTTATATCTTAGGTTATCTTAACCTATACCTTTACTACTCAACTGAAATATTTTATCTCCATTTTAAGCAGGATGAAAAATCAGTGTGCCATCTGCTGTTGAGAGCTCACCTTCTAAACAGAAACTAATAGATTTGGAGCAGAGATATTAATGATTTTACCCTTAAGGAATAAATTTAATGTTGAAAAACATAATTTTACCAAAGAAAAGCCTTATGACAGAAACAGGTTTGTACAAACATATCTTTCAATGGAAGATATTTAATTATTCACTCTGACAATAAGTTAAGTCTTTAATCTCAAAATTTACTAATGGATCTTATGTATTAAAAATTAATATTATTAAAATATATTAAAAGAATATTAAAAATTAGTAGATGCAGAAATGTTAGGTTTTGACTGGGCCTTTTCTCTCATTCTATGGCCAGAACATATTAGTCCAGCTTTTCTAGAACAGAAACTACCAGAAGCCTGAGGTTACCTCAGTTGACAAAAATTTAATAACCTATTGTTAAGTTTAATTTTGTGGACAGTTTATAAAAACTCCCATATGCCTAAATGTTTAAATGTTTAGTCTTTTGACAGAAACAGCTACTTTAACTTGAAAAATTTCACTCAGATAGCTGATAAAAACCAGGCAATCACTCACTGTTTATCAACTCTTGAAACTGATACAACTGTGAACTCAGCATTTCTCTACCCTGAGTGGGGTAATACAAACTAAACTCCTAAAAGAGGCTTTCCAATTACCCTGATTGAATATGTCCATAATATTTTTTCAATTTGTTACTTGTTCTGTTTGCTGCATATTAAAAGCTCAGTTTAGATATGTTACCTTACTGCTCTGGCCTGGCTCCTCCCTGCCTGCCCTGCAATGCCACTTCACTCTGGTGTTAAGAAAACATCTTCAGAGGGTTTGCTTTGCCCAATAACAATCGATTGATTTTATCATCCCAGCACCTCCAGCTCTTCACAGGCTTCTACTGAGCAGCTTGCAAGTGTCTACTGCCCAACAGCTTGAGAACAAAACCTGTGCAGGGTGGAAGTGCTTGTCCTGTTCACTTACTGCTGGAGCCAGCCTAAAGTCAGCTTTCCACCTCCCTCGAATTTCAGCTGACAAATGGCCTCCGAGCACACAATTGCTTTGGCACACTGCCTGCCAGACAGACAAACAGTTTGAAGACCCAGGAGTTCTAACCCTCCTCTTTCTGTCGGTCTCTTTTTAAAAGTTCTTCCTAATATCTCACCTACAAGCTTCAGAACTGATTTATCTTCTCGTGCTCATTAGCACTGACTTTTTGGGGGCAAGGAGCAGAAAGAGGATGCATTTCAGTACTGGTGTGGGGTTTGTGAGCCAGAAACATGGACAACTGCAACAATGGAAGGACCGATTTGATTTTGAACAACGTAAGTTAAAGCCTAAATTGGGAAGCCTGTAGCTAAATGAAATATTACCCCCATTAGCAATAATTCAGTGCAGCCTAGTTTAGGAAAGAGATATAGAAATGCTTTGGAAATAAATTTCATTACTTAAAAATAAAAGACCACCAAACACCAAAACATACGTGCCAAGTATTTGGGCATGGAAAGGTCATAGAGAAGACAGACTAGACTGGGAGTATGTTCCTACCCCATAGATTTTTCCAGGTATTCTACCATCTGTCAACTTCTCCACCTTTTGAGAAACTCTTAAACCACTTCTGGAAAAAAAATCTGGAGAAAATCCTCTCTGCTGTTCTTCATAAGCTGTGATTAATTACCAAGTGGGAGCCTGACAGTGCTCTCCGTGCAGTTAGGCACTGCTACCAAAGTTCCTCCTTTAAAGAAAATCAGTGCTAACCTGCCGGGCATTTGAAAACCACCTTCACCACCCGACTTCGTCTGCATGGCTGTGTTTACAACTCCATGCCCATTTTCTTACATTATTTCCACGGCCAAACCTCCCACCCCAAAGAGCTCAGGCAGAGCAGCAGCTTGCAGAGCGAGGTGTGTCAGCAGAGTGACCACCAGCAGGGACATCAATCCAGCCAAGAGCACCGGGGATCAGCTTGGGTTGGAAAACAGGGGCAAAAAAGCGAGCATGGCTAAGGCCAGCTCCCAGGAAGCCTGTAAATTCAAATTTTGCAGTTGCTCCTGGAACTTCTTTATGCAGCAATAAGGACTGAGAGGGGCTATTTCCTTTCCTGCCAAAAGAAAAGGCTACAGCTGCCTGCACAACCCCTCCTGGAACACAAGGCATTGTTCAGCAAATGAGAGAAAATTAGAACTGCATTCACAGCTATTTGTAACTATTTAAGTTAAATAACAGAGAGGGCAGAAGAGAGTCAGTCCCAAATGGTGGTATGTAGGGAAAACCATTCTGCTCCATTAAAGATATGCTTTTAATTAACTTCTCTCTGAATGATTATAATTAAAGATTTTACCACAGGTCTTCTTAGCGTAATTACCTTCTATTTCCTCGCACGGTGCACATTCCAGGAAATGGGAATAGAGATTATTTCTTCATTTAAATACTTCCTCAATTATTTTGAAAGTTATTGCCTTTTAATCGTTTTATTATTGTGATTTTCTTTGTGCTTTTTTCCACCTTCTCTGATTCTTACAGGCTCTTGCAAGACCCCAGAAATATCTTTCATGTGGTGAGGTGCAATTGTGAGCAGTTAAAAAATTATGGGTTGCATTTTATTGTGTTTGGGTCCAGAAAAATGAGTTCATAAAGAGATTTATGAACTTACTTTTGGACTGGGGAATAAATAGCTCATTTTTCTCACTGATGCTGAACATATGGTACAAATTTTTTTCAGTTTTGTTCTGCAGATTGGTGTCTCCTTTATTGTTGCTTTTGTATGCAGGTGTGCAACTGGCCCTGCTACACATCAGCTCTTGCCATGTGCACTGAATGCAAAAGATTGAGCAGCTATCCTGATTTATTTGAAGACTAATTACGCAGTGCATTCAGTAGTGATTGCTTGGGTTTCTACTAATATTCCCATTGATAATATAAAGACATCCTGGGAACTGGCAGCTGGGAAACAGGCTCCTGCACTGCACAGGTACACTGGGTCACATTTTCCCCCACCAGTCTGAGATTCTCACTGCAGCTTGTTGTTAAAACAGAAAGACAGAGGTGACTGAAGACAGGATTTCACCAAGGAAGAGGGACAATAATGCACAAAGGAAGGTTTAAGGCAGAGCCTCGCCCTCTCTTGTATCAGCTCCTGCCAGCTCTGCAGCAGCTTTTAGCATGCAAGATTTCATTCTGAAATTCCTCTTTACTCTGTCTTCCAGCACAAGGAAAACAAACAGCAGTAACCCAAGAATAAACAGGATCATCCATCTTTTCCTTATTCTTATCTCTAATGATGCTCTCTTTATACTGAAATATTATCGAGCCAGAGGCAGTCTTTGGAAACCAAAGACACCTTTGAAGCAGCACCCCTTGAGACAAAGCACTGGCATCAAATGGCATTTGTGCTGCCTCCAGCTTAACAGGGAGAGTCTCTGGTACCGATATCACATAGAAACCATTGGCAAAGAGACACCTACCTAAAATAAATTCCTACACCTGTGTGCACCAGGGAAGTACCAGACAGACAGATAGGTGAGGCTGTGGGCTCACCTGCACAACACAGCATTGCAGATACTGACCTTCCAGGCACAAGTTTGAATTTAATATTTAAATTCAATATACACGTTAAAAAAATTAAAATTAAGGGCATTTAGAAGTTACGACTTTGTAAATCTAATGCCAGCTAATGATTCTATTTTCTATCACTCCCAAAAAAAGGATTTTTATATCTGACCATCTATAACAATTCAGTCACATCTGTAGCTACTGCAATAAAATTTTGATAGTAACTGATGCTAGCACTCTAATTATTGCTAAGTAAGTGACCATATGCCTTTCAAATTTGTCTTTCTATGCTAAAGAACTCAACAGCCAGACGACTGAGGGAAAAGCCTATTTGCATCCTCTCAGTATTTCAATATAAAAAAAAGAAAAGAGAATTTTCCATAAGTCTCCATTTGGGACTCCAACTTCTCTTTTCTTTCATTAGAAAGAAAATCAAGTTTCTCAAAACTGAGTTATCTGTCTATTACTAGATAAAAATTCAGCCTTCTTCCAAATAAACTTTGGAATATCTGTGTGTGAGCTTTCAAAAAAGGCAGAACAATTTTTTTATTTAGACTCCCGTTCAGAATAAGACCTTGTTACTGTTGGCTCTTACCAAGAAAGCCTTGAGCATCGGCAGCTTTTGCCAAGAAACACTGAGATTCTTCCTTGTAGAGTAATTCCTAAGCTTTTGACCGTCTTGTTCCCACAGTGCTTCATTAGCAGCAGAACTTAATAAAATTGGTTGTTTATGTAAGAGCAGATATTAATAGAGCCCATGCATGTTTCCACTGCATGCCACCACATAAAATGACCCATTGAGTTAACTCATAGATGAAACCTTCAAAGTGGCCACTGAGGTGAGCAGGGTTAAGACAGAAAACAGAATTTTCACTGGGGATTGCTTCTGGAGGCACAAATGAGATGTAGATAGACATAAATCACATTGAATATAAGTAGTAGGTCTAGATTTCAAGAATTTTAAATGTTTAGCCCTACAGAGCCTACATTCTACCCAGTGTCACCTCCCATCTTCCTCAGTACGTGCTAGAGGAAATCTGTATTTAGTGCAGTAAGTAAAACCAAAAAATAAAGTGATACAAACTCAAGAGAACTGCTGAACAAGCCTGTCCCTACCTGTGCATCCCCTTCCCATTGCTTCTCATTGTTCCAGTGGGAATATTTACCTGAAATATGCAGGAACCTCTTTGGGAGCACCCCTGCTTAATCAAAACTCAAATTTCACTCCACCCTTTCTTATGCTGAGGAACAAGGCTAAGAGATGAACCCAAAGTAACAGTAAGTTAGTAGGTTTAATCCTTCCACTCAGCAGCCTGGCTCAAATCTGTCTCCCTGACTTTTGCCAGCAGCTTGCATTGTTTCCCTTCCCTGCCCCAGAAGCAGCCAGGCTTCCAACACAAACATCGTGGAACAGAATCATGTCTCATCAGACAAAGAGGAGCACAAAGGCTGTGAGGAATCAGCTTCCCTACTCTTTGCTCACCTGTGGGTGAAGTACAAGAACCACGGGTGAGTCACTTTTCTCCCACAGAATGGGGAAGGGAAGGAAGGATGAGCAACAGGTACCTGAAGACAAGTGTTTGGCAAGGCAGGAGAAGTAAAGTACAAGTGCCTCTCTGCAACAAAGCACTGCAATCCCTAACCAGAAGTGCACAGGCTGATGTGGCCCCAGGGACACCCTAAATGTCCAGCCACCTGTCCTCCAAAGATGCCATGTGCCTATAGAAAAGCCTAGCAACTAGGTATCAATTGTGGGAACATCCCAAAACTAATATAAACTACAGAAATCAGAAGAAATGGTGGCTTGTGTGGAAAAGCTTTCACGATACACTCCACAGTGGAATAAAATAAGCTGCTATTGGCACATCTCAGACTTCTGACGACTCTTTTCTCTCTTTTGGGATTGCTGGGAGCTGCATGTAATTGGTGTCAAGTTGCTTCCACATGCTCACACATCGGGTTGTCCAGCTGATGGGCAAGGTCTTTTTTCTGAATGTCCACAGAGACAGTGCAAGCAGTGCTTTCTGCAGAGGAAGTGTGGTCACTGCCTGGAAGGAGCTTGTGGAGACAGACAACTTGGAGACATGGCAGCTCTTTGGCTTCTCAAGAATGACAAGAAGCCAACAAACAATGCTTATTTTATATTCAAATCCAAATGAATCCCATCCCAAAGCAAGTGTTTTTAGAATGTTTGAGGAAGATCTCCAGCACACACAGATTTCATGAATATGTGCTGGCATTCCCTAGGGCAGTCGTGGAAATGTAACTTGAGAGGAGCTGGCAGAGAAACCCAGCTCTCTTCAACATACAAGTTCACAGAGCAGATAAAAAGGAAAGCTGAGATGGGTTGGAAGAGATTTAAATTCTGAGACAGAATGTGCACTGTGTTGTGGCAATAAGTGTAAAGTAGGCAGCTAATGAAAAAGGAATCTGGGGGAAAAAAGCAAAGAGAATGCGGGGGTGGGCAGGGAGTGCTGGAAAACTGTCTTCACTCTTTCAGATTAATCCTGACAATATTGTCATAATTTCATGGTTTCCCAATTCTTATTTCTGGTTGAAAAAGCTAAAACTAGCACACAAATACACAGAGAAATATTGTAGTCAGGCTGAGGTCAGACAGGCTACCCTGGTTACTTGACCTAATTACAAATATTTTTATAGGGGACCAACAATACATAACTCAAGAAAAGTAGCACATATGGAGAATTTCAAAAAGAGTAATCCACACAAACCACATGAAAAACATAATCAAAGAGGTCAGATTGTAAAAGATATTTAAAACATTTAAAGGTTACAGTGGATATATTTGAGCTATTTCTGTCTTCAGAAGGCCAGCATCTAAAAGCATAATTGACATGCATGAAGTGACATGTTGGTGAAATCCTCACCTCACTCTGTTTCTCAACATCACTGCCTTTGTTCTTTCACCAGTTGTGGGGTGTTTTCTATTGATGACAAAAGCACATCTCTGGGCCTGCATTAATACAAGTACAGAAATTTCCTGAGCCCAAGAGCACCAGTGCACGGGGAGTCTCTGTCCTACTCCCCACCTCTTACCCACTAGACACAAGAATAGCAGACCTGAGGCAGAGGGCTTAACAGAGGGATGCATTTTCTCTCCTCTTTTTGCACCAGGCAGGAACAGTGGGGATTGTCCTTTTAGTTGTGAAATTCTGGACTTAAATCCAGTGAGCACAAAGTGATATTAGCCACTGGTTCCATGAGTTCACCCTCACCACAGGCAGAATGGCACCTATAAAAACACTGTATTTGCACTGACAGAACCATTGTGCTAAGAGCCAAGTGGGAAACCAAATGTCTGAGATTTTGTTCTGCTTGTTGGATGACACACATTATCAGTCCAGTTCTGATACAAAATTTCATCAAGGACATAATATATAATTCCCAGAAAAGCCTTATCATACCTTGCATACAGATATACTTCTTTCCTACTTTAATGAATTTATATTCCCCCACCTAAAAACATGCCTGGCTGAACAACTGCCTTTGACACACACTGATCAAGCAAAAATCATGTGGTAAAAATCATTGAGTCAGCCAAGGCTTACCAGAGCTACTGAGACAGCAGGCATGCACTTCATTGCTGCCTTTAGGGGTGAAGGAGAAGACTCAGAAAAACTTGAGATAAGGTAGTTCAGGAATAATCTGACTTCTCCAAGGGGTAAAAAACCCCAGTCCTTAAAACTAATGACTCTTGCAGTTACTTTGATGGCTGGGAAGACATCAAATATAGTGGCAGCAGAGAGAATCCATCCCTGTGGTATCACTACATGTTACAGAAGACTTTAACCAGCTGGTGAAGAAAAACTTGAAAAGGGATATGAAAACATAGTATTAAGAAAACACATACATCATATTGAACCACTAATTCAACTCATTCTGCAGCGTGCCTGTGTCTGCCAGTGCTGCAGTTAATAGAGAGCACATGAAACTCAGAATGCAATTAAGTCTTGGGAGAAGCACAGTTGGAGGCTGTGGCAGTTTCTATGGCAACCTGAAAGGCTCAAGACTAGTAACAGGAGATTAACTTTAAAGGCAAGATAAGTACATAAATATAGCTCTCATTTATCATTTTTTCTGCTTCCAAATGTGCCATGTATTTTCAATTTAAACAATACAGAAATGCAGTCAGATGTCCTACTTGCTATTAACTAGGGCAAAAATAGCCTTTGCAAACACCCTGCTATAAAAATTCTGACAATTTCAGAATTGGGTGGTCATCTAAACTCCACTAATTAATTCAATCAAAATGGAAAGCACTGGGCTTGAATGCTGCCAGGAGATTAGAATGAGGCTTCAGGATAGAGAGAGAACATGACAGCCATAATGAGAGTTTGCTGATGTCAACACACTGTTCACTTATGAACAAATCCTCTTGACATGTTTTTCTGGATAACGCCTCAGATCAGGTTTTAAGTCTCCAAAAGTGCAAGGGCAAGATTAGGAAAAATATTTTAAGCACTACAGACCTTTTTTTTTCCCCTTCTTCCTTTTAAAATGTTCTCTTCAATAAGAAAGAATATATCAAAGAAACCTCATCCAATATTTTTCCTAGCACTTTGGAGGTTTTAATTCAAAGGTTCAGCTGTGACTGCAGTCACCTTTTGAACTCTTACTTATAAATAATTTAAGTAAAGGTGCATTAAAGAGAGGCCACATCCCCAGTGCAGTCAGTTGCTCTGAACTTGCTTTACTTCATAATTTATAAACAACTGGTACATCTGTAACATATTGAGGAACATGAACGCATCCAGTGTGGGGAAAACACTACCAGAAGAACTGGTATCAATTACATTAGCTAAATTAGCAGTTTAATTAGCACCCACATTAGCAAAATAGCCAGTCCAACGTGATTTAACCCTCTCTTGACTAATACAGATCTCACACTGGCATCTCTGCACAGCTTCTGCTGAGCATCAGATTCCTGAAAGGAAAATAGCACCACCCCTACTACACTATTATTTGGTGAATTAACCCAATGCATGGTTAACTCACAAGGTGTTCCAAGGATTACTGTGGTATAACACAAATCCCTTGGGCTGACTCAACCATGCCTTCAAACCCTCATGCAGTTCCACTTGCACGATAGGCATTTTTAGTTGGAATTTTTTGTCTTGTATTTGAGGAAAGAAAGGAGACAGCCTGTGAAAATGTCAAAAAGTCACCATTATGTAATTCAAATATGCATTCCACTTCACTGAAGAAATTCCACCCTGCCCATGATAGTATCTAAGCACCACCTATAGTGTGGGATTGACACAGCAATATTAAAGGCTATGATCTTGGAGGTCTTTTCCAAACTTAATGATTCTGTGATTCTATTCACAATGAAACTCATGCTCTGCTTCTGCTGTGGTGGGAATTTTCCTGTTGGATGTGCAGAGCAGAAGAAAACCATAATCTGTTATTTTATGTCAAGAGAAGGCTTTGGGGTGACCTAATTATGGTCACCCAGTACCTGAAGGGAGCCCACAAAAGAGACGGAGAGAAGCTTTTTACAAGAGCATGTAGTGGTAGGGGGTATGGCTTCAAGCTGAAAGAGAACAGGTTTCCATTGTTAGGGTAAGACAAACCAAAACAAAAACCCAAAACCAAAACAAAAAACACTGCAGCAAGACCTGCAGAACCAACTGAGATGTGTTGAAGCAAGGAAAAAATGTTGCCATCCCTCTCTACAAGGAGCAATATACATCACCTCCATCAGTATAAAACCTAATTTAGAGACAGGTGACTTCTCCTTATTTCAGTGCTACTTTAGATCAAGAAGCAATTGTTTATAAAGTGTGAATTGAGTTGGAGTTGTGAAAATTTCCTCCCATTTGTTTTAATTTAACAAGGAACAGGAAATGAAAATCTCTCTAAATAAAAATTAAAGTATGTCCCCAATGCGAAGCATTTGTTCTACTTCACCACATCAGTGTATTCAAAGAGGTATATTGTTAGAGTGTATAAAATAGAAGCCTCTCTGAATCCCTCAGAGAGAGAAAAGAATGCAGGGATTGAATTAAAGGCTTTAGAGAAAATCTACTGAACCACATAGACATGAGGCAGAAGTATAAGTTTTAGTTTTAAGTAAATAGGAATATTATTAAGCCACACAGATGTGAAGTAGAAGTGTAACCTTTAGTGTTGAGCAAGAATATACTTTAAGTGCCATAAGAAAGTAAAAAGCCCTGAAGTCTAGTTTCAAGTTCAAGCCTAGTTAAAAGTTCAGACACTTAGCTGGGGACATAAAGAGAACAGAGTAGGAACATTGCTTGCATTCCTAGATAGAACAGATAGAACCATTTACGTGAATAGACAGAACTATATGCATCAATTATGGGTAAGAACTGACACTACTTTCTTACTTTATAATTAAGATTCTAATAGGTGTAGAAAGAATGTTTTAGATTCATGTTTTTAACTCATTGGATGATTTATGAGTAAAAGCCCCTGTATTGGGGTGAGAGACCACTACCACCATCTCCACAGAGAAGAAGTGCCAGGGAGCTGCTCCTCCTGTTTCTACTCAGGACTCTATGCCAAAAAGCTTTAGCACAGACTTAAAATTCTGAACTCTTTGCCTTCGAGAAGACTCATGTGCTTCTAAACAACTTTACAGCAACCAACAACTGCTCTTGTCTCTTTCAAGACCCAGACCCATGAAAACTCGACAGTGTATAATACTCTGACTTTCAAGATAAAGGATTTGTAGAGGAGGCAAAAGGGAATAAGAAAAAGGGAATACCTAAAGACCTTGTTTATAGAATTCATATTTTGTTCAGAGTAGAAAAGCTACAACAGGGTGAGATGAGGACAGTACTCTCCATGTCTTCATTGAAGTGTAGGCTGTTATCAAAGAATTAATTGTTCCTTCTGTTTTCCACTACTTTCCTTTTCTTTCTCCCTTTCAACTAATTGAAAAGCCACAGTTGAAGAGTATGCAGGGACAGCAGCAACCCTTCAACTCTGAAGTTCATTTTGATTTAAAAAAAAAGAAATCCAAGGCCATAGAAAAATTTCAAAGAAGGAAAGATCACTTACTGTTGAATCCATTAAGTGGGAAGAAGTGGAAAAGATCCATCATTCTGCTCAGTATTCTCAAGAGCTTACCTGTCCTGTAACTGGTTACCAAATCTCACTTCGAAGAGTTTCTTTTCTCTTTCTGGAGTGGCTGTGGCAGTGCCAAGCTCCTTGGGAGAGACAGCTTAATAAGAATATAAAAAATGCTGCCCTCCTTAGCTACACAAAGAAGTCTTTTTTTTTTTTTTCACTCAATATGAAGTTCTCTATTTTAAAGAAGTAAAGTAGGTTTTACTGGAGGAAAACAAAATAATAACTTTGAAATTTTTGTCTCTGGTAACAGTTCTCAGCAAAGGGTTTAAAAACAGAAATCAGAGCAAAGCTTTGCAAAGTTATTTGGGGGCCTGGGGTGTGGTTGCTAGTTTTATTGGGGTTTTGGTTTGTTGGTTGGTTTGGGTTTTTTTCTAAATCATGGTTTAGCAGATCCCTGAGCATACTTTTCAGAAAAAACATATCTGAATTTTAAGCATACAAATTAATTAATTTCCTCCCCGTTTTGCTATAATTAAGCAAACTGACATCATAAAGAGCTACAGTTAGATAGATCTGGATTTGCTGTAGACATTGGAAACAAAGAGGCTTTATAAGGAATGACATTTTCATGGATCTGACTTTAGATTTCATCTTGAGATGAAATCTAAGGGAGATTTATGCTCTCTCCAGTCAGAAAGTACAATGACTGTTACCATGTGAGTACAGAGAATGAGAAACACTGAAAAAGAGATTAGCAGTGTTTGCTGATCCTGCTCCTGACCCATCCAGGCAAAGATTTTGGTAAAATGCACAAATTACTGGAGGGGAAAAAAGGCTCAGTGGGTTATCCAGTGGGTTAACCAGTGGGTTATCGAGAACACAGCAATTTTCAGGTCTGTAAACAGCAGTTTTCACAAGTTCTTCAGGCCTCTAACATAAACCATGCTTGGTGGTTGCAAAGGTTAATTAAACAGACACAGCTCTTTACTATTCTGCAGCCCATTAAATACTGATTTTAAACATAGTTTATCATTCTCTTCTTCCACCCTCCACCCCAACCAACATTTTGGCTAAACTTGTAAGGCATTATGGAATATGAATGATCAGCAAAATAGCCAGGAATTAGACTAAATATTTACATCAAAGCCGGAGTTGGAAGAAGAGAAGAGAAGAGAAGAGAAGAGAAGAGAAGAGAAGAGAAGAGAAGAGAAGAGGAAGAGGAAGAGGAAGAGGAAGAGGAAGAGGAAGAGGAAGAGGAAGAGGAAGAGGAAGAGGAAGAGGAAAAGGAAAAGGAAAAGGAAGAGGAAGAGGAAGAGGAAGAGGAAGAGGAAGAGGAAAAGGAAAAGGAAAAGGAAAAGGAAAAGGAAAAGGAAAAGGAAAAGGAAAAGGAAAAGGAAAAGGAAAAGGAAAAGGAAAAGGAAAAGGAAAAGGAAAAGGAAAAGGAAAAGGAAAGCAGTGGATCAGATATTTAAACAAGGAAATATTTTGTTCGTCCATCATTTCTTGCAATTAAGTGGTAGATTGCTTCCTATACTTTCCTACAGAAAATATGCAAAAGACAAACATGTTTGTATAGCTACTGCATAATGTTGAGTTACAGTGTGCTCCCTGTATCCAAATGAAGCTCACTCTCTATTATTGCTGTGTGGTCCCCTGGTATTGACCAAGGATGAGCTACCCATGGAATTCCTAGAGAGTCTGGAAATAAAATTAGAAATCAAGGAACTAAAAAAAAACCAAAGGAGTAAAGTAAAGAGTTCTAAGTCACAAATTCTTCACTTGATCTCCACTACAACTCTATGAAAATACTAAAGATATTGTATAAACCACTAATAGGCCAAAATATTTTTTTTTCTTTAGAGCAATTTTTTTTCCCTTTAATAAAGTCCCACTTACCTTGATGCCTTTGGTGAAGGGCAAAAGAACACACAAAAATCCTAAAGCTACAGATCTTAGGGCCTGTAAAGGACATGCTATGACATCTTCTGTCCTCTGCTCTACTTGTAGAGTTTTCCCACTGCCCTGCCTGCAGGGTTGGCACAGGGATCAGCCTTTCCCTGACCTGTGCCAGGCAGAGGTCCCAGCACTGCCCATCTTGGCAAACCTCGGCTTCTCTTGGCTCCCTCATGGGCAAGAATGAGCAGAGGTCAGCTTCAAGCTGTAGAAGATCTGGCTCCCTGCTCTGCCCATGTGTAAGAACTACCCAAAAGCTGAGCTCCTGAGGCTGCTCTCACATGCAGACAGTGACACCAGCAGCTCCCAGGCAAAGTTCCAGTTGCATACTGGAGGGAACAGTGGATCAAACCAGCAACCTCTCAAGTATTTCCTTGTCCTAGCAGCTTCCAGAAAAACTCAGTCCTGAGCAGCATTCTTTGCAAAACCATCTCCAGGCACAGCTGACTACCCCAGCACTTGGCAGAGCAGCCTAAGGCCCATACTATGATTCCTTCACCAGCCAGAATCCTTGTGAGCACATCCACAGTCCCCTGTGAATAGGACAACCTTTAATTAAAGCAGATGGTCAGTGAAAATCCAAAGGCCAGGATTAAAGTTGCTGGCAGAACCTCAGCTTCAAACATCCATCTAAATTACCAGCAATGGAAGCTAACCCAACCTGTGCATGCAAAGCCAACTGCAGTAATATTTCCTTAAATTAAAAATGGCCTTGGAATGCTTTTTTCATTTATTCCTCCCCAGTTTCTTGTACATTTTTTTTTTAAGAGATGTATCAGTAAATCAAAGCAACTTGGACATAACTTTTCTAACCACAGACTTCAGGGAACAGTTATAGCACACAACTTCACCATACATTTCCTTTTGTTTCTCATATTTTTGGCTCAATTGCTCTGGTATTTTTACTACAGGTGTATTTCATCCCTTCTCTTCTAGTAACAGAATAAAAAGGTACCCAGTATTTGATAGTTCTGGAAACCATCTAGCAAAAATTCTGACTCAGGGACATGCATTTCCATTTTTACTTGAAGCAAATAAATTAAGCACTGCAGACTCCACTCTACAGGAGAAAACCAAATAAGCTGGGAGAGAGGGAAACTGCATTAAGTTCTAACATGCTAATATCCAGGATTCAGCCGAGCCTTTCTGCATGCCAGGCGAAAAGTGCTAGCCCTATTCTTCTCTCAATTGCTGTTGTTTAAGTGCTTAAGAATGTTTGCTTACTTGCCAGAGTAGGCGAAATAAACTAATTAAAGAGGAACAAAGCAGTCTAGGAACTGGTGGGTGTGGGAGAAGCAGCGTGAGAAGAAGCTGTGCGTTCAAAATACGACTATTAAATTCACTGTTGCACAGCTCTGTAACTACAGTTAAATGATCTACAATTAACTACTGTTTAAATAAATAAAAGACTTGGATTTTCTTATTTTCCTTTTTTGTTTTTTTTTTTACTGTGAATATTTTTTCAGGGTTTTTTTTAGTCTACATTTCTTTCTTCTCTTTCTGAAAACGTTCCTCACTTCTGACCCTAAGCTTGCATGAAATGAGAAGCCACTAAGGGTTTAAAATAATGTTCTTCGTCTCCCCTACTGTTACAGCCAATGATAAGTCAAAATGCTGAAATATGCAATGCTTATATATCATAAGCCTTCCAGTATGAATATATTTTATTTCTCAAGGGCTGGTTTTCCTATCAAAGATTTCACTTCTGATTTTTTTTCCAATAAGTGTTTAACATCAGCAAACAAATCAAATTGTCCCTGTTCACCAAAGAAAAGGAACACAAAAGTGGTAAGAGATTTTATTGTCAGTCCTGCTCAAGTAAGGAAGGTGACACAAGCATAAAATAAAAACGGCTTGCATTTCATAATGGTTTGGAGGTGAATTCATACTCTTCCTTCATACCTCTATGATATCAATTAATTATCTGAGGAAGGAATAGACTGATGCTCTAATATACTACGAAAATAGAAATGTAATACCTAATTTTCAGATAGGTTCTCAGAACATATTAAAAGGTTATGTTCAAAGAAAAGCACAGCTCTGGAGTGAGAGAGAACAATGCTGACACCACGTGGAAGAAAACGCTGCTGGCTCCTTCCTCTGCTCCTAATTTGAGATGCCTGAAAATCTTCGAGTTGGGTCAATGTGTTGTGGAAAATGTTTTCAGCGCCAGAGGAAGACCACACAGATCCCCTGAAAGCAGAGATCTGTGTTATTCTAGTGGGTACACCAGCAGATTGATTATAATCCTCTTCCTTGTAGTGGAGCTGATGTGAGCTGTAGTGAGCAAAGGAACTGGCTGCTGCTGCCATGAGCACATCAGGTATTGCTCCCTTTCACAAGCTGCAGATAAACATCCTTAATCTGTAATCTATACAGGTTCTGACCGTGGTGGGAGCTTTTGATGTGCTCCATTCTCAGCCGAACTGAAAATGGGCATTCACAGAATAAGTAACACAGGTGAGACTCCACTGCATTGGTTTCTGCTCCCCTACTGCCTTCAAAACTGTTTTCTAAGCTGCAAAAGGCCTGTACCAGTTACCAGTTTTAGAAAAATCCTCCCTTCTCACACACTTTATTTCCTTATGGAACAACAGGCAGTGATCAGTGTAAGCAGCTTGTGGCACTGTCCAAGCTCTGCTCTTGTACCCCTGACTGCAGTAAAGCCTCAGGATTTCAGCTTGAGCTGCTCCCTTCCTGTGTTTGTTACAGTAAAGCACAGCCAGCAGTGTCCTCATTTGTCACACAGTGCACACCCTCTCTTGCCAAGCTGCTCTCCTAACGCAGCCTTAGCCAGACCAGATAAAAGAAACAACAAACAAACAAACAATTAAAAAAAAAAAATTATATGTACAGGGGAGAGGAAAGAGAAAAAGTACACAAGAGAACCCCCCCCCCCCAGCAATGCTGGAGCAAACATTAAGTCAGTGACATTTCCTCCACACCCTGCAGCTCCCCACAAAGGGATAGCAGGCATACTCGTCCTTTCCAAGTTACAGATCTCCAGTACAAAGGCCAGGCTGCTGCTGATCACAGCCACAGCACAGAAAAGCTCTGCTCCTTCCACCCACAGGCAGTAAGCTCTGGCACAGAACACCTAGAAGGAATAATGAGTACTCCAGCCACATCCATTTGAGCTGTTTCAAGTCAAAACTTCCCCAGCCTACAGCAGTTTTCATCAAGTTCTTATGCCTAGAGTCAGTAACATATTGTACTTTTCCAGAAAAGAATAAATACATCTTTACAATTTATTTGCCACAATTTTTGTAGGGGTATAGAGCCTACCTACTTTGATCTCTATGAATGGTATTTTTCATCCGATCTTCTGGTTTGGTTAGTACTCAAATAGAATATTAAAATGTGATGTTTAATGAGTTCTTATTTCAGCAAATTTACAAAGATTAGGGAAAAGAGTTTTTTTCCATAGAATGAAAAATAATATTAAGAAGTCTTTCTATAATGTAATGACAATCCCTACAGATACACTGACAAATCTCCTGGCATTCCATGGGGTACATGCAGGGTTGCTGTGTTCACACCTAAAACCAGCTAAAACAGATCATGGTCTAACCTGGAAACTTCAGATAATGAGATAATGTCTGGTTGGTTGGTCATTCATTTGTTCTGTAAGGCTTCAGGCAATTCAAGAAGAATTGTCATGGGATTAGTGAAGTAAAACAGCAGTTTAATTATTGCTGTCCTCCACACTGAGGATATTCCATTTGAGAGAACTCAATTCTATTTTATGACAACTTCACATGCAAGTGAGGTACCACAATTTTTTTCACAGAACAAAGTTAATGCTGAAACATCCATTTCTTCTTTGAAAAAAGCTAAACCCATAAGATTAACAAAACTCTCCAGACCACAAAAGCCTTCCCAATAAAGCCATAATTTGAGCAAAGTATCCATGAAATATTTAGTTGCACTCTTCTGACCAGCTCCAAACCACACTACAGTTTCATAATTTCATTCTGAGTTGTCTGTGGTCAACCTGCAGGTCCAGGATACTATCCAGTTCTACTTCCCCACACCCCTGGATCTCTGCAATCCCTTCATAATAGGGTTCTAAGATGGTAGAGAGCAGCCTTGCTGATACATCGTGAAGTAGGCATAAAAGGACAAAGCCAGAGAAGAGAACAAGAAATGAGACTCCTTTCCTCAGGGTGTAGCCACTTCTACCCAAACCCATGCTTTAATTTCTCCTAACCAAACCCCTGCTCTAATGGAGAGATGAGCAGTGGCTTGGAGGCACCCATAAAGTCATGTTCCTGTTTGTTTGTAAGACAAAGGTAGCATGCATAAATCAGGAAGGATTTATCTATGACTTCTGTACAAACAGGAGATACAGAAACACATTCTTGGACTAGATACAAAAAAATAAAAAAATACATATTCAACTTTTATCTGGAATGTAAGATTCAGAAATGACAAATTGCTATTAGCAAGGTTTGGTTCATAATTAAATTACACTATAGAAGTTAAGATAATCTTGCACACATCCAACACAGCTATTGATATTCCTTGGGTTCAAGACAGTTATCTAGAGAGGCCTCAGCTCAAAACCAACACCACAGTGCCTGACCTCTTTTTAAAGAATTATTTAATCCAAACATGAAAATCAGTTTGGTACCAGTGCAGCTTTTGGGCTAGGGCAGAAGGTTATAGGACAGCTTTAAATGCTGGTGAATACTCAGGAGCAGTGGAGTGGAAGGGGGATAAAATCAAGGTTCAAATAAAATGCACTAAAAAACCCCACACACAGACACAAAACCCCAGCCTGGTAGGATTTTGCAGCATTCTGACACTATTTTAAGAGGGGGAAATATATATAAAACATACAGGAGAAAGGACAAGTTAAATTACATCATGGCTGGGATATAACTTGAAACCACTGTCTTTATATATAATTGGCTGTGAATAGTCTACTGCCCAGCCCAGGGTTATAGTTCTGAACTACCAAAAGCTTGCAAATTCTTCTCCCAGTCTGTATCAGCCAGCACACACAGCATAAATGAGATGGCTCCTGGCACTCTGAGACACTAAGAACTCTGCTCAGAGCAATCAATCTGCCTGTTTCAGCCCACAAACAGCACACCTGAAGGTTAAGTCTTGTCAGCTGTATGGCAGGCCTGCCAGATTGGCATAGGTTTAGTTTGACAGAGTTCAAGTTAACTTAAAATGTTGAAGTGGGGAAAAAAAATACAACCCAAGAACAAAATCAGAGGAATTAAGCAGTCCAAATGCAAGTACCTGTGTAAAAGCCAATAAAAACAAGTTTCATTTCCAAGACGTAACAAGGTATCTGAGCCAGGTTTGCCATTTCACTTTTTGCTTGTTTTACTGGAAGAAAAACATGGACTTTTAATATGTTTAGTTTGTAAACCCAACTTTGATGTTTCTAATTTAGTGGACCTTGAGCAATTGTTGTATTATGAAAGATGAAGGGTACCTATCCAGTGTACTGGGTTTCCTGCCAAAAATTACAAAATCAAGATCAGCCACAGGATACTGAATTCCATTCTCACCCACAGATGGGATTTCTTTCATAAGCTTACCTCAGAGCAGGGGAGAGTACCCCATGTCTATGCCTTGTCTGAGGCTTTATTAAAGAACTTGAGAGGAGCTTTTCAGCAGAATTCTTTCCCACATCACCACAATTCCAGACAGACTGACATTTTGCAGAATTACAGGGAGTGAAGCTGGTTCTAAAACAAAAGCACTGCAAGTGAGAGCCAAGCTTCGTGGCTTCTCTAATACCTTTCCAGTTTCTTTCAGTTGCTGATGCTTCTTATAGCATTTGCAAACAGAAGTAGGTCTCTTGAGACAGCTAATACCTTGACTTTGTGTGTTCATGTGAGTACTCATTCAGAAACTCCCAGAGGTGGTAGTGACATGGGACTTCTTCAGAGAGAAAGGGGAGCTGGGAGCATGGGCTCCAGCACTGTCTTAGTGTCAAACAATCCTAGGGTTACATCTGGGGCCATGTCTTGTAGAAATGAAGCATTATTTTAGAAACATCCTCTTATCAGTATAGTCGGTTCTTTTTACCTGCATCCGTACAAGTTTTGTTTTCTAAGAAAGCTTCCAAGGAGCATTGCATTCCCAATATTCTCCTTGGGATATGCAATATGTTCTAAATATTGAATTTGACTTTGTATTAGAAGTCTGCTAGTTTTCCTTAATGGGGATACTTGGAGAAAGAAGCCAGAAAGTTAAGGAGTCATAAACACAAATATCATCATCCACATGTATATGCAGTGCTAATCTCTTGCACATTCCATCACTTGACCTGGCACACTGCTGCCAGCCTCCCCATGAACCATGAACAGGGATCACAAAACTGCACTGTGGAGCGGTTTGCTACAACGTTTCCTTCATGTCTTTTTCCAAAAATAAATTTCAAGTTAAGCAACAATGATACACTACATCACAAAGTGAAAACAAGATTTATATTGACCCAAACCAGGATTCTATCATGTTTCTTCCACTACGAGTTTTTCAATAAAGAGGCAAGAAAGGAATCAAAGTGCTAACAATGTTTTAGAAAAGAAAATGCCCAAGGAGAGGTTGGAACATACGCAGTGAGTTCTAAAATATAAGAAAGGGTTTTCAAACCCTCTGATTTTACTTTCCTGTATCACCGACGTATAGAAAAACATACACACAAAATAAAAAGTGTTTCACTCGAGGAAAAATCCAGCGGCTTTGATCTAACAAAGCTTGGCATTAATATATTTAAAGTGGAACAGCTTGGCATTTTCTTCTTGACCTTTTGCTTTTGCATTTGCACATTTTTCCAAATTAGAATTTTAACACTCATGTTTCCTCTCCAGCTTAAGTATATCAAGAATATTTGCATTGCTAGCTACAAGCTACTTTCGTTAATTACATGTGCATAAGCAAATGTATTTCTAGTTCTGGGTTTCAACCTAACGAAGCACTTTTGATTTCTTGCTGTAACTTTCTTACCTGAAGGCCATCTGCTTGTGTCTGTGAGAAACAAGGGTTCAGGTCAACAAAAAGCATCTCCTGGTGTTGAAGCAAATACAGCAGGAGGCCATTGTAAAGCCTTTGTTCTTCACAAGCCAAGGGGCTGACAGGAATCCTAAAGGAGGAGGAGATGGATTAATCTGAGGAGCTCTCAGATCGGGAGCTGATCAAGAGTGACACAGGGAGCCCTCCCAGTACCCAAGAGAATTCAGCAAAGCAGCAGTTGCACTGGAGCTTGGTGGGCTCACAACACCAGGACTTCCAGTGACAGAGCCCAGCTTTGCTGCAATGGCTCACAACACAATGGATCTTCGTGGCAGCACAGAAAAGTAGTTAGAACCTGATGAAAAGGACAGAAAAAATAAAATAAAAGTGGCCTATCAATCTGCCATTGCTCACTGGCATTGGGATGGAAAGAGTGGTTTTGTTCTACCTTCATGTATGAAGGTGAACTTTGATCAATAGAAAGTCTTATTACCAGAACTGTCTGGGAAAAAAACACAGGTGAAAAACTGCTTCAGTGTATTAACTTATAAATCCACAGACATAACGGGAAGTGGAAATTCCAGATGTTCCCATTAACCGTGCTGAGTTTGGGTTCTTTTCTTTCTTGTTCTCCCCACATTTTTGGGTTTTTTTTATGAATAATAGTTGAATTTTTATTATCCCTGTCAAGCCAGAATAATTTAATTAAAATAATTTTTACACAGGATTCTAATCTCAGTCCCTGAAGGACTTGTGTGTTCACCCCTGCCAACCATCCAGAATAACACTTACTTAAATGCTGTGCCCTTAATGGAGCTTCTCCAGCCATGTTGCACCAACTCAGTTACACCCAGCACAATATTAATATTTAAAGAAGAAATTCATAAACTCTGGAGGCTAATGTGGAGCATGAATACACCAGTCTTCTGTTTGCCAAATGAGTACATTCATTATTCATTTGCAATTTTAAAGTACAAATATACACGTTGGGCCCAGTCCAACTGCTTTAATTCGTGTTCCTCTTTTGTAAACTTACTGTTGTTTCTGTAAGGACTTGAGTTTGGGCTCCTTTTGAAAGCAGAAAGTTTAAGCAGAGTCATAGCCAGGTGCAACACAGAGAGGTTTACAGGATGAACCACTTTGTCATCAGCTCCTTCTTTAGGATTAGTTAACATTGCTTTTTCTTGGATTCCCATTTTTCTTGGGACAGACACAGTTTGTCCACAATATAAAAGGCTGCTTGTAAAACCTGGTTGACTGAGCAATAGCCTTTGCTGCTTACAACAATCCTAAGAGATTATTCATCACTTATCCAAACATCAACACCCTCAGCTCACAGGCTAGACAAGCAATATTTTTAGTCCTTTGTCTTCTTTTTCAGCTTCTTTCCTTAGCTTGGACATCTGTTCCTGAATCCACCTCGACCAGCTGTTAACTCCTTACCAGAAGGAGAACTGCACAACCTATTTAGGAAGATAAATGGCTCTCACACCACTCATTGAGTCCTCCTTTCCCTTATTAGCAGCCTGTGTTTGTATGCCCAGTTCTCATTTCATCCTGAAACAGATCTAAGCTATAGACTGGGATGAGACAGCTGACTCAAAATATCAATGTCTCATCAGCAGATATTCATGGTGGCAACAGGTGTGCAGTCCAAATATAGAGAATACACTTCTAGTATTCTCTTCAGCCACCTTCCACAATGGCTTTCAATTAATTTTGTCACTTCCTGCCTCTTCAGATACTTCTGCCCCTATCAGAAACTGCATTATTGGGGTGACAGTAAAGAGCAACCAGGTTCCCACACTGCTAAATCCAGGCACATGATTCTAGGAAGTGCAGAACTACTGAGGTATATTCTGCACTTCCCTATAAAAGCTCCATAATCAGCTGCAGGACGAATCACAGAACACTCAATACAAATAAGAAACAAGTAAAACCTGACCATCAGGAATTAGCCACTGGTTTTCTTGAGCGAGTCTAAAACTTTCAAAGCTGCTTTGCCACAAAGCGCAGGCTAAAAAGTCCACAAAAGTCCCTTGCCTTGGCTTTGTCCAGGAGATCTGCCAAGGTTCCCTGCCACCACAGGCTTGCTGCAAATTTACAGAAACAATGAGTCAAAGTGAGTAGAAGCAAACAGCTGGCTGGCTGGAGTCCTTGTGCACTCATGCAAGAATTGTTTACTGAGATCAGAACTAAAAATCTCTTCAACGAGATGAAGCATAACAAAGTATCCATGGAAATTCAAGTAACATCAGGCAAATCTCTGATAAAAGCATAGCAACACATTCTTCTAGGCATTTACAGATACTAGGACAAAACCAGGAGTTTTCCATTATATCCTCTAACTAGGCTTTCAATGTAATACCTGTACCAAGCCTTATAATTTTTGTGTTACAATAACCAGAGCTACAAATCACAAAGTATGTGCAGTTTAGACTTATAAGGTACAAAGTTTAATATTTTTCTTTTGTGTTCCCAAGGCCCATCAGGGTTCCACGTTCTAATTAGTGAATATTCCTACTCAGTCACTTCAGTGAAACTGTAAGTATGACAGGTCTCCACAAATAAAAACACCAAAAGATTGACATAGGTGATAATCATAGACAGAACTTACACTTGAATATAAATAGATAAGAAATTTAAAGCAAAAAGGCTCAGAAACAATTTCGTTTAGTTGTTTAATGTCAAAGAAGGAAGAAGTAATTTCACAAAAATATAAATTGCCAGAACACATGAAGAACAGTTTTAACACCAGCAATGAATTTATGCCAGACATGGATCTGCCATTACCTCCAGAAGGTTAATTCCAGCAATTGCATGGAGTACACATTACTGCAGATTAGATCTAGAACTGTTTTTTTCCATAACCTTCACATTTACACTGAGCAACTATAACAAGTACTGCCCAACATGTCTCAATGTCCTACACTCTGGCTGCCAAATGTTTCATAATGTGCCAGATAATTGCTCTAATTCTTGCTCTGAAAGACATAAAGGTTATTTATGACTTTCCCCTGTGTCAGCAGATATGATTTGCCACAGCTGACTACCTTGAATTTTGCTGCTGTACAGGACAATGCCAATGATTTATTCTGAATCATCAGGTCACTCAGCATGAAGTGGTATAGAGCAATCTCACTGTCAGAGCCAGTTGCAAGGCTCTTCTCTCTGCCCAACTACCAAAAAGGTGATTTCTCATAACCCTAGGAGGTAGAATGACTGCAAAAAGGTGAAGATAACATTTATAGGGCAGACCTACTTCTATTTATGGTAGCTGTTGTGACAGGTCACTGGCAGGGAAACCCTATGCTGATTGCTTTCAAGGCTTCTCAAACAGGTCATTGCCACAAATGTACTGAATGTACTTTAAAATCAGGCAAAGGCACGTGTTCAGAAGTATCTGGGCCGTGTCTCAGAAGAGTGGGACATTTAAAAACTGAAGCAGTTCATCAATCAGTAAGGGAGCTTACTGGGCATATGCAGATACAGGAATCAGTGGGCACACACCGGGATAATTTGGGAACAGAGATAAAGTCTTCTCGCATGTGTGTGCATGCACAGAAGCCCCAGGTGAGTGCAAATGTCACCTGATGGCAGAAGAGTGACAGTCAGTGAAGTGCTTTTTGAATTAATGTGGGTGCCAAGGGATAGATTATCAGTGAAGGCCTTTTAGCATCAGCCAATGCTTACACGTATCACCACACAACTAATCAAAACACTGATAAATAAACCTCATCTGTCTCCACTCATTTACTAAATTTAGTATTCAGATATCAAGGAACTTGGGGCCTGGTTGCAAAACTGCTTTGTTACATAGCTGAATATCCCCCATGGTGAGGTTTTTTTCCCAGAGGGCAGAATGGTATAGCTCCAACCACACCACATCTTGTTAGCTTTGGTTCCCTTGCTGTGCTTTTGTTAAAGATATAAAGATACAAATTCTGGTAGACCTGGTAATAAACCCAAAGAGCAGGGTAACAGAGACCACCTATGAAACAGGAGCAAGGGTCAAAAGTACAGTTCCCCAAAACAAAGCCTGTCATTGATGCTGGGTACCCATTTTGCTGAATATGTACTTTTAAAATAAACTTGGCTTGCCATTAAAAAAACCCACCCAACTGAATAACAAGGCTTTTTTACTGCATAGAAGATATTACCTGCTAATAGATATATTTTGCAAAGTGCCATTGGCTTATAGTTCATATAAAGCTGTCATGGCTGTGACCCACTAAAACAATGGTTTACAAGTTGTAACAGGTACAAATATTTAACATCCTCTAGTGTCAACAACAAAAGGGAAAATCCTCCATTATCTGATCACACTAGGCTGTTCCTTCTTACCACCTTGACTTGCAGGACCTGTTGTTGTCCCCCCCCACACTTTTTAGTTTCCAGTTTTGTGCCCACTCACCATCACCCTGAGCATGCCTTCTCTAGCTCCAGCCAAGCACTCACTGCTTGCAAGCTCAGCTGGCTCTGTTTGGATATCAACTTCAATTTTAGCAACGAGGGCAGAATGAGTTGCTTCTCTTTTTTGACAGTAGGGATTCATTTCTCTGCAATCAAATGCTGTTACAAAGTCAAAATGAGGGTGGGCTTTCCAGAATTGAATGCAACAACTAAGTAGCTTCCACAGTCAGCACCTACCTTGGCTAAGAAAAGTAGTTTTCATTAAACATCTCTCTAGCCCCCAAGTCAATTAATATGGTTTCTTACTTGAGGCTTGCCCTGTCTGGTCAGTCACCAGCTCAGAACTTGTCACATCTGCCCTTAATACACCATATAAACACCAAATTTACAAAATGCTCCACTGACTATTGGACACAGAGTTATGACAGAAAGCCTCCCTGTGAGGTGTGATCTTGTTGTGCAGTTTGAGGCAGCTGAATAGAGAGGACTCACTTGAACAGAGCAGGTCCAAACACGATGGCCAGGTTTTCCAGAGTCATGAAATTCACTGCACTGTAGGTTGCTACCTTTAACAGGAAAGCAGACAGGAACTGAAGAAGATTTTGATGGGCTTTGGGCAGGCAGCTGAGCAACTGTCTCAGGTTCTCTATGCATTCTGTTGTATTAATTTTGTGCTCTGGGGGGAAAAAAAAATAGCCAAACTTATATCATAGATATTCCTCATACTAGTACAATTTCATCATACACATTAGATATAAGAAAGAAGGAAGGTTTAAAAATATGTTAGAACAAAGTGGAAGAATAAATATGTCCCAAACAAGGATTTTGTACACTAAATTTTGACGTAAGTTTTTCACCTATGAATATTTAAGAACCACAGATTTTCCAGGTACTGATTTTTACATTCACCGTAAAACACTGATTCTGGTATTTTTCCACTTATGGTAGAATCACCCAGCACTTGCTGCTTTCCTAATGAAATTGCAGGCAGGAGTCACATACCTGAATCCTCAAAGCTGCCTTGAAAGATGGTACAGAGCTGTCAGCCTTGACTCTCCCAAGAGATTTTACACATGCTGTATGATTTTCATTAAGAGGAATGAGAAATTGTCCCCTTTCAGTCCCACATCATCTTCACTTCCTGACTAATTGGTAGCTCTCAGACTCAAAACATCTTTGCTCTATAAATATGCAACTGTAGTTACACAAGAGATGCTTAAAATTCTAAATTGGGGATACTTAACATTTTCTTGGTTCTCATTCTTCAAAGAAGGGTAACAAGGCAAAAAATGGGCTCATAAACAGCTCCATTTGATCAGCAGTTCTGTATCAGTAGGATAAAGTCTCCTGGTTACTAGAACTGAGATGACAGCACTGCTCAATAATTGGCAGCTGATGCTCAAATTTGCCATAGATCACCAGGACACGTCTGTGTAGATTTGACATTTTTGTAAGCAAATCATGCCCTTGAGGGTAATTTTAGCCCTAAAAAAACACATTCTGCACAGGCCAAGGCCCATGGTGTTCAACTGATTAATGAGAGAAATGGAAAAGGGGATGAAGAGGAAAAAATAATTTAAAAAACAAGCAGCGAGTCTGTTCAAGGTAGAAAAAACAAAACACTTGCAAAAGCCCCGTAGGTCTTTCTGCATAGACTTTCACAGTTCATGAAACTTCTTCCTTTCTCTTTCTTTGTAAACTCCTACACAGGCACTTCGAACAAAAGCACACTGCAAAGTGACCCACAAAACTCACTTATTTGTATGAAAACACCTTAATTAGTTACCAGTCAAAATGACTGGACAGACTGAGAACAGAGCTCAGACATTACAGACATGAGTGGGGAACCAGGCAGTGGACTCGTGGGGTGCTCATCTTGGTTTTACATGCTGCTCCACACACTGCTGTCCAAGGAGATTGTAAGAGGACTGTTAAAATAAATGCTAATTAAAATAAAGTTCTAAATTACAATAGTGATGTGCAGAAAAATCTCCTTTACCAGAGAAGGTTAAATAAAAAAGAGACAGTGTGTATATAAAAACACAAGCAGCATTATGGTGGTGATTACATTAAAACTAAAAATATTATCTCAGTAATTAAAATGGTATGCAACTTAAAGAAGAAAGCATGCAGAAGAGGAGCTTCCTAGGAGAATACAGGATTGGATGGCAGGATTTATCACCACAGGAAGGAAGGGAATCCAAAAGACTCAATGAATTTTAAAAAGACTGTAGACACGTTCATAGATGCCTGGTCCCTCCAAGGAAATTAAGCATCAGTCTCAGGTTAAGGAAACACAAAAATCTTGTTTATAGAAGGTTTAATAAGCACATTATCTGCCACTGTCAGTGAAAGGACAGAGTTTTGGAAGGTCCCCGTTCTGTACCTTGGAAAGTTTTTAGCAAGCCAGAGCAAATATTGTCTGGAAAAACAGCTACCGGTAGTTCTTTCAGAAAGAGCTTCAGGAGACTGGCCACAGAATCAACATCTCCATCATTAATAAGGTCTACTTTTTCCCCTTGATTGTACTTCTGCCTCAATTCCTTGATTTTATTTGCTGAGCCACCAATCCGAAATATTCCGACACGCTCCAGACCTGTGGAAGAAATGTAGAACAGTAACAGTGGTTGCTTTACCACACCTTTGAGGTAAGAACTGGAGTTCAAAAAGCAAGAGCTCCTTTAAGAAAACACAATTATTGTGAATAAGGACTTTTCAGCATTTACGACTGAGAAGTACAGCTTAAACAAAGAATATCAGTTTCCAAAAGCCAAGCAGAAAAAATATGAACTTACCAAATACCTCCAGGTACTCCACCATCTGTGTCACAAGAGAAGGAACCCCATATTGCTTTGCATCCTGTGCAAGGGTTTCCAGAGGAACACCAAAGCTGCTTCTTTCTCTGCTGAGCTGTAGATCTGGTGAAACTTTATTTGTTGTGTGCCTAACTTGTACAGAAGAGAATGATTTCTGGGGAATAAAAACAGGCAAGTGATAAACAGTGACTGGCTTTTATTATTTCAGCCTCCAAAGATCTACAGCTTCAGTAAAATTATTGTCTTTTTAGTAGTATCTTAGGGCAGATTTTATTTCCACTGTATATTCCTAAAATGCTAATATTCTTCTGTAGAGCTGAGAAAAGACATGTGATGGGGTAAACTCCAATAAAGCCCCCCTCACCCCTACTGTCAGGGAAAATGGGGCTTTGTGTTGAGGCAGATGAACTGTTCAGGACAGAGAGGGGTCACTTCCCCTCAAAAGAGCCCCAAAAGTCAGGAAAAAGCTGATCCTGTGCTGGTGCACAGCCTTCCAACCCCACGAAATTTGTGAATTTCTGCCTAATTCCTGAGGATAAAAAAAAATAAAAATGCAGGATTCATGAAGGAACTCGAAGTGGAATTTAGGTGGCAGCCATGGCACAAGCCTCGGAAGGGGCTCCCTTCTGCTCACCCAGTTATTCCAAATTTCTTACCCCAACAACTGATGCAAAAGCATGTGAAATCACAAACAACTTGCATTTTTCATCCTGCCTGATGATGAAGGAAGCTGTTTTTTCGTCCTAGCAGATTCATGGGCTGGGAAGCTGGTGGGCTCTGGTGGAGGGTGCCTGTCCCTGAGGGGCACTGTGATGACAGGGGCTGCCCTGGTGGGCACAGCCAGCTCTGCAGCCCTGCAGGGCTTCCTGGGGGTATTTGTAAATATATATCTAAATATATGCTTAGATACATTCTAAAAAAAAAAAATATATATATATATAATATGTATTTAAGAATAATGTCCTCCAGGAATATTTAAGAAAAGGTAAAATTCTGCCTGGTACTCTGAAAGGAGTCCTGCCTTCTTTCCCACCTCCCTTAAGCCCCTTGCTTGCTTTACAGGCAGGTGCCATTACCCACAGTAACTGCTGCATTTTGTCCTTGTGTTCCTACCAGGCAATGAGATCAGAAGTCCAAACCAGGGACACCTAGATTTACTATTTCTTCACTGGGACTTTTTAAATAGTATCTAAAAGGCAGATTTTAAAAATATTTTCTTTGTGGCATTATCTCAATGCATAGTGAAACCAGCTGCTTCTTGAATGTTTTTATTACTATGTTTTCCGAAGGAAAAAGGAAAGATTTTCCTACGGTTTTGAAGCTGAATTGCCATAGTGAAGCTGTTTTTCACACATGGCAGCAGCAAAGCCATGAGCTGGAGCTCCAGGAGAGACCTGCTGCCATGGCAAAAGCACACACAGCACTCGAAACACCCCAGCACATTTTGCTGTTTCAGTACGTAGGAAAGCTTAGACTATGATGTTAGTGTAACAGTGTGAATAGTTATCTAAAAAGAACAAATATTAGTATGTACCAAATATATCTTAGAGCATTTTTGTATATAAGCTGCAAGGTGTTCCAAAAACCCTGAAAATATCTGTGCACCATTCCTCTAAATCCCTCCCTTTTCCCTTTTCAGATGCAGCAGACAGCCAGCCTTCAGAGAAAGAAGGAAGGGTGTGAGGAAAGACCAAAGAAGCCAGATTGAAGTTCACTTACACAAATGGAAAGGGAGGCTCCTGCTCCCATGTTAGACTGCAGCAGTGCGCCAGTATTTCAGCTGTGCTGCTCACAAGACAACTTCACCTTCCCCTCCGCAGAGCCCTGCAGCCTGGCCAAAGCTGACTGCAGCCATTGGGCCATTTCTCTGCAATTAACTTATCAGATTATAATTGCTAGGCATCATCTCAGTCAGCGGTTATCCTTCCAGAGTTGGTGGAAGGTAGAAATTAACTCCTAGTAAAAGCGGATTCCTCGCAGCCAGCACTTCCCTCCGGAGGCACCTTGCACAAGCTGAGGGCTGTGTTACTGCCAGGAGAAGTTTCCATGGCACCTACCACACACAGTGCCACAGCTTCCCAGGCCATGCTGATCCTGGGCCTGATATTTGCTCTTGAGCAGGTTTTCACAGTGCAGGTTTGCAGATATTCATACTCCCTGCTGTCCTTTCTGCCTGCAGCAGCAAGGAAAACACTATGAGAAGGCCCTCTGTGTAAACATTACAGCTACTTGTTTATATAACACATGCACAATCATTTTGCCCAACACATGGGCAAGGACCCATCCAGTTTTTTAAATACGAAGATGCAATTAAGCCCAACACCTTTTATAATTGTTTCAGATATAAAGCCTGTCCTGGGAAATAAGAAATAACATTTCAGAAAAATCTAACCAGAGGAGATTTAAAATACAAACTTAGTAGGCACATGTGAAACAAAAGGAAAATGCACGAGGCACAAAAAGGTAGAGGTTCTGAGCCAGACCTCCTTAGTGGAGCACTAGAAAAGCAGGAATTGCTCCAACATCACACTGGTGCAGCACAGGTAGCAGAGATGGTTCCCTCCTCATTAGCAGGGGGAATACCACTTAAAAACTAGGGCAGAACGTTTTGCCTGCTTAACTTTCCACAAGATCCCACAATGAGGTCTGAGTAATGTTGTGGTTTAGGACTTTCTTCCTCTACCTACGCAGCTGGCCCCAGAAAAATCTACATCCACCTCACCACTCCACAGGTTCTACCTGGCTATCTCTTGCAGACAAACTCCATCTATCACCAGAGCTGTGCCTGTTCAGACTCTTAAAAATGCTGTCCCCATGACCAGACCTGTGCCTGCTCAGCCTGTTCAAGCTGCTGGACCCACAGGAGATCCTGGGGCTGATGGTGCTGTACCCTATGACTGCTAAAAGAGAGAAGAAGGTGTGTTGGCCCTCCCAGAGCAGCAGTGTGAGTGCTCTTACAGCAGCGTGGTGCTCTGTGCTCATTGCTGAGAGGGTACAGGGGGCATTTTGGTGTGACATCCCCTCCCTGCTGCATTCAAACCCTCTGCCCTCCAGCCACCAGGAGCAGTGCTTCTCCATCCTCCCAGCCCTCACACCCTTTATTGCTGTGTTTGCAAGGCAGCTGGAGCACAAGAAGCTCCCCCACCTTTGCTGGGTCCCTTTGGGACAGAAAAAAGCACCACGCATTCAGAGTCACCTTAGCTAACTATGCCGTGAGCCTGCAGCAGTCTGCACTCCGTAGAGAAACACATCACAAAAAGGCCTGTGCAAAAACTACAAAATTTAAACAAAAAAAATTTCAACTCTCCAACTCTTTGCTCCCTGCCCCAGAGCACATTTTCATTTTCCGTCTTCCTAGATGCCACAGGACTCACCCTGCTCACATGTCGCTCCCCCCTGCTTCAGCTGAACGTGCAAACCGTAGGCAAATAACTTTCAGAGCAACAAATTCTCCACCTGAGCAGCAAACACAAATTTTATCTTTGACTCATGCCAGGGCAAACAAGGCAACATCCACTGCGATCAACGTCTTGGTCTCAACTGCTCCTCTGACTTTAATTATTGAAGAATTTGCTTTCAAGTCCTGCCTGCAAGCTCCGGCACGGCTCATGGAAGACGCAGGCTCGGCGGCTCCCGGGAAGGCCGCAGCAGCTAGAGGGCACACAAGGCTTGCCGGAGAGGTGGTCCTGCGAGCCCCGCTGCAGACGTGGCAAGGAGCCCCAAGCCCCGGGCAGGGTTTTCCTTTCCTACCAAACAGCAGGGGCCGGAGGGAGGATTTCTCCTCGCATCACAGTTGTACAAAGAGCAGGAGCCTGTAGGTAGCACGAATTAAACATAAAACTGTTCATACTGTGTAGCTGAAATTCCAGCCCCTCCTTCACAACCTCCTGGGTCAAAGCCAGCTCCTGATGTATGAAAAGGACGCGTGGTGCTTTGAGAAGCCACCTGGACTTCAAGGGCACGACTGAATTAAACCCGAAGCTTTGGTCTCGCAGCACCCTGGCACCCAGGGGAAGGCTTGTGAGGAAAGGCAGTGCCCCAGCCTGGGCGTGGGAGGGGAGAGCACCAGGGGCTGCCTTTGTGCTCTCTCCACTGGGACCCTGGCCTCCAGCTGCTGAACGGGCTGCTTGTGAGGGTTGCTGATGTTTCCAAAAGATAGGGAAAGGAGAAACACGAAAGGAAAACAGAAAAATTTAGGTTTACTCCTTAGAACGCCAGATTTTTACAGCAACATTAGGAACAACAGGATCCCTTTGAGAGAGGTCAGAGGTAAATCCACTGTCGGTAGCAGTACAAAACAACACCAGCAAGAAAAATTATTAACTGAGGCTTCATGGTTCATTGAAGTTTTCCTTCAAAGCAGCAAGCAGCCTGCTCTACTAACTTGGTGATCTGTGTCTCAGCTTCAGAAGACTCCAAGCATCCAGCCAAGGAGGAATGAAAGCCCTTGCTGGTGGGCAAGATCCGAGCAGGGAGTGCACGCCCCGAGGGGAGGCTGCATTGGGATGTGATGTGGGCAGTCCTGCCGTGGCCCACATCCAGTTGGAGAGGCTCTGGTGGCTCTGGATGAGAGGCAAACACCAGGGAAAGCAGCTCTGCTGATGCCAGCTGCAGTCCTTGAGAAGGCACTGTCATACTATGATACATCAGTTGCACCACCTCAGCCTTGAGAGCCCTTGGGAGCTAAGCCCATAAAAGCATCCATCATTTATCACTAGAAACAGTCAGGGCTGATACACACAGCTGAGATTCCATCAGACAAACCTGTATTACTGCCTTTCAAACCAGGTTTTCATCTCACACGCAGCATTTGTATGTTTTATCCCAATTCATCATGAGCCAAACTAAACACTATACTTAATAAATTCTTACAAAATGTACATTTTATTGTATAAGGATGTGCTAGATAAACTATAGGGCTTCTCAAGCAAAAGGAAAAAATGGAAATAAGAGCTACATCCAAGACAGAAGTAGACATGGAAAAATGCATCTCATATTAGGCAATCATTGGCAAGAAATGAGGATCTCTCTTGATTATTACAGTATCAATATAAGTTTTCCTACATTTTAGCTGGTAAAAGTCATAGCACAGACATAAGGACTGGTTGCCACATATCCTTCATCATAGCAATCTGATTGCCAGCCATGCCTACTGGCCAAGTTCAGTTATCAGCCAGGAAGAGTTTCTGTCCTGACAAGAAGGCAGCTTTACCCACTGCTTCTTGCATTGCTTCTCACTGTGCCTATGGGAAGAGCACACAGGCCACACCACCTCCTGAGAGGCAAGCCCTTGTCAGCCCAGCAGAGTCTCCTCTAACTTGATTTCTGCTCAGGTGGTCTTCTCTGGAAGTGGATGCCCAAGGACAGAGATGGATGTGTCTGCAGAACCAGTGCCAGAGAGGCACACGGGAACTGCCCCTTTTCCACCAGCCAGGCACACACGAGTCCAGAGCTGTGCCAGAGCACACATCCCCTGAGTCATGGCAAGGCTCCTTCCCACCTTAGACACAGCACCTGGCAGGCTTGGAGCTGCTTCTCTATCTGAGCCCATCTCTGGCAAGGGATGTGTTGGTGTCCTGAGGTGGCTCAGACGAGCCTGTTTCGAGGCAGCTGAATTACAGGCATGTGGAGAACTGCCCAATGAAACAGTGTGAGGCAAATTGGCAAATTCTCAGACTGCTTGCTGGCTTGGCTTTTTTTTTTTTTTTTAATCTTCCCAGCCCATTAAATCTTCTAGCATCATCTTTCTTTCTGCAGGCTTTTGAAAAGCCTGCAGAAAGCTGCACAATTCCTTGGCAGTTTTGTGGAACTGAAAGGGACTGGCAGGCAACAGATCAATAATTGTCAATATTCCTCTCTTGGCATGAAATGTCATGAAGGTTGTTTTGGAGCCTGCCTTTCTCTGCTTCCTGTTTTGAATTTCATTTTCTTCCTCTAATCTCCACCTGGCACTCAAACCTCTTCATTTTCTTGATGCTGTTCCAGGGAAAACAAGTCAGCATTCAAAATGCTGTATTGCTTCATTATCTAAAGGCACTATCATGATCTTGTAGTTAAAGAGCAGAACATCAGCAAAAATAGCCACAAGCTGAAAACTATTGTAACAAAGCAAGTAGAGCTCTTTTTCTGGCCCTACAAACTATTTAAAGTATGTATTTCTATTATATTTCATTCTTCATCATGGAATTGGCTGACTCCAGGTTTATTTCTCTAAGAAACAGAAAGATGAAAAGAAAAACACAAAGGAACACAAATTTTTTTGCAATCATGGTTTGTTCCCTGTCTGTTCATTTTCAAAGGGAATTTGAAATGTTGGATTAGTTTCAGCAAAAGTTGCAAGTACCAGGCCAGTTTTTGCATCCTAAATCATGCTCTCAGGAAGACAGACCTTCCATGAGGCTCCATCCACAAACTGCTGCTGGTTTCTGACAGCTTCCCACAGCTGAAGGGAAACTCAGCTTCTAGCTTCAGCTGCAGACAGCTCATGGTATATTAATCTCTTGCCGGAGCAAGTATCTCTGTCATCATAGGCTGCCATTTTTCATAAGAAATACAGTTTCAATACAAAGTTGCATCTTTGAAGAGCTGTAAAGAAGTTAAGACAGTCCTTGCCTCCTCTCCATCTCTAGCTTACACAGCACCTGAGGTGGGGATAACAAAAAAAAAAAAAAAAAAAAAAAGGAAGGAAGAAGAAGCAGTACACTAAGTAGAGGCTTCAGCATCCTCTTGGACCATGGACACTGCCCTAGCCCATGTAAAAGCCAGGCAGAGGCTGTTTTTCCTTTGTATTTCTCCAATGGCATAGAACCACTCCTTACCAGCTCATTTCAAAAGAATTGCTCCTATTATGTTCAATAAGCTCTGCTTTATGCAGTCTTGTGATACTACTACTTGAACAAAATCAGAGAAAACTCAAAAAAAAAAAAAACCCTCAAAATGCAGACCTTCCCCCCAGAGGAGCTGAGATGGCAGCAGCATCTCCATCAAGCTTCCCAGTTCGAGATATGATGAAACTCTGTTTGAAGTTATTCAGTCTGTCATATGAAAATTCAGGTCTCCTACTCCTAAAGCAACAAGGTAATGGTCTGCTCAGTGGGAATTTCTTCTTCCTATCTCTTTCTCCCATTAATCTTTTTGGTAGCTAAAATTCATATAAGCAGGAGAGTGACTTCTTAATAGTTTCATATCATGGATATACCAGGGAGGCACCAGAGAGTCTAACCTAGTCTCACAAATATATTTTTTTGTTCCCTACTTCTTCACAGCACCTCCACATGACTCTGTTTAACTTGAAACAAATGTTATTTAATTAAGCATTTTTCTGATCTCTTGCACAACCTCATACAAAATCTTTATTGTAATTCACAGAATCTGAGAAAGACATGCCAGATGATTTTAGTTATCCTAATTTGGGGGGATGGTCCCCTAAGTAATGCAAAGCAGGGATACAGCCACTCCAAAGCAGGGACATTTTAATTAAAAGCAAAATAATTTGATTCCAACAGACAACAGCATGACCTAATCCAACCTGATATGCATGTCATATATCAAAATTTAAAGTTATAACCACAAAAACCCACACAATTCAGATAAAATCTGTAAATACAGAGTTGGTCATAGCAGTGGCTATTTACAAAATAGGAGGTGTTGGTGTTCATCTTGTTACTCAGCTGCATCTAGTCTTTGCTGTTAATCACTGAAAACATGTTTACTTTCCAGCATGAGCTGTGTGTGACATGGGAAAGGAGGGAAGAAGTAAGGCAGATGATTTTGCAGCCTGCAACGAGAGAAATAAGGGAGGAAAAAAACATTAATTCGAATTAGGTGAAATTGAGTTTTCAAGTTTAACTGTGACCAGGTAAGACTAAGGCTGGAGCCAAAGGCAGAGGGGAAGAGCATTTGCTGAAGTCATACTGCACAGGGCCATGACTGCAAAGGCAGCTCACACAGGAACTGCCCCGACCTTCATCCCAGCCATGCAGCACACTACAGCACTGTGCCAGCACTTACACCTGAGCTCACTCTACAGGAGCACCCAGCTGATCTGGGGGAAAAGAAAAGAAAAGAAAAGAAAAGAAAAGAAAAGAAAAGAAAAGAAAAGAAAAGAAAAGAAAAGAAAAGAAAAGAAAAGAAAAGAAAAGAAAAGAAAAGAGCATTTTCAGAGGTTCTGTGAGTGCATTTACAGCAATGCACCCACAACCATGCAGCTGGATGCCTTAAGCAAGCACTTTGACTGGCAGAAAACAACTTAAAACTGTGGTGTGGAAAACCACTGTACCTAATCCCTGTACAGCAGCACGGGGACTCAGCCAGGAATGGGTGCAGGGCAGCTCCCCTGAAGCCTCCCGTGGTGCACACCTGAGCATTTCATGACATTCCTAGCTGCACACCAAGTGAGCAGACTGGAAGGAGCTGCATGCTTGGCCTCACGCTCCAGCCATAACTGCAGCAAACACAGCACAGCACCTGCACCTGATGTAGGAGACCCAAAGAGAAGAAAGCACAGCAGGGAGACCCCAGAGCTGCAGGATCTGTCCTGTCTGAGCTCTTCCTTATCACGCATGCACAAGACTCCCTTTCCTCAGTAGATGAAGCCTTGAGCATCTGCAGGCAGAGTAGAGAAATCTGCCTACATACCAGTCATATTTTATTGTCTTTATGTAGCTCTGGCCAAGAACATCAGCAAGTTGCTTATTTCAGACATCTGGGCCTCTAGTTTCTGAAAACATGAAATGACACTAGGGCTAATAAAATCTGCTTGGACTGATGTGATTATTAAATACTAATGAAAAAAGCCCAAGCAAGCAAGTACTCCACACATTGAAGACAAATGGTTAAAGCTGACCAACACAGTTGTTGTGAGAAGCGATGGACACACTAAAGAAAACTAACATAAGATGCTGTCCCAGAAAATGTGAGGACATATGAAATGAGGGCATAGAAGAAAGCAGTCAAACCTTCCTCACAGAGCCATGCAAGTGACAACAAACCAGGAACAGCAGCTACTCTGAGAAACTTGAAATCACTATGTCATGGCAGAGAGCTTAAACTAGAGGGTATTTAAAGGTCCCTTTCAACTAAAATAATTTTGTGATTTAGTTCCTGCAAAAAATTCATTATGTGACACCATACAGTTCAAGTTGAGCATGTGTGTAAACATGCTCACCTCTGTTTAAAAGCCAACATTTCAAAGAACAAATACTTTTATCCCCCCCCCCCAAAAAAAAATCTAAATGGATTTTGGTAATCAAAGAGCATATTGACACATCTCTAAAGACTGTTTTTTGTATGAAGACTGGCAAGTCTTTAACTTGGCACTTCAACTTAATTGAGTCTACAGAAAAACATCACTGAAATGAGTCCTTGTAGTCTGAGAAATTCTGTTTCACAGGAAATAAACTTTTTCTACTTTCTCTGTCCCCTTCAACTGGATTTCTGTATAATCTCCAATTTTTCCATTTTTAATCTGGCTGGTATCATGCTCAGCCCAACATATTCACCCTATGTATATGTGGAAGGCCCTCCTGAATGACCTGAAGTAAAATATCTCTCCAATAAAAAAAATACCCCTGTGTCAGTTTAATGCTATGCAAACATCTCCATCAATTTTTGTAGCCCTTACTCTGCACATTGTTCAATGTCAGTGCTGGATGTGGGAATCCAGGATCAGCATGATGTATACAAATTAACAGCTACCAAAGGAATGTAATCTGTTTCTGCAGCTAATGATAAATCCCATCATTTCAGCAAGGCACAGAGTACACTTTAAATCTGATAATATTTCACAGTTTCATTTGTCTTCTGTTTCAGCTACTATGATAAACTTTCATAGGATCAGCAATTAAGAAGATAAATGTTCTATTCAGGACTGGGTCCATAGTAACTGAATAATTTATGCAATAAACAATAACTTTTTCTTGCACAATAAAGAGTAATTACTTAAGCACCTCATTCTACCTGTTCCAGACATTTTTCAGGGACTATAAAACTCACGACAATCCAAAATCCTACATGGCAGAACTGTTTACCTACCTCAACCTACCCCTGCCACTCTGTCAACGCTGATCAACTACTTTTCAAGCAAATAAGGTACAGATTATCACATAGTACCAGTTCTTGCCACCTTCTAAAAAACATTTGAACCTATGGGCTCATGATTTGAATGGAGCATGAAGACAGAAGCAAAGGCTCTCAGATAAAATGCAAGCTGCAGCACCTCTGGTAATATCTTCTTGGAAAGGAATACTGCAAAACTAGAAAAGTAAAACTCAAAACATTGAAATTTTGGTCTTGTTTACCAATTAAAGACAAAATTAATAAAATCACAGTGCTCAGCTGGCTGGGGCAAGGAGTGTCCTAGCACATACTCCTTGCAGTGGAAAATAAAATTCTTCAGCAGTCAGGGCTCTTTCCTCACTGCTGGGTAGGGTTACATCAGGAAAATGTTACAGATCACTAGTCATATTTCCACACATATCAGGCTGCCTAATAATAGACTCCATTTCCATTGCAAGAGTGTGCTACATACCACCTAATCATTTGCATTAATTCCAGATGCATTTTTTCAGACCGACCACTAATTTAACATCAGTTTCATATTTCAAGAACTCAAAATGTATTGTTGGCAGGAAGTGAGTTTTAAAAGATTAATCTGAATGCATATATACCCTGATCATGCCCAGGATATCCCCACAGTTTCTTTAGGATATGTAAAACATGGTATTACTTTTATATGTATCTGGTGAAGTATGACTACAGCTGCCATAAGACCACATAAAATAGGTGGAAATCCATATCAGATACCCAAGACTACATTTTAGGACTGGAGTTGCATTTATGACTAGCCAGAATATTCAGTATTCTTTCCACATGCACTGAATAAGAAATGCATGAAGAAAACCCACAAAGTAGTTATACTTAGTTGTTAAATGGAAGGGGGGAAAATGAAGAGACAAACTAACTGTATCTTTCTCATGTTTTAATACAAATGAACTAAGTGAATCACAGAAAGGGGAACAAAGTGAAAGAGTGAATCCCAGAAAGTCAGCAAAAACTTTTTGAAGCCAAGCTGGATTTTCCTGCCTTGGACCAGATGAGGGAACATTACTTGCACGTAGGTCTGCCCCACTTAGTTGTTGCATCCCTCTTGCTTAATGAGGCGTGCAAACACAGTAACTCTGTGCACAGCACTTCAATAACACAGGTTGCTTGTTACATGCCTGGCTTTTATCTTGAGAATTATCAATGACCCATAATCATATTAGACACTTGAAGCCCATAGCACTGCTGAGAGCTACTAGTGCATTTGCAGGCAGCCACGCAGAATGTGTGGACTCCACCTCACCCAAGCCTCGCAACACACTCCACGAAATGTCAAACCTACAGCAAGAAGCCAAAGCACACAGGATGTGCCACCCATGGATTTCTGTCACTGCTATGCAGGAGCAACCAACAGAGCCTTGGCATGTGAGCAGCTCTGTAAACCATTGCACAGGGCACACAGGGCAGTGCAGAGCCAGCTGAATCACCCTGCCTTTGCTGGAGCACCTGCCTGGCTCAGGAAAAGCTTCACCACCACACAGTGCTCCCCCAGCCATGCCAGCAAAACCCAACACGCACACAGGGATAGCCCACAGCTAGAGAAGCAAGAGGTTTCAAGGGCTCTCGTCTCTGACTTGTTTGGTGTTCAAGTGTTACAACTCTTTCCCCATCAACTTTCTCTGACCCTCTTCTGCTAGCCCTCCCCTATGCTTTTTCCTGCTCTCTGTCACTGACTTTTCTTCTTGCTGTATCCATTCCAAAAAAGGACAGCAGAGATGACATTGCTGTCACAATTTCCCCTTTTTAATCAGGTCTACCCTGTTAATAGCCCTATGAAGCTGTCTGCAGCAGCTTCAATCTACTGAACTGTGGTTGTGTAAAAAGAGAGGCCCCCAGGACCACCAGACTATGGGCACCTTGCTTAGAACCACTCACCTGTGGGCTTCAGTGAGCATCTCTCCAACCTCGATATAAAGATTATCAACTTGCATAACCAAGTCAGCACTTCCTTCCACGGTTTCAACAATCACATTTATTCCTTGGTTTTAAAAGGTTTTGGTTCCACAGTTTTATAAACAGGCTTCACAAAATGTGCAATATTTATCAACAAGGTTATTAGCCGCAGTGGTAATCAGAATCTTTACTTTTATCATAATGTTCACTTCAGTTCTGCAACACAAGGCTGATTTTGTTTCTCCTCTTCTCCCTCCCACAATTGGCACTTAAATTGTAAATTGGAGAAACTTCAAAAACACAAAAAAGTTAATCTAAGCATGATGTTAAAAGCACCTTGCCACAGCATTACATTTTAATAAGGCATATTCATGTTCTGTAAAGCCTAATTGTGCAACTTGGAGACCTATAGAAGGTGGCAGAAATGCCAGCCTTCTCTTATAAAGAACAGGCCTTCATTTTTGCTTCAAAGTGTTCACCCCTCCATACCAAACCCCCTTTAAAAAAAGTACAGCTGATAACACAGCAGAACATCCCCTTTACAGGGTGAAAGGAAATTATAGTAGACAAAGGCTGAAAACACAGTGCATAGTACACAAAATAAGACTGTTTTAAAAAATAACATTAAAAAAAAAGAAATAAAAGAAGAGAAAGGAACTGAACAACAAGCAACAATGGAATTTTTCTAGTGGAAAGAAGATTTGTGGGCTTCATAAATATGTGGAAAATTACTAAAACACTTTGCTACATAATATAAAAAGGTATAAGGTGTTTTCCAGTTGTCACCTAAGTGTTAGATGCAACTTTGTAGGAGTAAGTATTTGGAGGCAGCTTGGAGCTCTGATTGGTGCAGGCATTCCAGCAGGGCAGCGCTGCCAACAGCAGGAGAAATCCACCCAGCAGGACACAAAAGCCACTGAAATAGAAAGCGGTGTTGTACTCCTGTGTCCAGTCATAAAACCAGCCTGGGGGGGGGGGGGAATAAGAGAGAAGTGCATCAGTGAAATGTAACACAGCATGGTTAACGTAGAGAAACAACATATAAGAAACACAAACAACAAAATAAAAACAATAGAAAAAAATCTAAAATACTGTTTGACCTCTTAGACATGAAATGTGTTTTTCCTCGAAGCCAAATTACAAACACTATCAGCCAAACAGCCTTTATTTTTTTGTTGCAGATTTTGATTTCACCTTGCCATTATTACTAGACGTGCAATAGCATTCTGTCTGTTTGTGACAAGCTCATTTTCAGTTTATATTGTCCACCTTGCCCTTACCTACAATTGGTGGTCCGAGGCTATTCCCAAGTCCAGCGAAGAACATCAGTATCCCATAGGCATGAGTCAGTTTCTCAATCCCCACAGTCTTTGTTGTAACATATGGAAAAATTGACCAGTTCCCAGTCAGAAAACCCAAGATCCCAGAAAGCATCGCTAGTGTAAGGTAACTTTTGGCAAATGGAATTGCAAACAAGGCCACTCCTGTCATTAATAAGGTAGTTACATAGAGATATAAAGTGTTAACCCACTTAAAATCTGCCAGTATTCCTAAAATAAGTTTGCCAACAGTCGTCATAATGCCAATTATGGAAATAAGGGGCATATAATAGTCATCTTCACTAATATTTGCACTTCTTGCTACATCTTCCATGAGCAAAGAAGGAGGAAATCCACCAATATCAAAGAGCAAGATGGCAACAAAGAGAGCTGAAAATACTTTGTTCTTGAAAAGAACCATGGTGTCCTTCCAGTAGGTCAAATAGAGCTGCCACTTCCTTTTGGCGAGTTGCTTGCACAAGTTTGTCTGTTCTACAACTTTCTTTCTGTAAGTGTCTTTCTCATTTGCATTTATTGAGCTCAATACATTCTTATTCAAAATGATATCCTGTTTGCAATCAGGCACATTGTTCACACATTTTTCATCAATATAGCCCTTTTCAAGGATGCTAATGTTTTCTTCAACGGTCTTTTCCTTTTCATGGTAAACAAAATATTGATCTGGGATTTTGTCTACACACATTTTCTCTGGTCGAGGAGAACTGGATGATTCCAAAGGTCTCATTAGGCTGCCACATGCTAATATATTTAGAGATAGGGCACCAACTATTAGCAGACATCCATCCAGTCCATACAGCTCAATAAGCTCTCTTTGCACTGCTGCATATATAAAGAGTCCGACACTTGAGCCTATAAAAGAAAAATAAGTTTGGTTTAAACTGAAGAACCAAGACCATTCTTAAACTCTAACAAAATTCCACAATTCAGCGGCTGTGAATACACTGCCAGAGGAATGGTAATTCATTTGTGCTCCTCTCTCCCAAGTTTAATGGACTGGTAAGTCATCATCCCTCCTGAAGTTACAGTTTCTTTACTGAGTAGCCACAAAATAAAAAAAAAAAAAATAAATCTCTCGAAGTATCTGAACAATTTTTGACAAATAACACTAGCAGACACTTTAGAGACAAGTAGGATCAATACTATAACTGATAAAAAACATCAAAGAACTGTTAAGCCACCCTTCTGCCCTGCACTCATACACATGCATCCCTTCAGGTACCATTTTGAATTAGCACAGTTAGAATTTCCCACTGCAACATTTTGCCCCTTTTTCTCTTTTCTGCCACCTTCCTCCTCCCAGGCAGAAACAAACCAGGAGTTCACCAAGACCCCTCCTAAAAGCAGCCCTTCACTGCCTGGTGTTTAAGGAGAAGGGTTTGCTTGGTGGGAGTTTACTCCAAAGGCATTTCTGAAGCCCTACAAGATTAAACATGCATTTGAGAAATTTGACCATTCAGAAGAAAACACCAAAGAGTGAGAAATTACTATGAGCACAAGCATTTAATGCAATCCAAATAATTTAAAGAAAAGGCTCTTGGTTGAAGTAAGCAGATATCCACTTCAGCTAGCGGATGTCCTTTCACAAACACAGAACATTGTTTTGCAAATCAATTTAATGACAAACTTCAAACTTATTTGCTGAAGACTGTCTCTATGTTATATTCAAACCATTTATACACTTTGGTTCTAAACACAGGAAAAGTCAATTAGAAAAACCAAGCTTGTTTTGCCTTTGCGGTACTAAAATTAACCAGGGCACAGGGTTTTAAGGCAACCTGCCTGGAATCCAAAACAAAGCCACTGAAAATTATCCCAATAAACATTTCTGCAGAAGCTCCTATTTACTCATCTTATGTGGACGTGGTATTAGTATCTCACACCACTGACTATACTGATCCTGTGTGTCCTCACTGACAATGCTTGAGAAAAGAGGTCAGACCAGACTCTCCATAGCACACAGAAAGCAAGGCATGGGACAACAGCCATCTGCAACTGTTCCTACTTGGGCCATTAAAAAGTGTAAAGGTACAGCTAATGTGAGGTAGTGGTGATGCAACATTTATATCCTGCATCACCAGTCTCTTTCTCACCTCTGATCCTTGGTAAGACCTAAGAGTAAAAAGAGGACTTTATTGAAGGTTTGCCCTCATTATCCACAGCATGCAGCCCAAGGAGTCTGCTTTCACTTCAGGGAATATCCTTTCCTCATCTATACTGATGACCCATAGCATAAGCCTGCAAGTGTAGTTACTATTTTATCTGGAGCCTCAGTTTTTCTTTTCATTGCTACTGATATTTTGATTTAAGGAAGTAGTAACTTTCTTAAGTTATTGAGAAGTAAAGAAGAACATAAACAAAACCCTGGTTTTTATTGCCAGGGTGATGGTGGATGTGTCAGAGTTGAAAAGCTGGAGAGAATGACAATTAAAAGTCCTACCTGTTGAAATCAGACCAAGTGCGAGGCCTCTTCGTTTGTCAAAATACTGGCACGTGATGGTAACGGTTGCAGTATACAAAAGGCCACATCCAAGACCTGGATATAAAGAGTTAGATATAAAACGTGCTACATCCTCCAGGAAACGAATGTCCCTTTGTTATCCCCCAGGTGATGTCCTGTGGTACCCTGGGTACTGAGGCACCCTTCAGCTCTGGCCCGGCGCAGGGCCATCAGGCTGCCTGTGCTGTCCCACCTCCCTTCCCCTGCCCGTCCCTGGCTGGGTCTGGGGAGCTCCCCAGCTGAGCTCCGTGCTCTGCAGAAGGGCTGCAGGGCTCTGAGCCCAGGGCTGGCCCCGGAGCTGCCTCCCTGTGGCACCGTGCCCGGCCAGCGAGGTGCCCGAATGCCTGACACAGTTAATTTGATCAGCAGCACACAGGGGCAGGTCACCGCCTGCCAGGAGAACAGGGTTTCCATGCCTCCAGCACAGCATCCTGTGTTCAGTTCAGTCATGTGGAGAACACCATTGCTCCCTAATGATCTCTAATTTATCTAATTAGAATGGGTATGTGACAAAATTCCAGAAGAGGTATTATTCCTTTAAGATTGGCATTTCATGCCAGCAGAAGACCTGCCCGATTCCAGCCCTTAGGTAAAACCTTAGCTTCTCCATCTCTAACAACAGAGGACAAACTGTTTTCAAACCCTCATGAACATTTACATTGTTTTTATCTTTTACTACGTCGTAATGTGTTGCCCCTGCAACATCCCTACCAGTCCAAAAGTAAAGTATTCCTTCACAAATCAAGTCCCAGACTACTACTGCTCCTGTGAATCAGTTTCCCGTTTCATAAATTAAGACTCAAAGTAATCAAGACTAAGCCTCAAAACGAAGAGAAGGTGTTTCTTACCAACAACTATCCCATATGAAACATACAGGAAGTATATGTTAGGTGCAAAACTGCTCATCATGAGGCCCCCAGCCACCATAAAGCCACTGAAGATAGCTACTGGTCTTGCTCCAAAAGATGATACACATATACTGCAGACAGGACCTAGAGGGAAAAAAACAGGACAGCTAACTGCAAACACCAGCACCAGGAAGAACTTCTAAAAATATATCATTCTGTGGAAATGTTTCTTATGATAACTATTTAAATGTGTAATTATATTAGATAACAATACTAGTACTCATTTTCACTGCTTCTCTAAAGCAGTCAATTAAAAAAGTATTCAAGGTCAGGCTTGTAAACTTTTTCTCAAGGAGAAACTGAACATCAAGGCCTTGAAAGGGTCCTCGGGCTTGTAGGGAAAGAGCAAGGGAAACATTCCTTACACATATAAACATACAAAATGTGCTGGACTGTAACACTGTCACCACACAACTAAGGTGCACAAAGGTTCTGAAGTGAATCTTCGTCTTGACACGAAACCAAGGTGGACCACCAGCCAGGCCTTCAGCAAGCAGGTATTTTTTGACAGAGCACAAAAACCGTGTTTTAAAAATGCAGTGTCTGTATTCATCTTGATACACGATTTATTAAACTGAAATGGAAGAACAGTAACCTGGGACCGGAGTCGCAATAAGAATGCCCCCTGGTGCTTACACAGAGGGAATATCTGCTGGTATACCAGACAAGGACAAACACCACTCTTCCCTGATTTTCAAGGGTGTTAAATAGCCACTAGTCAGGTGTGTTACCAAAGAACCCTTTACAACCTACCTCTGTTTTTCCTGTAAAACTACAGAAAATTAAAGTAACTTACTGGGAGCAGGCAGACCAACATTCAAGTTCATGAGGGGTTACTCCCCGATATTTCTTGGTCATTAATTCTCTTAGTTCTTCAGAACAAGAACAAAGTGAGGCAGAATCCATATCCTGCCTCTACTCAGCCAGTTCTCTCCTCACAGAAATTGTAGAACAAACACTTATTTTCAATTGTGTGACCTGGAATACACCTTTTAATCTTAAGTAGCGTGCAAGCTTGGTGCCCTGCATAAATAATCAACCACCAAGGGACTTGGCTCGCAAAGACAACTCATCTGAAACCCTGCAGTTCCAAACTTTTGTACATGAACTTAGATTTTAGCCCCATTTCTAAACTCAGCAACTCTGAATTAGACATTAGATACACAGAAGAATGCCATTATTTAATACTAACAAAGAAAACCACCTTACAACATCTGCATCTCATTTGAAGTGATACACATACACACTATGGTCGATTCAAACTGTAAAAAGCAGTAATTTTGGAGTCTGCCATTTGTGAAGGTTAGTGCTCCCTGACTCACTTAACTGAGATTCCCAGCAGATGGGAGGTGAGCCCAGAAAGGTGATAAGAGGTAAAGAGTTGGAGCCTGGGGATGGTGCTTGCCTAGGTTTGTAGACAGGAGTGAGCAGCTGGGAATGCAGACAAGGTTTTCCTGTGGTTGCCAGCCATGGGACAAGCAGTTCTGGCAGGCAGGAGCAGAGATTCGTCAGCAGGTGAAATGATCCTCAAAGACAAGGCAGGCCAGAACTTTTGCCCTACATTAGAGCTATCTGCCCAGAGAACATAAAAGGGAATGAGTCTGACCTAGGGCTTATGCAGGCAAAGAGTCAGAGATACAGAGGAACCAAGAAAATATTCCAGGAAAGAAAGGTTTAATTGGATTTTGGAAGCAAAGAAAAAGTAAGATCTAAGCACTTGCTGCTTCTCAAGAGTCAGCACACTGTGGGAATGAAAGCTGGCCAGTGTAATCTGGGCAGAGTAACATGCTGAGAACAAAAGCTGAGACCATTAGATTGCTGCTGATTCTTAGAATTAATTACTAGAACTGGCAAATTAAGATTGGTATGTTTCCTAAAACCATGGGATTTAAAAATGAACAAAGGGTTGGCTCAGTATTATATAAAGAATTCTTCTACACTAAAAGAACAGAAGGTAGTGTTAACATTATTCAATTAAGCAGATGAATTTGCACTCTTTCTATTCTTTATTTCTGACCTTCTACCTTGCTAAGACAAATAGCATTTCCCTTCTACCTGCTCTCTATATTTTGACACAGCTACTTTCAGAAGGTCTCTGTTCAGTCTGGGGTGGGTGGTGATGCTGGTACAGACATCACTGACCCCTACTAGAGCATCCGAGGTGAAACTGGACTTTCTGACCCCGAGCAAGAACAAGAGAGACACAGAGGTGGAAGATGTGGCTTCATAACCTGACATCTCCACTGGAGTATGATCAAAAGCATCCCTCACAAAGGCACAAGGAGATGCTCTTCCATTTTATCCTACTTACAAAATCTAATCCCAAAGGAGAACAAAGAGTACAAAGAGATTTTTTTGCTCTAACATGGAAAACAACCTGCACAAAACTGAAGAACCTGCTCCAGTAAGCTCAGTATTAATCTGCCATCTCACACAGCAAGACATCTGGCAACTCAGCAACGGCCCTGTTTATAAGAAGGAGCACCAGCATAAGCATTAAAATAGTTACTATAGGTCTCTGAGTTGAGCAGAAAAACAGCTGTCTTCCCCTTCACACTAGGCACGACTTTCACACTGCTAGAAAATGAGTCACAAAAGAAAATCCCCCTAACAGCCAGCATCTTTGTCTTTTCCTGCCTCCTTGCACTGTTTCCCATAGCATTGGGTTGTTGTTTTTTTTTTTCCACCAGGCACAGCACCTTCAGTTATTACCATGGTATTTCCACAAGAGTTGACTGTACACAAACTTTCTATTCTTTACAAATATTTGAAGCACAATGGGTTCAAGGCAGTAAATTCTAGTAAAAATCCAGCTTCCACAGAGTGGGACTGAGACCTGCCCCGTGGATTTTGCTTAAAGTGGGCATTCTGAAGAATGCAGGAGTCTGCATATATCCAGTAGGAAACAGATCTTCAGGCAGCAAAAAGGTTTTCATTAGCTGACTCTCACCATAATACGAACAATATAAAAAAATCCCAGTGGCAGTCCTCAATAGTAAGCATGAAAAATAGCTTTTCCACCAGCATTTTGTTCAGTTTGCCAGCAGCTCCAGGGGTTAGCACTGGAACTATTACAATATTTGATGACATTGATAAATATTTACCTATTTCACAAATAAAATCCCTAGGGCTTTTTGCTTTCCAAATGATATATATTTAAACTAGACCAAACTCAATTAAAAAAAAAAAAAAAAAGATAGCAGCACAGTTTATTGGAATGAAAGTTAACTCTAGGAAGAAAGATTCAGCACAGGAACAGACACTTCTCTTCAGCACATGACCTGTCATGGCTCTCAGTCAGCAACACAATTATCAGGGGAGCAGTCAACAAGATCCCCAGACAAAATGGGAAGCAGCAGCAGAAAGATTGGTTTTTGCAGTAGATCTTCATACAGAGAGACCAAAGAGGGAGAACACCAAGGAGGGATCATTTGTACATTGGTACTTTTATTAAGATTAATTTGAATTAGATACTTTACCTTCGGTGAGACCTGGATGTGTCAGTGAGTCCTTCCTGAGTCATGAAAACAAGCCACCTGCTGAACTCAGGAACTTAAACCTAGAGAAATGTGCTGACCTCCTGACAAGTACAAAGTTGTTTTGTTTTATGGTCATCAAGAACTAGCACTTTCTTCCTTAATATTTTTACATAAAGTGAAAAAAACCTGCAAAACAACACTCCCTCCCTCCTCTCACTAATCTCAAGGGTCCTCCCTCCTTCACTTCATACACAAAATCCTTTTGCTAAACAAACTGTATTGGACAACTGAGTTCTTTTTCTTATCACCTGCATTAATCTGACCCACCCTACCTGGGCATCTGTCCGAGCCTGTTGAAACTGCAGAGTAGAAAAAATGGTCATGGACTGCATGTAAAATCCACTGGACAGAATACAAGAAGATTTTTTGCATATTAAGCACATTTCTAAAACCAGGTTATAATAAATTCAATATTCTCCAAATGCCTGCACTTTGGATATGAATATAGATCAGAAAACAAAAAATTTGCACTAGGCAGCAACCCACTCCCAACTGATTGGAAAGACAGTTCCCTTCTAAAAACAATTGTTACATGAACTGGGCTTCTTTTCAGAGGAATCTTGGGGACGCCCTGTCTCTTACACACAAGCTATTTACAGCTTGCATACTTTACAGTGGGGGATATGTCTGTGTGAGGTTTTTGTCCAAAAATATGCAGATGCTGCAAAGGCAGTTATAGAGTAGTAAAATTGTTGCTTGAAAACACAAAATTGAGCTTTTTAAATATCTAGCACTGAATGCCTCAGATCAACAGAAAATATCCCATCAAATTTTCAAGGCATGCCTTTCAAGAGAGAATCCTCCCTTTGCTCCCTCTCCATTAATGAAGGGAAGTAGGAATGGAGACATTGCTGGTGTCTCCTCCTATGCCAAGGACTGTGAAGTCAATTCTTATTATAAACAGCTGCGGTGCCCATTACAGGTGCCAAAGTCTTTCTTTTGCTTTTAAGAACTGTAACATAAATCAAATTTAATTTCAGGCTCCAAGAAGAGCACTTGGTGCAGAAGAAACACACGATGTTCTAGAATACATATAAACATCCTTCTCTGACTTGTTTTAGTAAGGGAAACCTACTAAGGTTTTTCAATTTCTTCCTGTCAAACGAGCCCTGGAGCCATGTGCCACATCTGCCGTAGCCTGGCCAATGTTGTAACACCTAAAGCTGCAGAGGAGCTTTCACCTCTGCCTTCTACAATAACACTGATGCTTGCCTTTCACTCTTCTAGGCACATTTCCTCCACTGCTCTGTAAGGTGCCATCACAAGAAGTCATAACCCAAGCTATCCTGTGAGGAAGAGGATCAAGACCAGATCCCTGCCCCATCCCCTTTCCAGCTGACGAGGTGGACAGTCCAGCTCAGGCTGCATATTGGCCTTAGCAACACCATCTGTGCTGTGAGCAAAAGGACAGAAATCAAACACCAGGTGCCCAGGAAATGAATCCAAATAAACAAGGTGCTATACTGGGTTTCTATGTCTCCAGTCTAAGTTTAGCTCTCACATAAGTCAGAAGTAAACATTTTGGAAAGGATACCAATGCAGCAAACATGAAAGTGCTCACCAGCATCAGCTGCTTAAAAAAATGTTAAGAGACTACATGAACAGAGGGAAGGGGAGAGGACAAAGGACCTTTTTCTGTGCTAGATACCATACATATCTTCTTGGATTTGGTGAAATTACAGTGCTAATACAGCAGAGTCACTGGCCCTAATTTCTCTGTTACAGAAGCTGGTGAATGTGATTGCAGGTGCTATCAACGAGAAAAGTCTTCCTAAGAAAATGGACACTGATTTATTTCCTGTCTGTGGCTGCTAAGCTACCATAATTGTTATTCCTTTTCCAGCATCTACAGCTTCAGAAAGGTGATGCTAAGTTGAGGAAAGCCCACAGAAGAATCTTAATGGCTCTCCAGTAGAGCCTTAATTAAAAGTGTGGGAGTCTTGGCAAGAATGCTGTATCAAGTTACAGATTTTAAAGAAAATTTAGAAGCAATTTGATTACATTCTCTAGACATCCATCACACTAATCAAGGGTCGCTTCAAAATATATCACTTAAAGATATCGTTATTCATCAGCTGAAAACTGAAACTAAATGACTTGTATCTCAAGATTAGATACTTTCAAGGAGGAAATTCAGTAGATTTATCATAGGGTCAGATCCCAGCTTGACAAACAGGGGGATCTTTCATTTCAGGTAAAGCTGGGAATATAGAATTTGTTTTCAGTCAACTCTGGTAGCATCAATGTAATTAAAAGACTCTCCCTGTATTTTCTTTTGAAGGCATAAAAGGTAGGAATGATTATTAAGCTTCTGAATGCCAAACTGAAAGAACAAAATCATATGGACAGACAGCATTCCTCCTAACCTTTCAAACCTTCATTTAATCATTCCGTACCAAAATCAGTCACAAGAGCACCTTGGATTTGTATTGTTCATCACAGGAGTTTCCCTTTGCTGCTGTCATGGTTTAATCCAGCCACAACGAAGCCCACACAGTCACTATCTCACTCCCACAGCAGCAGGAACAGGGAGACTCAGAAGGGTAAAAGCTGGAAAACTCTTGTGTTGGCATAAAGGCAGTTTAATAGGGAAAGCAACACACAGTTTGCATGCAGGCAAAGCAAACCAAGGAATTCATTCACTGCTTCCCATGGCAGGCAAGTGTTCAGCCATCTCCAGGAGAGCAGGGCCCCATCACATGTGATGGTGACTTGGGAAGACAAATGCCATCTCTCAGCAGATCCCCCCCTTTCCTCTCCAAAGAGTTTATATACTGAGCATGATGTCACATGGCATGGAACATCCCTTTGGTCAGCTGGGGTCACCTGTCCTGGCTGTGTCTCCTCCTAATTCCCTATGCACCCCTAGTCTCCTCCCTAGCCTGGCAGCAGGAACAGCAGGAAAGACCTTGGCTCTGTTAGCCCTGCTCATCAATAAGAAAAACATCTCTACGTTATCAACCCTGTATTCAGCACATACCCAAAACACAGCCACTGAGAAGAAAATGAACTCTATCCCAGCAAAAACCAGCACAGTTACAAAGCACACTGCTGAGAATTGCTTACAGTAGCAAGAAAGAGGGCAAAATTTGGAAACTAGCATGGTGTTGACATAAGTGAAAGAGGACTGAAGCTCTTAAGAGAAGCCATAGACATCTGGTCTCCTACAAGAGGGTGTTCTCTTGAGAATTCCTTCTGCCTAGTTTTTCCTTCAGTAATTACCTTGTTCATCCTTATTTGCCTCCCACTTCACTCTTTCACTCAAGTTTATTTAGGTCTTGATGAACTAATAGCAGGAGTTAATGCCCATAACACAGGAAAATAAAAAATCATGATGGAAGAGCAATCTACAGTCCTTTACCCACTCACACCCTGAGACTGAATATAGTCTTCTTGTGGTTAGTGATCCACCTGCCTTTGTCCATTTCTCTTCTGGCTGGTGGTAAAAAAACCTTAACATAGGTGTGACACCAGTATTTGATCAGTTCCAGGGCCATACAAAGCAGTGCTCTTTATTCAGGTCTGTATTGCTATTGGAACACCAACCTTCTTTTGAGGATCATGAACTGTATTAAACCACATTATTGCTTTTGCCTGTGGCAGCTGCTCTGCTGACAAGCAATTTTTTTCCAGATCCAGCAAACAGATAATAGTTCCCATGGTGAATGTTTCAAAACCAGAAGTTAGTGATATGACCCAGTAAACACTCATGCCTGATATTAAAACTACAACCTAGAAAATTTCGAGGTGGGGTTTTATTTCCCTAAAACTCTGCTGTTACTCTCCAAGTGACAATGTCTTACTAAAGGAAAGATTCCAATAAAGTTGCTTTATTTAATGATACTGTTACCTATAACTTTCCAGCCTTCAAAGGGAGTTTCTTTTCTCAAATAGAGAATGCAAAGGATCCTTCACTCACCCTCACTTTTAAGTAGGTTTACTGCTAGAGCTGAAAAATAAGTAACTGGTTTATTGACTTTTTTCCATAAGGCTCTTGAATAACTTCAGACTAAAAATTTGCTCTGATTTTAGGACAATAATGTAAATGTTGGTCTTAAAGTCTCATTTTCAAGTAGAATTGTATCAACAAAATTACTGTTCAGCTTCCCAGTATATGGCTTTTCTAGCTTATTTAAATACAATAATTTTGAATTTTCTGAAGAGAATACTTTTATTGCCCTTTCATCATTATATTGCTCTGGCTTATGCATAGTGAAACTATAAATATATACTTCGTACCCATCTTGACCAAAACCAGAAATGCAGCACCCTCATCTGCAGCTATTTTTGATACAATTCCAAGAACAGACACAGACAAAAGCATCAATTGCAAATATTTCAATTTAAGACAGACACTGCTTCTGCACTTACTGGCAAGCAATCCAATTCCATTTGCTAGTGATCCGACCCAGGCAGTCTTGCCTTTCCCTTCTCCAAAAGCATCCAGCCACTCTAAATACAAGACTCCCACCGCCAGCGGTGATCCATAACACAGGAACTGGGTGAAGAAGGAAACTACAACAATCACCCAGCCCCAGCCACCGTCTGGTGGCTTCCGAAACACCATCTTGTCAGCTGGGTGCAGAGGCAGAGGCAGCACCTGTGCAAACAAAACCCAAACAGAACAGAGCGTTAGAAAGGTGACTGACCTAGGGCTGCAAGCACAAGGGAGCTGTGCAGAGAGGTGCACGTTCAGGCAGAGCCTGGGTTCAGGCAGAGCCTGGGTTCAGGCAGAGCCTGGGTTCAGGCAGAGCCTGGGTTCAGCCATCCTTCATGAACAGCTGCAGCACAGCACGCAGGCACTGGAAATTGGGAACTGCCAAGCTTGCACCTCTGCTGTCTAGCAGAAAGACAGCACCCAAAGCATAATAAGTCATACATACACCAGCACTGTAGGACAGAAAAGCGTTTAATTTGCTGAGTGCCAAGCAGGCTTTGTGAAAACTTCAGGCGATAATATCTGCCACGGTTCAACAAGAGAGCCCCATGGTCAACTGCTGTTAAAACCATGACTATCAAAATGGAGCAAAAAAATCTCTACTCAGTTCCCATCTCATCACAGTATTTTGCCATTTTATAAGGTGTTTGCCAGCAGATAGTGCACTCTGGGAGGGACAGATCAAGAGGAAGACATTCTGGCAGCAGTAGCAATTAAGTACTCTGCTCTGTCAACAAAGTGATGTGGAGAGAGCTGCATCCAAAAAGCACTTGGAATATATTAGTGAAGTGAGCTTTAAGACTGTGTACAGGTGTGGCTTATATGCTAAGACATGATAGCAACAAACGTGCACACAAAAATCTGCTACAACCTGTTAGAGTGTCTGCCCTCTGTGCAGTTGGCACACATCAGCCTCCCCCAAACTGGCAATCACCTCCTGGACTCCAGAAACACCACCTTGCTCCATTGCATGGCACAATCCATAACCTGTGTATCTGCAGATTTAAATAACCCACCACCCTCATATCTTCTCAAGACAAGTGTGAGAATGTAGGGATCAATATTCCTAAATCTAGCAGATTTAGAGGTTTTCCAGGGTACGTAGTATTGGAGTCTCCCTGTGCACACAACCAGGCTGCTCTCCCTCTCTGCAGAGAGCAATCTGCCCAAGTGATGATCACAAAACACATGCTCTGCTCCTGGCTCTGCCACTAATCCAATATATAATTCTCATCAGTTTTTTCCTTTACCCTGGAAGATAGAAAGAGATAAGATCTTACCCTGTTTTCATCATGAAATATTCTTAAGGACCATCTCCACACCGCAGCTTAAGCATTAAGACTGCTGCAGTAACAGCTCTGCTCCGGGAGACTCCCAAGAGGCAAAGCAGAAAAATAAATCCATTGCACTGCCTTTTTGACTTAGGAACCCAGAGGAGATGGAAAAAAAATTGCTGCTGTATAAAAGCAATGGGGAAAACAAGCAGACAATAACAGAATTCCCATTTGAGCTCCTCACACCCTTTTCTTGGGCAAATTTCTAAGAATTTGCATGGAAAACTTAACAAAAACACTATAGTATACAATTCTGAGAAATTGTATAGAGACATGGAAAAGGCAGGTTCTAATTTACAGATGCACTTAAATGTTACTTTGAGGGTAGATACTCACAGATGATGGCAGAAACCTGTCAGCTTCCTATAAATGTACCTTCATGTGACAACTACCTGCAGAAAAAGAACAAAGCAAGTTTTCAGCCAACGTATCACCGCAACAGTTAACACAACTCTGAAAAAATGGTGGCTTCACATGAAATTTCTTCTTTTTAAAATCTTCTCCGAGGAACTTCAGAAGCAAACAAGTTATCTCAGTGGAGAACTACTGATCCTGTGCAATTAATTAACATCTGACAGCAGCCTTGAGCCCTCGAATAACAGACCTAGCGCTTACTGATGTAGAATACATTCTGACATCCTGGGTCCTTTGGGAGTGATGTACAATTTTAATATACTGACTGTCCTTGAAGATACAACATTCCCAGTTATAAATGTTACCAAGTTACTTGTTTAAGCTTATAAATGTAAGCTCTGACTTACTCCAATGCCTGGTTGAGTGCCCCTTGATCCTGTGAGATGCGAGGGTGGCAGCTGGGACAGACAGAAGTCATAAGCACTTTCCTGTAACAATATCCCTTACACAGAAAGGGATTCCCATATTTCTACATTAAATATTTGAGTTATTTGAATGCAGTCCCCAAGAGCTGACCTATGCATCTCTCCGTGAAGTAAGTAATTATCACTTGGCTTTTTTTGTCCCTACCTAGAGGAAAAAATAGTGGAAATAAGTAACAGCTTTAAAAGCAGACAATGAGACAAAGCAAGGAAGTTTTCAGACAAACTCTACAATAATGGAGGTAGAGAGTGAATAGCCCCAACTCATATTTGTTTTAAAAAAATAAACTTTAGAAAACAAACACATTTTAGCTGTTATATTGATTTCCATTATATTGATGCCCTAAAATTTGGCACAAAGACAACTCTTGAGTTCAGTTCTCTGCTGCTTTAAACATTTGATGGGAAGAAAGCAAGGACCGGGCAGGAGAGGAAATAAGTTTTTGTAGTCTCAGGTCAAGTAGTCTCTTCTGATAGAAAGACTAAAAATCTCTGGATTAGTTGTCACCTGTTGCAATACTGCACAGTATAATTGAACGTAACCAACTGCACCCTATTTACAGCAGTAGAGGCGCTGACCTTCTACACGCTGACAACTCCTATTTTGCATCACAGATCTCTTTGGCATCTTTTAGCTAAAAACCAAAACTTCAGGCATCAAAACCATCTCTGGTCTCTGAATATTTCAAGCCATTTACAGTCCACAACTGTCAAGCAAAAAGTAAAAAACACCATCATTTCCTCCCTCCAGAAACCATCCTCAGAGGAATAACAGATCTATAAAATCCCAGGGTCTGTTTTTAATGCCCTGGCTTTCCCTTCCCTTCTCCTCCTTTTTCTTCCCTTCCTGATTTTGCATGTTATTCCTTCACCTCACACTGCTGTGTGCCTGATACCTAAACTGAGGTATATTCTAACTCCCCTGAAGGCTCAAGGTCACAGAGAGCAGGGAGCTGCCAGACCTGCATGAGGAGCCCGTTCCCCAGAGCCCTCTGCTATGACAGTTAACCATGTCCTGGACAACCAAGCCACTGCTGGGCCCATGGATATCAATCCACTCTCTACTGACACATTATTTAATGCTTCTCTGAAAGTGGCAAGTTGTACTGTAATAGCCTGTTAGCAGGGAAAAGAACTGACTGTGAGAATTGAACCTTCACTTGCATGGACATCAAGTCTGTGCATTGACTTGGGAGGGATCCAAAGTGCCTTTTGCTATTTTCTGTCTGTGTAGAAGGAGGACACAAACTGTGAAGAAGAAATGTGGATGCCAAAAATTAAGAAGTTGGAGCCCACACAGAAGAGAGTGTGGGAAGTCAGTAGTTCTGGGTTTTTTTCTCAGAACCAACCAGGAACACTTGTGTGACCCTGGTAACAGATAAACAACTGTTTAAGAGTTAGGATCCAGGTGGGAACAGTTTCACAAACCTTTCTGTTCACTAAGCCTAGGGATATTGTTCCAGACTCTAGGAAACCAAATTAAATTTAAAATACTGAAAAAGAGACATGAAGCATGAAGAATTGAACAGTAACTTGAAATTTGGTGAGAAAAAGCTTTTCAGTGAGTTGTACTCACTGCGAATAATAATCAGAGGAAGAGAGCTGCTTGATGAAAGCCTTTACCAACCACAACAAAAAGAAACCCTAGAGAACAAGCTGAACAACAGTTTCAATGTGGAAAGAGAAGTATCTGGCTGCAACTATTTGCTTTGCTCTGAGCACCATTATCACAATAGTGAGCTCCCTTCCTATAAATCTTAGAATTTGGCTTAAAGATGACAGATGAGCACAAAAAAAGGAACATGAGTACCACTGAAACATTAGCCCTCAGCACAGCAACTTGTATTAATCTGTGGCAAAGGGAATCCTGAGAAAGACAGTAGCAATGTGATTGTTTCCAGCCTGTTCTGTGTGCAGCTGGAGCCTGGGTAAGTGTGTTGCTTTCTGCGAGCAGTGCATGGCTGCAAAGAAAGCTGATGCCAGCAGAAACACTGCGTGATTAACACTGGGACAGTCAAGTTTTGCAAGGGACAGTCAAGTTTTGCAAGGCACGGCTAAAAATCAAGACGGTACCAGCCAGAAAAGTGACATCCCTCATTTTAAGCTGAATCAGACTTCTTGTAAATTTCTTTCTGTGTTTCAGGCAAGTTCTTCCAATTATCATCTGAAATTTCTGCTCCCCTTAGCTTGCAAGTAACACCTAGAACATGAGAACTGGTGGATTATAGTTACTTTTAACATACTCATCATACCCAAACACCTGCACGTGTACTGATGCAACAGCATAAGCATTGTATTAAACTCACTGAAAGATGCATCTGTACTTTCATGAATTTAACACCAGACTTTAACTGATGTTCTAACTACGGTAGCTGCCTGCATGACACTGAATATATATATATTTCCCTTCTGGTTCTCAATGTTCAGGTCTGCCTATTTCTCACATTTTGCTGCTTGCCCTTCTGTCAGTTAAGCAACAGAGTTGTCAGTATTAATGTTTCCTTCTACTTCTGATGGCTGAGAGAAGTGTGAAATTTAAAACAGAGCAAAATACCTGAACAAGACTTACCAACGGCATAATAATGTTTCCCTATTGGGCAAAATTAGTTTACATTAAGAAGCATCAGTGGGGCAGCACATAAACCAGTTAGCTTTGTATAAATCTGTCAGCTCAGCAGAACCAGTCCTACCTGTTTCCAGAGCCTCACTGCTCCAGAGAGGATGGAAACCCTCCCCCCGAGAGCGCACCTTTAACGCCTGTCGAACGCTAGCACGCATCCATGCGGGCAGATGTGAGCCGGCACTGCTAAAAACCACCAGGCAACGTGATTTACCAGAGATCTCCTCTGCAAAACGAGAGCACGATGTGCGCCGCCTTACGCATCACAACTTGCGAGGGTTCCCTTCGGCATCTGTTCCCTCAGTCAATCCGTGCCCCTTGACCAGGGTCTCCGTGGGGATGGACGGCCTCTTATAGCCCCCGGCTCGCCTCGCCTCTCCCCACGCCCTCGGGGTCAGCCCACAGCCCCACGTTACACATTGACGCCTTCCACCTCCAAGCCAGTTCGGACGCGAAGCGCTCATCCGCGCAGTGACGCGCACCAGGAGGTGTCAGAAGGTCGCCCTCGCCATCTCGATGCCACACACGGTCGAGCCACAGTGCCCCGCTCCGGGGCAGCCGCCGAGGTGCCACGGGGCTCCCGCAATGGGCACGCATCGATGGCGACGGGCGCCCGCTGCCATGTGCCCGCGGCAGGTGCTCCTGTCGCACACCGCCCGGTGGCCGCTGGATGCCAGCGGGGCGCACCGGGAGGCACCGCAGCCAACACCGAGGGGTGGTCGTCGATGGGCACCGCGAGCGATACGCTCGCCCCGGGTCGGCGGCACGATCCGCTCCCGCTCCTTTTCCCGAAGTCTCTCCCCGGAGACCGCGCAGAGCCGCCCCGGGCCCCCAAACCGGTCCTGCCGCCCCCCGCCCCAGCCCCCGGAGCGGCTCCAGCCGTAGCGCCGGGCCGGGCCGGGCCGGGCCGAACCGAGGGCCAGCGGCCCCTGGGGGGGTTCCGGCCGGCCGGACCCCGCCCCGCGCCCCCCGGCCCGAGCAGCGCGGGTCCCCCCGAGGGCCCTGGCCCCGTTACCTGCGGGCGGGGGGCCCGTGGGGAGGGGGCCCGGAGCCGCCCCCGGGGAGCCGGGGCAGCCCCGCATCGCGGCGGGCGGGCGGGCCGCGGCCGGCACGAACCGGTTGTGGCTCGGGCGGGGGAGGAGCTGCCGGGAGCCTCCGCCGCCTCCGCCCGCAGCCCCGGCGCGGGGGCGCCGCCCCGACCCCCCGCCCCTCCGGGCAGGCGGGGCGGCCGCTCGGTCCGGACTCACCTCGGCCGCGGAACGCTGCCCTGCTCCGCTCCTGCTCCGCGGACGGACCCGCGCCCCGCCGCCCCCACCCCCGTGCCCGGGTCTCGCCGGGGACGGGCGCACTCGCGTCCCCGGCCGAGGGTCTTCCCCGGCCTGGGGCCGGGCGGCCGCAGCGGAGCCGTGCGGGAGCCGCCCCCGTGCCCCGAGCAGCGGCGGGGGAGCGGCGCTCGCCGCGGTGTCCCGCCGGCTGCCCCTGCCCGTCCCCAGCGCAGCCCCGCCGTGCTCAGAGAGGGGCTGGCCCCGAGGCACGGTGACCCCCTACCGCCATCCCCCGCTCCTTGCACCCGCAGGGCCGGGCTCCACCGGGCACACCGCCGCGGCTCGGAACCTGCGCGGGTCCCCAAGGCAGCGGAACGGCCGCAGGACGGGGATGGGCGCTGGCTCCCGCCGCCGGCGATGCCAAAAGGCCGCAAACTCGGGCTGCAGACAGCGATGCGGGCAGCGCACATGCAGCGCTGCAGCCCCAGCCTGCCAGCTCGGGGGAGAGAACTCACTCGTGTATCAGCGCACCCGCTGCCTTTAGAGGCCGTCTCAGCCCAGCACCGGCCTGGACCCGTGCGCATGGCACGTCCAGCGCTGTCACACATACGGCAAGGTAGCTGTCAAGTCGCCCAAGTTCAGCCACCTCCGATATTCACCCTCCAGACCTGCAAAGGCTTTCGCAGGAGCTGACTGAAGACTCAGCAAGCATCGGCCTCTAAGCCGGGCGTGTTCAGCGTGAGAGCTCTGCTTCTACCTCTGCACAATTAGAGCTCATTTAATCACACACTGCAGGTGGAAATATAAACATTCCCACAGTGGAGTGAAATTCTGAGAGCTGAAATATTCCTAGACCTGAAATTCCGATGCAACCTCAGATGTTCACACTCTCTCTGCAGTTCCTACAGGTATGGCATCACTCCCCTTTTCCGACCTGCAGTCCAGATTTATTCCTTCATGCAATATTTACAAAGGGTTGTGAACTTCAAATGTCTTTGATCCACACCTCACAGTGTTCAGGTAAATATCAAAATTGTTACTTGCTACTGGAAGGACTGACAGAAGAATGACATAAACTCAAGCTTCACTTCTAGACATCTCAGCTGGCATAAGATAGTGTTGTGTATCTCGTGTCGAAAAGGGCAGCCAGCTGAAGGACCCTGGGGGGTGCGGGTGAAGAAAGGAAAGCAGGAACTCCAAGAGCTCTAGAAAACTGTTCCAGGGAGGAGAACTGAAATAAATGGCATTTAAGCTAGAGAGAAGGCACAGGGGAAACATAATAGCGTTCTTCAACAACTGTAAGAGGCTACTGTGAAGCAAAAGGAATTGAGTGCTCTAATCCATGTGCGTTAGACACGTAAAAGAGGTGAGTAGGCTTAAATTCCATCTGCAGGTAACTACTATAAGATATTTGGAAAAGCTGGGCTAGCTTGCTGCTTGCAGAAATTTCTCTGGGAAGCATAGCATTTTGGGAACACGTGCACTGGGGTTGCTGAAACAAATGACTGAAGACAGCTGCCCAAACAGTAAACAGACGCTGCTTACTTCGATTGCTTCTGGGGCTTCTGGACACAGGCTGAAATCGAAAGGGTAACTGAAATCTTTCCACAGCCAGCCAAGAGATGGCTGGGAAACAACAATTCCGAATTAACTGTCCAAGATGTGCAGTTTCCTACACTTCAATACAAAACCATTTTGCAACCAACTGCATATAAAGCTCCAGTTGCCATTACAGTGCTTGATACAGAAGCTTAAAAAATAATCTTTTAGGCTAAAATTAAATACTTCACTCTAGCAAAATCGGTTATAAGCATCTGAAAAATTTAGTGTATTCACATGTCCACAATGGTTTAGCTGTACAGAAATGTCCAGAAGAGTTAAGGCACATCAGTGACAGGAATACACTGACATGCACTGGATCCTTATGCAGAGAAAGCAAGCCCAGTCAGATGTAAACCAAACTGAGTTCAGGTCACAGGCAGCTTTGGATCTGAACAAGAAACACCACTTGAGAATAATTGTGCACTTTAAATGAATACACACTGAGCCTAATTGCTTTCCTCTAACTTCTCTGGATGTCCTCCTGATGACATGTCCCCTGTTTTAATTAAACCAGTTCTTTATATGAACATGGCAGCCAAGTGCATACCATAACTCTGAGAGGCCAACCTTGCTGACAAGAAACAGAACTGGGAAAACAAACCACAGAAAAACAAGGTTAGAGGAAACAGTCCCTCTTCCATGTCTCCTTTGTCCCTGGTTTCATAACAAGCAATGCGGCTGCATTCAACTCCAGGTTTCTGCTCACTTGGCCTACAGCATTTTGGCTACTGCCATTTGGCTTAGATTTCAGATCACTGGTTAATCTTCTAATTTATTCCCTTTAGAAACCCTTCCTACATGGCCTTCCAAGGCCTGGGGAATTGTAACAGTGCCATAGCTGCACTGTTTATAACTATACTCTCATATCACACATCACCAGAATTCTGAAATCTTCACTTTAAAATATAAAATGAAGTAAAACACTGAATAATTCCTGTAAGTCACTTTTCCCCTCAACCTATGGGGTCTAGGAATCCAAAGAATAAAGGTACTTGAGTAACATGACCAGAAATGAGAGCAGCACCTAGTTAAAAATTTACCTGATTTTTGGTACACCATGGTTGCAGGATGTGCTGTTCTGGGTCACTCACAGCTGCACCAGTGAACAGATGATGAAGAATGTTCTCTACTTCACAGACATTACACTAGCAACATCTTCTGAAGGTACAGAGGGGAAAATTAGAGGGTATTCAAACAACCATCTAGGAAGGGGTCCTTCCCAGAAAGGAATGTAGCTGGTGCTGAACATCCTAAATCTGATCAAAATTTTTATCACCCTGGGTAAAGAGGCAGCAGGTTTGGGGAGTTCTGGTTGGGGCTTTTTTGTTTGGTTGCTTGTTTGATTTCAAAGATGGTCCAGATTCTGCAATGGAGGAAAATCTCAAAACATAACCAAATTCTAAGTATTTGATCAACTATTGTCCTTTAAACTGTGGTCCAGGCTGGGGAGCATCCTTTTGTATTTTTGCAGTCCTTATGCAATCAGTGTAGGAGGAGAGAGTCTGGAATGAAAGGGTAAGGCTATTATGTGCAAAGTCCATCTTAGGTGTTTTGTTAACTTGCTTGTGGAAAATGTCCATTAATGATTGAAGGGGGAAGAAGATGAGGAGAACAATCAGTAGTTTGACTGGAGTTTAATTTAAGCAGACATATTAAATATTGATGCACTCACAGAGTCCAAAGGACACTCATTTATCTTCAGCAGCTGCAGAAGACAACGCTTCTAAAGTTATAAATTAACCCTTCATGTGAGAGGTGAGAAGCATGAGGCTTGTCAAGTGCTATTTGACCACATTAAGCAGGGTCACTACACCTTCTCTCAGGTTTGTGCGAAAGGGAACAGGACTGTTTCAGCTGCAGAGAACACAGATTTCCTTGGAGATGCTGATAAAGTAGCACAAAACTCCCTGGTACCATCACAGTTGCACTGACAGGGAACACTGCCTGCTTTGTCTGGGAAGATGCAGATATAGTTGCAGAACTGTCCCTCCCACAGTCTGGCTCTCACTGATAGCCTTAAATCCAAGGTTTCCACTCCACCATCTTCTGCAGAAGTCCCATAATATGGACCAAGCCTGCAGCCTGTGGTCAGATGAACTGCATCCCCAGTCTAACCATGTCTGACAAACTGGTCAGCTGCTCACAAGAGAGATGGAGAGGATCTTTGTACAGGAGCATGTGGTGATAAGACAGGGGTAATGTCTTTAAACTGAAAGAGGGGAGGTGTACAACACATATTAGGAAAGAAGTCTTTTCTGTGAGGCTCTGGCACAGGTTGCCCTGGGAAGATATGGATGCCTCATCACTGGAAATGCTCAAGGCCAGTCTGGACAGAGCCCTGAGCAACCTGGTACAGTGGAAGGTGTCCCTGCCCATAGCAGGGGGGCTGGAATGAGATGATCTACAAGGTCCCCTCAAACCCAAACCATCATATGATTCAAATGGTGCTTTGTAAATCAGTTTTCCACGTTAGTCTTTAAGTCGACAAATGTACAAAATAAACATCACATGCAAACCTTCTGCAAAGCTTGCAACAAAAGAAAAGCAGCAGCCATCTAGCTTTAAAAAACTGCAGTCTATAATTTCTTCTTTTTTACTTCTTTACCTTTACACGACTGAATGGGTGAAGGGTTTTTTAGGTTTGCACGCTACCCATTGTACGTAATGAGGACATCACCTGTATTCCTCACGAGGGTATTACCAGATGAGGGAAAAGCTATCTAATCAAAATCATTTAAATTTGCTTATTATCATTTCAGTGCTCTTGCTACACCACACAATCAACCAATGCAGCTGAAAGGAGTGGTTTTGAAGATATCTGAGCTACAGTTTCTTAGTAAAAATTCACTGTAACAAACTGTGACAATTTTTACATAACATAATCTTCTGAATCTGTTGCATATATTTGCATTCCCTAAACTGATAAAGTGACTATTCAGGTTTGGCAAATAATGAAATTTTCCATATTTAGAACATTAGGGAAAATCACATTATTTTAAGGATATTTTAAAAATCACATGCACAGCTAAAATACAAAATTGCACCATGTAATGACAAGTAATTGCTGACAGCATAAATCACATCTGCTAAGGGTGTAAAATGGAAATAAAATTAACCCTGTATCTCTAAGCAAAGGATTTATCAGTTCTATTTTCTTCCAGGAAATATCTAGCAGTATATTTTTATTATGGCATAAGTCCCTCATAGCCTTCATGTTTGCCATAAATTCACAAAGATCAATGCCAGTACAAACCACAAATGCTATTTTCACTGAGATACAAATTTTCTGTTGTTCAACCCCAACTTCCCTTTCCTGATCCTGTCATGTGCCCCTCACAGTAAATCTAATCCCCATTTAAGATGGTGCATTATCATACTGGCACAGTTCAAGAATGCACTCACTGTTCTAGGAGAAAGATTCCATCTTTAGAGATCAGGAAATTCCTTACAGAGAAAGGCAAGAGTCAGAGCTGTCTCATATGACAGCAAATCTTGTATATATGAGTATGTATGGTTACCAGATGACAGGAAAAATACCACCATATTAAAGAAATCACAATACACAAATAAATCACTTTTTCAGAAAATAACTCAGTAACTTATATTTTCCTTCCCCCCCCCCCCATGACAACCCCTTTCTGAGCTATTGGTTTTAGGGCACATAAAGTGCTTGTTTAACTAGAGGGAGGCAGACTGGTTTATGCTATCTCTACTTTTTTTGTTCTTGATCTGGAATATCAGATCTCTTTTCTGACTTCTATTTTGTATCAGCATCATGTTTTAATGGGTTAAAGTTACCACTGGAAGAATACGATCCAAAACGGTTCAACATATTTTCACTTTCAGCAGTGGATGGATACAAAATAGGGAACTGGACCCTTAGTACTGCTGAAAAGCATTGTGATCAGGAACAAGGCAAATTCCAGAATGTTTCAAACTCCAATGAAGGCTGCAGTAATCAGAGCTGTGGCAGAGGGCACAGTGAGGTGGCTGAAAGGCATCAAAGAACATCCCATAAGAAAATAACGACTCATTTGTTTTACACAGAATTATCTCCAGCTTCTCCCTGTTGAGCAGCACATGCTGCTGATGCTCCAGTGGGACTCAAACCATTCACTACTGTGACAGTCAAATGCTCCAGAAATCCTCAGTTCTCTCTCCATGGGTAGCTTTTAGTCTCTGTAAAGACCATACAAAAAAGACTTGCATCTTTTTGCTCTGGAGCTGAAGTCATCTGTTTGGCCCACAATTGCAATTTCAACAAATCAAAGGCAAGTATTTCTGTTGAAGTGGTCACCAGGTAGAGCATCAGTCCTGGAGATGGCTCCCCAGAAGTAGTGTTTGCTTACTCCCTGGGGAAAATTCATCTATTTCTTGCCAACAGAGGGTACTGAAGTTTAATGGCACACATTTACCAGGGCAGGAAGCAGCACAGTGCATTCCTGTGAGACTCTGCGGAGTACAGACATCTTCTCATCTTGCTTGAGTACTAAGTTCAATTAATAGATCTGAGTTAGCTTTTCCCTCTCTCATTTAACCATACTAAAGTATCAAGGAAGGCATTTATTTTCCATCAATTAAATTGAGAGGATAACAGTAGCAGTATGAAACAGCCAGAAACCTAAACTCATCTCATTGCTATCTCCTTTCAATGTAAAGGCTGTCAGTTTTTTCTGAGTCAGTATAATGCAGTCCTGCCACTTCAGAGGTAGCATTATTTCTAATGCTGCCCTTAGCCTAGTGTTGGGTCCTCACATTACACTCCATTTCTCTGGTTATGCTCATGCATTGACCTGTTGGCAATACAGCACATGCTAAAATAGTTCACAGTTAATTGCTCCAAATGTCTGCAAAGAGCCCCAGAAACACACATCCTTTAATTTTGACTGCCAAGACAAACCACAGTGAGTCTGATGAGTGGAGAGAGTAAAGGGAAAACAAGATTCCACAAGGAGAAAAAGTTATTTTAAGCTTATGTCAAGCTGACATCCAGGGCTTGTCTAAATATAGATGTGTTCACTGTAAACACCCTTAGTCTGCATTTAGTGCAGACACATGCAGAGTTACTCAGCAATGACAGACAAGCTTTGCATCCAAACCCTGGCCCACAATAGTGCTCAATCATAGTCAGTTCCTGAAAAAATAGTTTCTAAATGGGTTTCTGTATCCAAAGAGAAGCATTAACCAAGAAAAGCTTATCTCCACTTGTTGGAATCACACTTTTGCCATCTTAAGCTCACAGGAGGAGAAGCAAGCTCACCAAAGGGCTGCAGCTTTTCAGGCTCAGCTCTTACCATGGTTTGCAAAGAACAGGCAAGAAGGGCATTGCAGACACATTTCTTGGGCCTCTGCAGTGGCTCACATGTGACATTACTGGAAACAGCCTGTGCTGGGCAGTTATGGGGCATTTTTCTGCCACTCAGAAATCCTGGCTTTCCTACTGTGGTTTCCTGCTTATTCCTGTCCTCCCCTTCTTAATGATTGCTCTGTCTCCGAGTTGTCAGTCCTTTTATTCTGCAGCACATTGTGCTGTGCTGGACCCTCTGTCTCCAGGTCTGGGAAACTCCTGCATTTGCAAAGGGCTTGGACAACTTGCCATCAATAAAAAAATTATCTGAAAACCTGCTTGCTCTGACAACTACAGTGTAAATATATCCAGTGTATCCTACCACTGCAGTGTGATACTCCCTCCAAGTTTATGTGAATCATCTCCCCAGGGACTGTGAAGAGAACTGGAAACCATTGTCTGTTTACTGACTATTGGAGCTTCCTTACCAAAAAAGTACAAACACAAAAAACTCTGTCTTCACTGAAAAAGCTTGGGAACTCCTCTGTAACTTTACTGTAAACCAGATATGAATGTTTAACTGTACCTATGTTGAACTTCCTTTGGATTTTGGGCTCTACTACTTAAAGAGCTTATGGCAAAGACTGCCAGAGGAAAGGCTTGGAATGTTGTATTACAGTGGGTTTGACTCCCGTGTCAATGCTGTGCTCCTGTGCTGATCCAGAGGCAGAGCTGTGCAGGGTTAGCATTTGGGATGGTTCCAAACCTCAGGTAACATTACCTCAGGGTAATAGCTGAACTTAGAGGGGCTTTTAACTCTGACATACAGACTCCATCAACTGCCTTATGGAACAAGATCTATCTTCACAACCCTTGCAATCTACTTCAAAGTGAAGTACTCCAGCTTGTCCAATAATCATTACAACAAGTAACAGAACAACTAGAAAAATTAGAAAACCAAATGTTCAGTAGGTAAATGTGTGTTACATCCTTGACCTGTAAACAGGACAAGGAAGGTTCCTTACCCTCACGTGACAATTCTAATGCCACATATCTACACAGCAGGTCATGCACAAGGCCCTACAGAGCTCCTCTACCATTTTGTGAACACTGGAATTTATTTTTGATTGCCATTGTCTGTGGCTTTCTCCCTATTAGAAGAAGACTCCAGAAACTTGTCACAAATAACACTCTTTACACAACATGGCCATGGCATTCTAACTGTCTTACAGAGCATCTGCTGCTGAGCACAAATCAGGCATCAGATTTATCTTGCTTGTGGGATCACCATGGTCATTAGGATGAACAGCTCTTCATAACAGCTGTCAATATTTAGAAACATTAATTCAACATTTGAACAAGGCAGAAAGAGTTTCTTTACAGCATTTAAACCTTGGACAGTTGGTGTTATCCTTATTTCACATGGGATGCTTATAAGACTTCCTGGTACAACAGGCCAACAAGATGTATAAGGCAAGGAGAACACACCTCTTCTGCAAAGTGCATCTGTTGTGTACTGGTTTCCCTTAACCTACAGAATTCCTGGGCTCAGAAACAGAGGATGAAAAAATCTGTGCATCACACATCTGAGCAAGACAGCAAATGGCAAATTCCTACCAGTGTGTTTCACTCCATGCAACCCCACCTTGGAATCATGAAATCATTAAGGCTGGAAACAACTTCTTCAACTGAGCCCAAGCTTTGGCCAAACGGCACCGTGTCAACTAAACTACAGCACTAAGTGCCACATCCAGTCATTTTTTGAGTAATTCCATGGACAGCAACTCTACCACATCCCTGGGCAGCCCAAGGTTCCAATACTTAACCAGTGTAGAAATTCCTCCTGATATCCAACCTGGATCTGCCCTTGCACAGCTTGAATCTATGTCCGCTCATCCTGTTGCTGGTTGCATGGGAGAAGAGGCTGACCCCCACCTAGCTGCAGCTTCCTTTCAGGAAGTTCAGAGCAATGAGGTGAACCTCCTTTTCTCCAGGTTAAAAAAAAAAAATAAAAAAAAAAAATCCATGACATAAATAGCAGAAGAGAGGCTGAACTACCAGCTGAGTGATTTCAATCCTAAAAAACCCAGTGCTCTCACACACATAAATAGAGCCCTAAGTGACTGATTTAGATGGCATTTAGACAATGTCACCGGAGAACTTGCAAGTGACTCACTCTAGTCATCACAGACAGGTCTGCTTTAGAAATCTCCCTAGCATGCTCCAGCCTGAACTCATTTGGACAGTTTCTGGCTAGGGGTTGCTTTGATCCTCTTGCCCCTTACAACAGCTGAACCTCGAAAGCTTTTGCTTTTTGGTTAGCAATTAGCCCACTTACCACATCTAATATAGAGAGTAAAAGCCTCCACCTTCGATTCACAAGGCTTTGGAGAAGCCACTGTTGTTATAGGTGGTTGGTTTGGTTTCTTCCCCAAGCTAACTCATGTATTAAAGACAAAATATTGGCCACTTTCAGCAGGAATTCAGGTTGCTTCCTGAAAGGAAGCACTCCTGCCTTGAACTGCAGGATTGCACAAGTCAGAGTGTGACATGAGACTGAAAGCCAAGGCTCAGCAATGGGGTGTGATTTTTGGAGGGTTAAGGCAGGATTTGGAGTGAGCTTTTCCAATTCTTCTCTTAGGGATGAGCCTGCCTCAGAAAAAGGTTATTCCCTCACTGACTCATGTGGATTACTTGGAAAGTCCCTCCATTACCTAAAAAAAGAGATATGCCTCCAAAAAAGAGGCATAGGATCTGCAAGGATATTAAAATGATTTGAGAGTCTGAGGCAAGGAAAAGTGTTCATTGACCAAAAAAAAAAAAAAAAAAAAAAAATAGAACCTTCTGTACTTGATGGTACTTAGCTGCTTTAGTTTCAGAAACAGTTGGAACACTGGAGAAAATTTGTTTTAAATCTCTCTACATGGGCTTGCAATTTATTTTTAACACACAAAGCATTCCTCTATAGTTAATATTTGTGCAAACTGACACTTGAATTTCCCCTTCCATTTTCTGATTGCTGTTTTCTCCTCTCCTATCTCCCCATATGGTCATTAAAGTAAGTCACTATAAATTGACCAATAATCCAATTGGCGCAGACTTCATACACAATAAGGTGGCATCTTAAACACCAGGTTAAGGTTTTCATAGGAAATGCCATTGCTTCAAGTTGCAGAAATGTTTTCTCTCATATATATACATATACATACACACATATATATCTTACATATATAGATATATATATATATATGTATGTATCTTATATATAGATATATTTTATAGATCTACCACCAAGGAGAATAATCTTAGAGGAGAGGTACCCTAGTTAACAGACTTGAAGTAAAACAGATTTTAAAAGATTAATTGCAAATTTGAGTATGGCAACAATGAATTAAAGCTACATTTGCAAAAGATCATTATTGTCCTCCAAGGGAAGTTTTCTTCTTTAGGTTGACAAACCACCTTAAGTTTCTACAGTCCAGAGATGGAATACATCCTTAATGGCTTCCGCTAATCTATCTTTGAAGTCGTGCAGGAATTATGTAACTGCTCTGGAAATAGGAGAGCAGCAGCCAGGAACCCTGCCTCTGGGCAGAGCACTTGGGAGGGGAAAAACAAACAAAAAAAGTCTTTGCTGAATCCTTGCTCTTTGTTGAGACTTCCCCCACCTCAGCCTTAGGCCAACTTGGATTGGAAAGCTGCAGCAAGTGTCAGGCTTTCAGTGTCTGTTCTATTTTTGGGGATTTGTTGTGGAAGAAGAAAGCGCAGCCTGAGCACCATGTGAGCAACTTTAATATGAGGGCATCACTGCCAGCAAAACAGTTCCCTGGCTCCTTCTGCCCCTGTGGGAATAAGGTTGCTGTGCCTTTCATTGAACTCTGAGACCTGAGGCTTGGAGGATGCATTCACTTCAGAAACCACTGCGACATTTTCAAAAAGGTGGAGATGTCATAGCTAACTTCATAGCCCACTCATCCATTTGGAATTTGCAACCAAAATCAGTCTTCATTTCTGCCCTTCCAAGTCCAAAACTTCATTGCATATATTTAATCCATGGGAACCAGAATGACAGCTGACCCACAATGTCTAGGTAAGTGCCAATTTCAGCCCTCAACAAATACAAGTTTTGGAAAACTTATCAAAGGTTGACTGAAGTTTCCTCAATTATATCAACAGATTCCTTGCAATAATAAATTTTAAGTGAGATCAGGTGACAATTCATAAATGCAAGTGACAGTGCTGTTAAAAAATAAAAACATTATGAGCTCTTTTTTTTTTTTTTTTTTTTTTTTTTTTTGTTGGTTTTTTTCCTTCAGAACAGGTTTTAAACCAGGAATTTGGAAGAAAGGAAATAGCTGAAAAGCATCTGTGAGTATGGAAGTTGTAATGTCAGCAGCAGAGATAGCAGAACCTTCGCAAGTCCATTATCATCTGTAAACAACAGGATATTTGTACCATTAAAGTTAAAGCTGTAAAATGTAGTTCTGCACTGGTAAATGAAAGATTTTATGACGTAAAATGGAGTACGGACCAAAGAACAAGATTTGTAAGAGAAGCAAGTAGTAAGAAAATAAAACTGGAAGCATGTTTATAAAAAAACCCCAAGCAACTAAAACCCACCAAAAAAAAAAAAACCAAAAACAAAACCAAAAAACAACCCCCCAACTACCCCAATGAAGCACCTAAATTAAATAATGAAGGCAAGAGCATTAAATACATTTTTATGCCAGTATAAACGATTCAAGATGTGAATTTTGTAGCCTGAAAGACTTTCTCAGTCACAACCAGTTCCAACAGTGTAGTTTATTCAACATTTTATGGCTTTACCTTGGAAATCTTTATCAAATCGTGAGCAAATTTTTCTACTACCATGAGGCACCCTGACTCTAATCAATTAACATTAGTACTCTGGGGGAAAGAAACTGGCTTCCTTTAAAGTTGTCTTCAAAGAGGTAACCAGGAAAACAAAACTTTTTCACGATTAACAGAAACAAGAAACTGAGAAATAGTTTGAGAATCAGGATGAGAGCTCTGTAATGACTGAATAAACTGCAAGTATTTGGAAAACCCAAGCTCTTTAACTGCAGCAAAAGTACTGCAATCTGGCTCCTTTTCTGTTAGAAAACAAGCTGAACTTCCCCCTCACTGAAGGCCATGCAAAGACAAGTATTTTGCTCACTGTATTCTCTTAACCCTTGTTATCCCTCTGGTGCACCCAAACTGTCTTCATGTAATGCCATAATGATTCATTTCATTATTTGAATCAACTGCTAGGACGTTAATAGTATCTCTAACCCATTTGCACATGCATGGAGATTTCCCTAGGGGAAAAAAACAAATCTCTAGGGGGAAAAAAAAAAAGATTATGCTCCAGACAAGCTTAGCAAGGTTATTGCTGTCAAGAGACTATGTGCTCCCAAGAATCTAGGTAAGATTTGAGATGGAATTACAGTTAACATAAATTTTAATGCAAAGAGCCACCATTTCAGTTAGGTGGCATTGGGGGTTGGTTTTTTCCCCTTTCTTCTCTGTGGAATTTTCCCCACTGACATGCTAAGAAGCCTGCAGCAACTGGGGGAAGGGGGAAAGGGGTGGAAGAGGGGGGGAAAGCCAAGAAATCAGAAGCAAGAAAAGGAGAGGGGGAATGACCGCTGCTGCTGCCCACCACCCCCAGCATCCAAACACCAGGAGCCATCCTCACTGCTGTCAGACCCTGCCCTGCTGCCTTCTCTCTGTAACCTGCCACCATCCAGCGCTCTGCTGAGCACTGGGACCCACACCGTGAGCGGAGAGCTCTCTCTCCATCTCTCTCTCCCCCTGGGACAGCGCTGCCATCACCCCCAGCCCTCCTGCGGCTCTGCGGGACCCGCCCGCCCCCAGCACCAGGAACTGCAGCTCAGGGAAAAGGTGCCTGCAGCCAAAAAACACTGGGACTGAGTTACTGTTCTGTTTGTGGGTAATTTCATAGCTGTTGTTGTTCTTGTTTGTCTTGTTAGATATACTAGTAAAGAACTGTTATTCCTACCCCCATATCCTTGCCTTAAAGCCCCCTTAATTTCAGAATTATACTAATTCAGAGGGAGGGGTTTATCAGCTCCATTTCAAGGGAAAGCCTCACTCTTTCCTAGCACACCTGTCTTTTCAAACCAGGACAGGTGGATTCCGAAATACACCATAAAAGAGAAGCCAAAGCTTTATCCTGCAATCTTAATTCACACTAATTGTTCTTGCAATAAATTGTCCCTTAAATCAGGGAGGCTTCTAGAACAAGTATTCCTGAGAGCATCTCTGGAAAGTTCTTGGAACATTTAAACTAAAAAGATAGGCTCCCCCCTTAATTCAGACATTAATTTCAGTTACATGATGCCTATATAAATATATATATATAAAATGGTGTGGGATGCTTTAGTCCAGACAAAATGTTTTAAAAGAAACTGAATGTCTTTTTAAACTATGAAAGAGTTAACTTGAAACCCCTTAATTACCTTCAAAAGCTAACAGCATAAAAATGTATTTAATTAATACTTAAGACAACAGCCAGACTAATCCTAGAATTCCTTAATAGTGTGAGGAATGCAGTAATTTTTAACAGGTTTAATGTATTTGGTACTTCTAAAAAAGCTAACACTTGTTCTGGACAGAAAACCCAAGAAATAATTGAAATAAAACTTTTGACATTTGATGGTTTTCAAGTCTGCTGTATAAAAATCTATGTGTAGGAAAAGTGGCTAAACAATTTAAAAATTATACAGAACTATGTCCTGATAACCAAAAGCAACAGAAAGTACATTCAGTTTAAAAGCTCTAATCACTTTAATCATTCCACAGGAACTTATTTTCAGCTACAGTGTCTGTGGAAATATAGATTTTGTAAATATATACCACTGCAGCTGGGATTTCATCATACTTGGGAACTTTAATTTCTCTATTGCCAGTTTCTACCTTATCCCTACTCAGCTACGAGGATGGATGGATGGATGGATGGATGGATGGATGGATGGATGGATGGAGGGAGGGAGGGAGGGATGGATGGATGGATGAAGGGATGACAGAGGGAGGGATGAAAGAATGGATGGATGGATGAAGGCCCTGTTACACTGCTCCCCCCACAGATTCCACAGCTTTGGATCCACCCTAAGGGTAACATGGTGCTACTGCCCCAGGGCAGGCAAGTACCCTGAAATGGGAAGAACACCCAGAGGGCAGTTATTTAAAAAAAAAAATAAAAAATTGAATCATAGGATATTCTGAGTTGGAAGTGACCCACAAGGATTTTTAAGTCCAGCTCTTGGCCCTCCACAGGACACACCAGAAATCACACCATGTTCCCAAGATTGCTGTCCAAATTCTCCTTGAGCTCTGTCAGCCTTGGAGCTGTGACCACTTTTCTGGGGAGCCTGTACCAGTGCCTGGCCACCCAGGGGAAGAACCTTTTCCTGACATCCAAACTTAACCTCCCCTGACTCAACTTCAGGCCATTCTTTTGGATCCTGTCCCTGTCACCACAGAGCAGAGATCAGTGCCTGTCCTCCTCTTCCCCTCACCACAAAGCTGTGACTGCACTGAGGTCTCTCCTCAGTCTCCTCCTCTCCAGGCTGAACACACCAAGCAACTTGAGCTCTGCTCCTGGCATGCCTTCTCCTCTAGGATCCTCACCACATTTGCATCCTTCCTGTGGACATTTTCCACACCTTCCAATAGCTTTGTACCTTTCCAAAAACCATCCAATGTTTTTCATATCAAACCTGCAAAAATTCACTTAAAAGTGATCCAAAACAATTTGCCAAATCTGGTGATACAGATAAGCAATCTGCATATTCCAAAAAAAGCCAGCTACCAATCACAGCTGAACTGCAAAACGGCTTCATGTCATTAGCCTTAATTCTTTCCCCTGCTAGGAAATACATAGGAGTAGGTAGCAGAGTTGAGGAGGTACAGAAAAATCAGGTAGAGTTTTAGGAAGTGTGGAAAAAAAGTCACAGCAGACCTAAAATTCCCATCTCAAGGCATAAAGATAGAATCATTCCCTTTTGACCTCTTCTACATTTAATATTTGCTGCCGACAGCCAAAATAGTGTTAAAATTCACTACAAAAGCACACCCCGTTTCATTCAGCACTGTCAAAAAGCACTCGGATCCAGAATGGCAAGAGCCCAGCTCACAACACTGCTTTTTCACACCAGATCAAGGGGCCCTTCAGTGCCAGGAGGGAAGCCAGCGTGGCTATAGGGATTGAGGGAGAAAGGAGATAGCAGCATACACTTCTTAAGTTCAGCTCCAAAAATGCCAGATGGTCACACTACAGATTTTTGAGACTCCCACAGATCACTGTTCTGGTTCCATTAAATTCACATGCCAGGCTATATTCAAGGCTTAAGAGAAATAAAGCACAGGACATTGTGTAGAGCATTTTCACTGATACACAGCATTTGGAACACAGGTGACTCTCATCAACAGCCCTGAGGCTCAAAAGCCTCGAGGTTCCCATCTCAGACCTTCCAATTATATTTACTGTTTTCTAAATCCAAGTGAACTAAGAGTCTTTATACATACCTTCAGTCTCCATCTGGGAAACGCAGGACTGACCTCAACCTCTTCTTCCTTCTGTAGGATGGCTGTGCTGCGTACTTTGAAAGGTACAGAATAGTCCCAGGAGCATGTGAAACAGACTGATATCCAAGCCAGCACCTTTACATTCAGGAAGGATTAGGCTTATTAAAATTGCTTGCTGTGCAATGCACCATTCTTTCTTTCACTCTCAGCAGTTTACCAGGATTTTTAGGTTAACCCCTGTAATGCTGGGAACCTGGCTTTCCTCTATAAAGGGGTACAAGCACTGGAAGAAATAAAAAAGAACCAACTAAAGGGGTGATGGCCTGGATGAGGCAACCTGAACGTGAAACACCAACATGCATCATCTTTCCTTTTTCTGCTATTTTTAAAGTGCTCAAGTGGCTCATTTCCATTCAGACAAATGTCAGAAAACAAAGGACGTGCACAGAGAGCATCAGCTCATTCCCCCAGTCCACAGACCTACCAGCTGTGGCAGTTAGGGACAGGCAGGACTTCTTGCTCAGCATTTGCAGCACGGGCACGAGGAGAATAAAGGCCTTTTAAGAAACACTGCTTGTGTTCCAAGAACAGAGTAACACGGATCAGCCAGGTTAGCATTTGCTGAAATACACCCATGGCCTGGCGCCCAGGAAGTTGCAGCCATCAGAACACAAGGATTTTACTGGTGAGAATGGGAGAGCATGCCTCCCATTGCAGGCAGAGGCCTGTGCTAACTTGAGCAGAGCAGCAGTCGCAGAGAGGCTAGAGCAGAAGCTGAACAACACAGACACAAGTGGATTCAACCAACAAGTTTAGCAACACTCGACACTGAATACAGGATAAGCGTAGGTTTAAGTACCTCTGAGACTTTCAGATCTAAACCCAGAATCTTGGCAAAACAGCCAGACACAGCAAGTAATACTAAGACAAGCTACTGAGAATGCCACAGGTGACCTCTGTGCTAAGCTGAATGAATGCACACAATAAAAAAGTGATAAAATCAGAAACATCAAAAGGGATGGCAAACAAAGTACTCACAAAATTTACACAAATACATACAATCTGAAGTTTACAAGTGGCTCATGCTCTAAAATCATTAATAACTGATTAAGGTTTTAATAAGAAAATATGTCAAAACAGCAAAAATTATGGTAGATTCTTAAGACAGATCTCCATTAGGAAATAACAGAATCCATCACTAATAGAATGACTTAATTGAAAAATCAGGTGTGATTACAAGACAATCAAGAAAAGCTGGAAGAGTGCACCTGATACCATGACCTTTACTACTACAAAGGATAGCAGAAGCACTCTTTTTTGAGCTACAGAGTATACAGCACACCCCTTAGCATAGGCAATGAAACATTTTTTGCCTTCTCTCCTTCTCAGAGTTGACAGCAGATTAGAGAAATAGCTGTCCTGCCATGTACAGCTTTTGACTCCGAACATGTAGGATGTTTTTCTGTAACTTTGTACAAACATGCATCTCTGTTCCTACGAACTGAGAAAAATAGTAAAGAGATGAAACTCTATTATTTTCCTATTCTATTCCACCCACCCAAGGAAAAGGATCCTCAAGGTAAGAAGGTCAACTAAGACCAAAAATACTGCAGCTTTTGCTGTGGCAAAAAAAGAAAAAAAGCCTGAGCTCCCATGGAAGGCAGCTGTGAGAAGTTTAACAGATACGTTTAATTCAGAAAAGTACTCTGGAATTTCCCCACAATAACTCAAGAAATATAGCTATATTCTTCCAAGACAGAAGAAAAACTCATGGAGTCAAGCATACATTGTACTTTGAATATTCACCTAATGCAAAGTGAGGAGCACCTCTTATGCAAACTTTATTATGTTAACAGGTTATTCCCCTGGTTACACACTCAAGATGTTTAACAAAAGGAATGGCCCAACTAGAATCAAAGACACCAAAAACAAACACTTATCTTTCTCTGACCCCTAGTTCTCATTTTTCTTCCTCTTTTTTCCCAGTGATGACAGGCTGACAGAGAAGGAAATATATATCCACCCAGTAGTCTTCCATACAAGTAAATACAAAAAAAAAAAAAAAATCAAGTGTTTATTGGAAGTCTGCATGAAGGCACAGATGAGCTTGATTACAGACACACTGTAACAATTACAAGTATATGTAAACACCTTGAGATATACAAAAAAGCAATAATACAGCTAGAACAGGAATAAAATGTAACCTGCTAAAAAAAAAAAACAAACTTATTTATATCTGAGATTCTTACAATAAGCTCTGATCCACACCAACACAATGTAATGTTCTTACAGACATCACTTGGATTCATGCTCAGCAAATCTGCACTTTGGCCATTGTTTGATCCAAATTTGAACAATCTTCCTTCACTAGGATCAGAAAAACATAGGAACAACCAGCTAGACATCCAACCGACCTATAATGAGGCTTCATTGATTCTCTAAATATACAAGAGCAATCACCAAGGTACTGAAATTAAATAAAAGCTTCAGAAAAGATCAAGGATGCTTGTTCCACTTGCATTTGAGGAAATTGCTCTATTTCTGCAGGAAAGGAACAGTTTACAGCTGTCAGGTGATTTTTTTTTCTTCCTCCACAGGAGGCTTAGATTTCATCTGAAACACCTGCCAAAACAAAAGTCAGCAATCACAAACTAAAGTGCCTTGGACAGCTTAGGTTTTACCACCAGAATAAAACATCTCCATTTATAGATACAGCATGAAGTTTTATCATGAGAAAACCCACCTTTGCACACAGAAGACTACTTCCAATATTTCTGTGGAAAGGGGAATTGCTTTTTGTGATTTTTTTTTTGTTATTGTTGTTTTTCAATTAGATACCAAAGCCATAAACCTAAAGAACTGCAACACAGCATTTTTTCAAAGGAAATCACAATTTAAAAAAAAGCACCACCCCCTGCCCTCCCCCAAGTTTTAATACAGGTAATCCCAAGGCCTAGACAAAGAGCACTCTGAGCAGCAACTTACTACAGGGACGCAATTTTCACAAACTCAACCCTCAACCATCTGTTCTAACTCTTCACTCGTCCTCTACAAAAGCTTCATAACCTCGAGCCCCATTCCATTGAGGAGAGACTCCCATCCAGGTCATACATGCAGAATAAAATATAACACAGCTATGACATTTCTGCTGACCCTGTGGCCACATCATCCCAACTGAAAGATGAGGTAGTACTTTTCTTTGGAGCCAGCTAGTGGAACAGGCACACTCTTCTCCCTAAAGTAGCAGCAGCTGCCTGTAAAGCAGCCAAACTCCACAGTTTATCTCCTCTTCAGAACACACCTAAAATCCAAAACCAGCTGCTTAGAAAAATAAATCATTATATGAGCACACATTCCCACTTTTAACTGCATCATAAAGGCCGCGGTCTGGCATATTCAGTGACTTCCTCCTGTCTACACAGTGGCATTTACTCAAACTCTGCTTGTACTGGGTCTAAGGGCTGTGACCCAAAATTAACATGAAGGTATCCTGAGTACTTATTATAGTGAGACATGGAATTTAAAATTTTAAGAACCTTGATCCAAATTTAAAAAAAAAAAAAAATGGGCTGGGAGAAGAATTCAGGTCCTCAGGGAACTGAGGAAAGCAGATTGTCTCTATGAATACAGTCCATTTGGAATTTAGGGACTCTGTTTGCTTTCTCTTCAAGAGGAGAGATCTTTCCTCTCAAGGAGGCTGTTGTAACATATGCATGTATTATAGTTTTATAGCTTACACCCATAAACCTCCTGGTTTCTTATGAGATGGCTTGAACTGGAGAAATATGCTCTGCATAGTCCACGCTCTGTAGACTCCCAAGGATCAAAAAGAAATAGACTGCCATGACTGAAAAAAAGGAAACATCAGAAAGAGTTGAACAGCATTAGAATTTGTACTGCCTGTAAAACTAAGCATTAGGATCAGAAAAAACACTGTAAAACTCAATCAAGGTCCCTGGCTGCATCCTCTTAGCAAGCAAGAATCAATACTGAGGACGAAAGACTCTGTTTCTTTGACTGACAAACTATTTAAGGCTCTTTTTTTCTCCATGAGCAGTTTCCATTTATTTAACGGAATATACAGAGTCCATGTACTCTCCTCTCAGCAGTGCAACTTGCACACATCCCAGGAAGCTTTCTCATTTTCATTGCTTCCAAGTTTACATTTTTCTTTCAGCTGAAGTGCAAAGGGATTCCACCCAGGCAGCCGGATTCCTAAATGAAAATATTTTAATAGGAAAGTAATCCTGTTCTGCTCAACTCCAGTACAGCAATTGCCAATAGAAAAGCACTAACACTTTCTGGAAAAACTCTGATGTACTTTCTGCCCTTGGGAATATGCTCTCAGAAGAGTACATGTAATTAAAAGAGTCTTATCTGGCTTTTAGCTGGAAGACTACCTCCGAACAGTCCCACCTCTTCTTCCAAAGAACTTCTGTGGAACAAATCGTGGACAAAATAAACTCTTAACACTCTACAGAGTATCAGCTGCAATCCAGTGTCCAAGACAGATCCCTTGAGAGAAAATAAAAAGAAAGCTGCTTGATTGTCAGAGAGGAAAACACTGCTGAAATAGCTGAAAAGTAGATTTCATTTTTTTTAATCTTTAGCTGTCAAGGGGTATGCTCACAAAATGCTCCACACAGCTAAAAATCACTTCTGTGTCCTTACACAACTAGTGACAATGCAGTGTGCAACTGACAGGCATTAGTGATGAAAAGGATGTCAGGAAACCACTCAGATGCTTCTGAGAAAAACAAAGCACTTAAGCTCTCATAGTGATCTGGACCCTCACTGTCAAGTGAGTTTCTCCAGTCTATAGATTTGATAAAAATCACAGCTGCGGAATCATAATTCATGACTATAATTCACAAGAAAAACTGAAAATCCATTTACATTTATTAGGAGATGGTTGTGCACAATTTCTCATCTTATTCAAAAAGTCTACAAACAGAGTTTAACACTTCTGATTGCAAGCAAATGTTTGTTCAACGTTCTTAGTTCAATAAGGCAAATTTAGTGCCTTTTTACACTTTCAAGGTTTAGTATATATTTGTCAGTACTTTACTTTCTTCTGGTAACAGTCCCACTGGAACAGTAAGGATGAGTTCACTAAGACACTTATAACAGCAGCTGAACTTGGGTTACACAAATTCAGTTTTGGAATATGCTTCAAATGTAAATTATTCTAGGCAATTTTCCATTTTGAGATCTCAAAACACCATCAAAGGCTCTTCCGTTTCCACCCACATTTGTACTACCACCACCATGAGACTGCCTTCCACAGAGCCGTACACCTAAGGATCTCAAAGCACTTCAGAAAGGAGGGCACCATTTCAAACTATGGGATACTTGAGCTGGAATCCTACTTAATAAAGAATATTTCTTTGTCTTATGTTTACAAAAGGACAAGCGAGAAACTAAGCTGACCCTGTCTTGACCTTAGTCCCACCTTGGACTACCTGTCACTTTCTCCCATGCAATCCTATCACAGATTCAGGAGCTCTATTTAATTATAACGCTCAGAGCTGAGTTTCCTCTATGAAAAGTTGAGCATCTGCTATGGTCAGTTATTTTCAGAAGGAAGCAGTGGTCAAATTTTAGGTCCGCCACAATCCTACAAATCGACGGGAGAGTCACTACCATAATTAATGTAATGTAATTTGATAATGCACTTGATCCCATATTGGTCTAAGAAGTGTAATAGACTATATATGCATTTCTCTAAATTCTCTCAGAGCTGAAACTACAGAGCTACAGAGAAAAAATTCTAATTTTGTCTTAAGCAGAACATTTTACAACATTATTTTAACTTACGACTTTGATTTAGAGCACTATTTTCATAAAGATTTTCAGTTTGCAATTCTGACTGAACAGGTGAGCGGCAAACACGACAAAATATGTACAAGTATTAGTATACTACCAGAATGCTGTACTTCCTTCTTAAAAATGTCCTTAATAAAGCATTAAGCATGTCAAACAAACTTTTGTAAACAAAAGATAAGTTACTCATGTTCTGCTCTGATTATAGCCAGATACATATTCTCATAAAATAAACATTCTCTTGTCATTTTCCATGGCCCACATATCCTTATATATAAGAGGTAAACCATTTAAAATCATCAATAATATATAAACCCCAGTACTCAACAGGAACCTCAGGAAAAATGTAACCGAGTAGGATGTCAATATCAAGAAGTGACACTTTGTTCCACTGCAAAGTGAAACCAATTTATTTGTGCTAAATGAATGGAAAGAATGTATTCAGAATACATTTCTTCATACATTGTACCGGCTTAGGCTGCTAAATAAGCATTCATTAGTGCCATGTTGTGCTACTTTCTTGTACTCTGTTTCTACCAAGCAATACAAAGCTTTGGCTGTTACACCAATATATTCCTCTACACTCATCTTCTAACAGACTTTTGAACACTTAAAATACCTGTTCAAACTTTGCTTCGGGGGAATCACATTGAATATATTTTAACAAGAAAGAAATTAGCATCAGTTGTTCTCTACAATCACATTGCCTTCTGCAGCAAAAAAAATCCAAGAGCACACACTTGAATCAGCTCTCAGTAACCTGTAGGCAGGACCACACTTCCCAACAGTCACTGTGACAGGGCACATGGTACGGGCAGCCTACAGGTTAACAGAAATGTCAAGTGACATAATCAAATCTTAAGGTTCACAAATTGTACATTCCACAGATTCCAACAAGCCAGCTCCCTCAGTGTAAAGCTCTGCCTGTACCATACGTTTGAGGTGCTTTTAAACAGGAGAAGTATGGATGTGTCCTCTGTGAATTAAGCTTATTTGCTATGTAATACCAGAGTTTGTGTCTTGGGCACTGATTAGGGTGTCTGACTCACTTCTGCACTAGAAGCTGATATTTTAAATGACTGAAACATAGTGATCTTCCATAAGCTTGGTAAACACTGTAATATTTCAGAATTTATCATGTAGCCCATCATGCCTTTCATTTTCTGCAAATTGTCATGAAAAAATATAAAAAGGTATCCCTTTAATTTTATAAACCTAAAAGCAAGGAAAATGAAGCTTTGGAGCCAAGCAAAACGACATAATGCCGTATTACCAAACAGAGTAGCAAATGTTCCAGCCAGAGAATGGACATACATGTAGTTCAAGTAAACACTGATGGAAAACTTTGTTAAGTTAGTGTTGTAGACCCACAACACTGGCTGCATTTTATACAAACGTTTACAACACAATTAACAGTGAAGCCTATATAACCTCAGTGCAAATAAGTCAAATCCAAATATGCCAAGTAAGCCTTTGGCTTTTAGTAAACTGCTCCGTGTTATGAGTCCACTTCTGACATAGAGACTGCTGAGCACATGCACTAAGGCTGAGAGGAGGGATGCACTGAATGTTGAAAATTGGCTGCCTGCGATGCTGTGGGCTGGCCCGGAGGTTGCACAGGTGGTGGAGGTGGTGGCGGAGGTGGCTGCACTGGGGTCTGCGTGTTTGGAGAAGGAGGAGGAGTGGGACGTTTAAATTTGTCAGGGCTGTTACTTCTTCGTGGTGAAGGCCTCTGCAGAACAAATATTGAAATTATGTTTAACACACTCCTGAACAACATTAGGCGCAAGTCCTCTAATTTTGGCGAAGAAAAAAGAAAACCGCACAAAGAAGTCTGAACAATTACACGGGAAGAAGAAATTTCAAAACATTGCAGGAGTCACAATACAACTTCTACATAAAATAAATGTTCCTCTGAAATGGAGTAGCAAAGGAAATGGGAAGTACTCTTGACATCAAAGAGAACATGCATTCCTTCCTGTCAGCTTGCAGGAAATGAACACAAGACATGTCCTGCAGATATGTTCACCCATGATGACCAGCAACCTACAAAGAAATAAGATGCTGCAGCCACAGCACCTCCCAGCTGTGCCTGCCTGACCAGTAGGTGCTGATGAACTGCTAACTTCGTGCTCCTGGCATATGAGCTACCAGTATGTGGAACCTGAGCACGGGTGGGAAAGTTTTGAGTGTTTCAGAGTCTGCCCAGAATTTCTAGCTCTCTGAAAGACTCTTGGCCCACACACTGGAGCAAAAGCATAATACACGTTGCTCTTTCGAGAACAAAAAAAATATTACAACCCTTTGAGCTGCAGGAGTGAAGCAGTTGTTAGAGAGACCCTTTCAACAGAAACTACAGATTTTCAACTGGTACATTTAAACAGAAAGATTTAAACCCCACTTTATCTTTACAAACTGAAGGGTGGGAAGGGGAAGATGATCTTTAATGTTAGCAATGCAAAAATATAAATTACACTCCACAACACTAACTTCTGCACTTTTGAAAGAAAAAGGCTCATTACTTACCAATCTGGTTAGTATTAATCAACAACGTCATGGCATGACAAACCACCTACCCATAATTACTAATCAACAACAGGTGGTCAGCTCTGGGGAAAAGCATGATTACAATTCTATACCAAATGTACTACCAGTAAAGTCAAATTTATTCTGTAATGGAGATCAAAAATGAAGAGTCAAGAATGAAACTGCAGTTCAGTCAAATCAAACATATTGTATCTATTTTTCTGCACAATTGTGTACAACAGATCCAAGTTATATGTGAAATGTAACAGATTCTTGAAAACTGACTGATGCCTCTGAAACACTTGGTATCATTTATTGCATTTGCACACATATAATATCAGGGGACCTGGTATCAGTATTGAGACTGATGAGCTGCTTGTCGACACCTTTCTCTGAACAATTAGTATTTTGTCCTCAAGATGATCTTTTTCAGTGACTCAATCTAGAGTTTCAGAAAGAGTAGTATTTCAGAGACTGAACAGAGCAAGTTCCTTGACAAAGTAATTTATAAAATTAATTTCCATTTCAAGAAGTGTAAAGATCTTCTTTGTGACTAACTCATGTTATACACACAGCCATGGGCTGAGCCTCAACTGGAATTCTACTTTCCTGCTGAGCTCCAGCTTCATTTCTGTTCTACCTACCATTGCAGTGTTCCCAACCACCCCACCTTAGCTCAGTGAAATTTTAACAATTACCTTTGCACACCCACCTAAACCAGAAGCAGCCATATTTTAGCATGGTACTAAAAATTCTATTAAAATACATTTTTACATCTGAGAATGACAAGTATAAACAAAAATGACCTTAATGAATATTTACATACTACCATACCTGTTGAGAAAAATCAAAATGGTATTGATACAACAACCATAAGGTATTTTGCCATATGGTTAATCTTTAGGCTTTGTTTGCTCATTAAACTCCACAAATATTTAGAAGAAACACGATGAAGTGGAAACGCATCAAACATTGCAGGTAAAAAGGAAATAAATTCTGTTGAAAGATATGAGAAATTGCCCTAACAAATGTTTATATTAACTTTCTTCTTTGCCAATGACAACAGAAAATAAGAGTTAACTGCCTGTTACAGTGACATGATGGTAGCATTGTGTGTCATCCTGAAGAAAACCTGAGCTTGAAGCAACCTCAGATGACTCATCCGTCAGATGGTGGAGACTAGGAGAAAAATGAAAGCAACGTTTTTACTTCCTGGGGTAGACTTAGTAGCTTAGAACATCACTTTTCACACCCTGCCTGCTGATCCATAAGATGATACCTATTACTGTCCTTAAGATGATAATATATCCTATTCTTTTGCAGAAAACAAGGTTCTCCAAAAAGAATCAGTTTCTGAGGGGTGAAGAGGAAAATCAGGGTTGAAGAAAGCAGCAATAGATGTCTTGGAGTAAGGAGACAAAAACAAACATTTACAAAAATGTTTTGTGAAAAAGCTTGAGGACAACCAATCATAACTTCCAGAAACCAAACTATATTGGTAACAAATATTTACTATTTTAAATACTTACTGTAATACCATGGGATGGTCCCATATGTTGCACATGAAGGCCTGGGGAATTGTAGTAAGACATTCCAGCTCTAGTCAGTGAAGTTGGTGGTGTGAAACCAACTGTGTGACTTGCATACGACAGACCTAAAATTGTTAAAACAAGGTACCATCAACATTCTTGTTTGATATTAGAAACTGAAGTGGGAGGGGTTTTTTAGATTTTTTGGTTCTGAATCAATGATAGTCTAAAAACTGGCAAGTGCTGCAGATTAGACATCTAGAAAATATTAATTGTACTGAAGTGTGATGCAAGTTTATTTTCTTTTCCTGTAGCATATTACCATATGCTTCAAACATACATTATACAAGGTTAGACATAACTTTTCACTTAAGATAAATGGTGTAAGGCTCCCATAGCAGCTTAGTTCTAGTCCGTAAGTATTTCCATTCAGCATTCCATTTCTCTGGGGAGCAAATGGTTCCCTGAACCACACAGAGTCTGGAGAAGCAGAGAGGTTGTGCCTGGAGAAGCCATCTAGGACTGGGTCACAATGAAGTTCCACAAAAAACTGCATGTAGGTGGCTCCTCCAAGGCATACCACATCTGCACCAAGGCTTCCTCCTGTTGTGCCTCAGTATTTTAAAGACCTTTGGGGCTGGGACATTAAAACATGCTGGGAAATGTTACCAGCTGGACTAGGCTAGGAACTAACATTTAAGATTACAACTTGTTTTATCTACATTAAGGAAAGCCCAATATTCAAAACTGCAAATATCTAATTCTTTCATCCAAGTACTTCTTTTCTGTAAAAACTCAATTATAAAAATGCAGAGTTCCTGTATAGCTCTATTAAACCAAGGAAAACAGAAACAGCAACTGCCAAATGCTTCAAGTTCACATCTTATGGTGTTCTGAACAGTTTGAGTTTCTCAAAAGAGCACATTTTCCAAAACCTTTTGCTCCTTTCTGCTTTCTGACAAAAAATATCGTAAGGAACAAGACAGGACTTTTCTCAGCTATTTACAATAAGATTCAAGCAACTGTTTTGGAGAATAATGTCTGAAAAACATTCCTGAAGGCCTATTAAACTTTTAGAACACCACACTGGATTCAACAGTTTTCACACTTTGACACTAAACCAATACAGAACAATGTCCCTGCAGCAACACCCAGCATCATCCCTGTCTTCATGCACCTGTGTTTCTGTCTACAAGAGATGAGACAAGATCTCAGGGAGAAAACAGAACAAGCCTTAGATCAGTAATGAAGTCACATAAACAGACTCCCTTTGCTTCCTTCAATTCTGTTTGATTCTGTTACATCATCAATGTATGTTTGGTGCAAATTATAAATTATTCCCATGGAATCCCTGCCACTACAGAGTAGCAACAAAATTAATCTACCTTTTGATGACACAATCTAATTATCTGTAGAGCACATGCTATAATTAAGTGCTTTTGTAAGCACAAGAATAGGAACAAGTCAATGTTCAGAGAGGTGACAAGGCAGCCAGTCAAGAGGTAAGAGCCTAGAAATAATAGGCAAAACAGAGCCACCTTTGTAACATGGCAATTTTGAATTACTTTGGAATAATCCAGGTCCACAAGCTTGACAAATGCATTTCTACATAGCAGCCAAAGAAGCAAAATCAGAGTACTGCACATACATACAGGACAGTTAATCTCTGCAGCCCCAAACATCTATCTAGCCTAGCAGCAAAGCACAGAACAGTTTATCTACACTGAGAACTAACTGGATATTAGAACAACTAATCCCCAGCTGCCTAGGAATAGCAGTAACTACACTGTCTTCAAAGTTCTCAAAGATTTCTAGCACAATGATCTGTCCTAGAAATCTCAGTAGTATCTCAGCTACAAAGAGTCTTCAAAAGTAGTATCCCAAGCCATGCAGGCACAAAAGACTCTGGGATTCAGAAGCCAGAATCTGATCCAGTAAAATCCACATGAAATGATAGTATTTCTAACTGGTTACAAATTCTGCTTCCACATATTCAAGGCACATCTTTTCCTGAATAAAATATGCCAAGTCATACAAATAATTGATGCAACATCCTGCTGCTTTATTATTCTTTCCTGACATTTTTGACATCATCTTACTGCACTACTTTAGATACAAAATACTGTCAAAAAACTGTTTGCTTTAATCCATTACTGCATTAATTTATCCTAGACAGCTCTACAAAATTCTCTACTGATATCATTAGCTCTCTAACAAACTGCTGTTTCTGTTTTTCTGAAGTCTAAAACTTCCCAACTGCTGATGTTAATTTATCAGATGAAAAGGAGATTAATGCAGCTGCCTGTGCAGACAAGCTAGCCTGGAACATTTACCATACCAAAATTTCCCAACTCATAAACTCTTGTTAGAAATGATCATTTCAGCTGTGTTTCAGAGTGTGTTTCAGCATCCCTTGTCTGTGGGATAAAATTCTCACTCTTGAATCAACTACTGATGGGAAGTCAAGTCCTCAGGGAACAAGGAATGCACTTCAGTCTCAGCGTAGGAATACACGGACAGAGTTCTCATGCACTAACACATCAGCACCTAAACAGGGTGCATTGCTAAGTAGTGTAAGATGCAAGCCTGTAAGTGAGCAGGTCATCTGTCCCACACAGAGCAGTAGTTATAACCCCTGTGTGACTGCAGATCCAACCTGCAGTTGGATACTGCACTGTTAGAAAGGCTGCACACAGAACAACGAACGCCCAGCCGTTACTGCAGAGCAGCTGCTGGCAAAACTACACTTCTGTGCACCCAGTTACAGGAAAGGGATAAGAAAATGTGCATTATTTTCTTGGTAACACACCTTGCAGAACATTGAAAGTCAAGTCATTTGGCTCATTTCAGAAATGCAAAACCCTTCTGAAAACTCATAGTCACACTGCTCATCTCTAACACCATAACATGCCTTACGGCCATAGCTGGTTTTCACACATGCAACACCTGGATGAAAACTATTTATAGTCCTTTGAGAAACCACAGTCAACCTTGAAAATTAAAGGATCTGAAGACATTTTATATGTTCTAGCAGACCTGTGCAATAAAATGTCTCATTCCCACCTTGTGTCAACACAGAGCACATCTCATCTGCCTTGCAGGTTCCAGAGGTGAATGTGGGAAAGCAAGGCACGCACAATTCACTTCTTCATGTACAAGGTGTTTGCGAGCACCATGTAACACCCACTGCCAACAACTTGTAATGAATGTCCAAGTGCAATTTTAAGGGATTTTAAATTTCAGTCAATAAACGTGTTAGTAACACAAATGCATTTCATTTGACTTGTAATATATTCAGTAATTAGAAACTCAGAAAAGGTTTGTTTGCCTTTGTTATACAAAGTACGTGAGATGGGAATTATTAATTTTATAGTTATTATTTAATAACAGAAAATAGCAGAAGTACAAAAGCCATTTCTCTACTGAAGAGAAATGAAAATTGACCTTTTTTCCAACATGTTCAAGATTAAACTTCTCTAAGAAGTTTTGATTCAGAGTACAATATCAGTCTCATTACTAGTTCTTCATCAGACTCTAGAAATCCATTTGAATTGTGTCCTGTTGCGCAACTTGTGTGGGAAGGGAGGGGGGGGGGGGAAAAGACAGTAAGAGAGAAAAAAGAGCAAAAATGAAATAAAGTTCAAGTGATCGCTACTTAACTGATCTTCAGTATCTGTCCACAGATCTCAAATACAGAATATCTGGTCACCATCCAAGAACATGCTGCACTAGAAGACACCTAAGGCAAAACTATTCTTGCATTTATGATGCAGGATTTTTTTTCTTTAAACTAGCTTTGAAAAGCTGCTGACCTAAATATATTAATAGGGCACGTTACTATGTGATGCATACAATAATTTTAGAAACTGGGTTAAATATTTACCAGGTGATATAGGTCTGCTAGAACTTGGTGAGGGTGTATAAGGGATAGGACTGGACACAGTGCGAGGTCTTAATCCTTGTGCAGACATCTCATTAAAATATCTAACAAAAAAAGGCAAAGAATAATTAGATCAAACCTTTTAAAATGTGCCATGTTTTAAATGTTTCACTGTGATTTTTTTCAATTCCCATAAGAATCACATTAGGAAGTCATGACAGGAACTCTTGTCATTGCTGACATTGGCTTAACTTTCCATGGAAACAGCTGGACTTATCTTAGGCATTTGCAGTTAAAACCGTACATGTTGCATATGATTAAATAGTATATATTAAGGTCAGAGATGTACACCATGCCATCCAATCTGACCCATTCTACATTCTTGCACTTCACAAATCATTTCTACATTGAACTCAAAAGCTTGGTTGGCTGGAGTGTATCTTCCAGAAAGGCATTCAGCACTAATCTGAAATCATGAAAAAGGGTGAAGAAATCATTAAAGTACTCATAATTTGTTCCAACAGCTGATCAGCCACAGCATTAAAAACATGTCCTGTGTCCTGCTTGAATCCCTCTGATCCCAACTTTTAGACACTTGCTCACCCTGTCTTCTGCCACTGGAAGAGAGACACTTTCAACCCAGGACCATCTCACTAAAGGTACTTCTAGTGTTGCAAGACACTTCCCATGCTTCACTATGATAAACTGAACAGATCAGAACCTGAGGCAAGGAATTTTTCCCCACCTGTAATAATTTTAGTGATATTTATTTATCCTTCATTCACTGATTACAGTGAAGCTTCTTCACAGATAACAAGTGCTATATAAAAGGATAAAAATAGTACCAATTGCTCCTACTTGCCACTTGCTGTTTCTATCTCAAGAGATTTTATGGGTTTTTTTCCCACAGCACTAAGCTGGCAGTCTCAGGCTGGGCTGGTTAGGCACTCTCCACTTAGATTTTTCGGTCACTATCTAGATTTAGATTGCCCCCTGCTCACCTTCTCCATGTGGTTGCAAGTCAGTGCACATAGGTTTATATTATTATATTCAGCTGTATTTTTTAACTGGACACAGCAGAGCAGCAAGCCAAATTTGCTACCTAACAGCCCTTTGACTCTTACTTTTCTCCTCTTCTGTCAGTGTGTGCTCAGGAATTCTTAGTAGCTGTGTTAATTTCCCCATGATAATAAAAATACCCAGTAACATGGAACAGCATTAAAATTATTCCTGTTTGATGGAACTCACAATGACTACTTGGAGGTCTGTCCATACACTATCTGAAACATACTTTGACACTGCATCTTCCTGGTTTTTAACCAGGATATTCAGAGTTAACAATCCACATGCCCTATCACAGGCTGTACACTGAAGTGATACCAAAGTTGGTTTGAACTTGGGTAGACCAGGTAACAAAAGGTAGCTGCAATAGAGAACAACACAAGACCAACAAACTAATGAATTAGGGTTTAACTAAATACATAAGTTTTTAAAAGATCTACCAGTGACAAGATCAGTGAAACTGAACTAAGCTACCTCTGCAACACACAAGTAAGTTCCAGTGCAGACCAGTGTGTTTGTTCAGCAAGGCAGCATCTCTGATTTAATTCCCTTGTATTCTACACAAATAAGAGTTTCCTCTAAGTCATCCCCCTACCTGGCTCAGGTGATGTGGAACAGCAGCACCCCATTTGCATTCATCCTGGTTTCAGGTGTTACCCTCCAAAGAATAGGATGGAGGATTAAAACAAAGCTATTGCTGCTCTGGAGAAAGAGGCTTTGGGAGAGCTATGTCTTTTATATTCAGGAAAGCAACCTCATCTGCCCTCAGCTACAAGCAATAATTATCATCAGCTAACAGAATGCAACTGAAAGAAATGGATAGTTGATCCATCACCACCATCATTTTTAGGAAGATGGAAGCTGACAAAACCTGACATTTTAAAATCATTATTGCACATAGTTCCATAAGTGTTTTGTCTTCTCAGGTTAACTACTAATGCCTGCTTTGTCCTTCACTTTGCTTTCTATTACTTACATTGCAAATACTTGGAGTTACTCTGTCAGGCCTTTGTAGTACCAAAAAAATATCAAATTTAACAATTCCTCAGAAATACAGGATAGCTAATCAAATTTTCATGCATCTTCCTGGTTACCACTACTTAAAGTGGGCGATAGAAAATAATTTCCATATTCTACAATTTTGGACCAATACTGGTAATTCTCATAGATTTAGATTTTGTCTGTACTTCCATTGTACTGTAAATAGGGGAAGAAAAGGTAAGCCTAATTAAGAAAAAAATCCAAACTCAGAATCTCCTGTCTCTAACACTTTAATTTATATAGTATTTGCTACATCTTAATACCAGATGCTAATGCAATATAGGTCAAGTTGCCTTGGTGTTTCATCAGAATGAACACACTACCTTGAGCATTAAGGGTACTCCTTGCAACAAAATATCTGGTACTTTGTTTCTGGTAAATTACATCTTATAACAGATATATTAAAGACCCAAGAGGAAATACAAATCTCTCAGTATCAGAAAAAACACACAGCACAGAGTAATTTTTTAATATATTCTAAAGGACCACCATAAATCCAAAATAATATACAACAATGCAACCAAATAATGAGTATCTGATAAGAAATAAGTACATTTTTAATAAAACACTCTTAAAATCCTCTTCCAAGATGTAACACGGTCATATTTCTATGACGTGAGAAAACACTAAAAGGCACAATATAAATCATGAAAAATTCAAGACTATCTGAAAGGTCAGGGCAAGCAAAGCAGCTTGCAATAGAGGAAAAAGAATCAAGGATATTATGGTTTGGACACCAAGAACAACCTAACAGTTCTAGAAATGGTGCCTGTCTCAAAGGTTTTACACAGTATCCCTTTGTTATTTGGCTGAACATATTTTACTTTCTGCAAATGACAAATCAGGCCCAAGTAAAGATGATATCTCTGCCTCACAGAATTCCTTGCAGTTACCAAGTTAGGGGCTAAACAAAGGTGGTGTGATCAAATTATCCTGATTCTCAACTCCACAGCTGTATTTATTTCAACATATATTATCAAACTCAAACAATCTTCAGATACAAATATTTTCTTCCTCACTGTTAAAATTAATGCAGTTTCTGTACAACAATGATACAATTCCTGGACTGTGCTGAAATTCCATATGCATATTAAACCCACATACAAGTTACTTCTAAAATTATTCCATAATATTCAAAAAGTAGTATAAAAACTGTTAAATAAGTCCAACACATCTGGATGGCCAAAAAAACACAAACCTTTCATCGTCCATTTCTAAGCTGGATTCACTTTCTGACAGCTGTCTGCAGAGAGCTTCCCTGCGCTCCATTTCCCTCTGCAATTTTCTTTGAAGTCTCAAGTTTTCTTCTCTCATATGTCGCTCCTCTTCTAAGTATTGTGCCATCTTCTCTGAATCTGAAATTCATCATTTTGTTAAGAGTTGATTAAAATTCAATTTCTCAGGCAGCCAAGTATGTTGCGTCTGATTTTACTCCAACACTTCAATATGAAGGTGTAGAAAATGCTCAGGATAGATCAGTGAAAATTTTCACCTCTTAGTCATTAGTTCAAAGCCCAATTCAGAACAGTAGTTACTGAAATAAACTATTGCTTGACAACAAGTTTGAAAATAAAGTGTAAGAAAAACAAGCAAAAACCATCACCACAAACCAGAAAGTACTTATTAAAATAAATTTGAAAAGAAAGAAAAATTTTATTAAGAAAACATTACTAAAACCATTAAGAAAAAATACCGATTCCTGCTCCATAAAAATAATGCTATTCCACATTTACAAAGATTTTCCTGCAACACACTGAAGACATTATTTTAAAGGTATATTTTCATTTTGAAGGACGAAGCACACACAAGTTCTGAAACTCCAAACTCAAACTTGTATTACAACTGCTACCTTATATATATTCTACAACACTCTTTCAATTACACATCTTATCATAGAAACTGTCCAACTGAACATGTACCAATATTAAAATACTAATATTAAAATTGCATTCAATTTTGATGTTAAAAGCCATCAAGAGGCTTGCTCTTTACATCAAAGGGCAATTTGAGTTGTCAGTTCTATACAAGTTCAGCAAACATCACTAAAACGGTCTGGTATCACATTATTTAAAGTGATAAAGTCAAATTATGAAAAGTTACAGAGCTTTGTGACAGATTACTTAACTAAAACAGAATATATGATGAAAAGACTTATGAGACATATAGTGCATTTTGTGAGATCTTGTAATGCTTGAGCAAGCTTACAGTTAAATCCTTGACATTAAGAAAACACAAAACAATTCAGTGCTTTGTCATCACTCTTTTATGCAGGATCCTTCAAGGTAAAGAACATTCCTGTCTTAGAAACTTTTTCTCAAACTATTAAGAACATATGATTTATTTCTCTTCTGTGGAAATATCACTTTTAAATATAACAGTGTAGCTTCTTGTACACTATTATCATACCAAACCAGTTCCAAGAAGTGTTTCAGAAATAAAAAATGTTATAACAAGTGTAAGAATTTCATAAGTAGTTTTCATTAAGTACTTAAGAAAAATACTAGAAGTTCTCTAATGACCATGTATTACAAACACCAATCTGAAAACTGTATTTCAGTTTCATCTGCTTGCAGACTGTCACATCCACCATTCTTACTAGCTCTGCTATTTGTACTGGAGTTCTGTTTAACCTGTTCACAAAGGGAGAGAGTCCTTTTAAACCTAGTTCTTATTTTCAATGTGAATTTGACATTAATGCTTTCAATTTTTTACTCTAAACCACATTAGTTCAAAAAGAAACCACTTAAAAATAGAGGATACTTGAAATGAAATTAATTAGGCTGGATTTGCACAGAGGACTTTTAATTGAAGGCCTTGCTCTTGTTCTGAACTTCAGTAAGTGAAGGCTGCAGTGCAGAATTTGCAAGTACAAAGATTAGCTGTCCTTATCTTCTTTTAACAGCCACAAATGATTAATGCCACAAACTTGTGCACAAGGTCTCTGCGAAAGAGCACTCTTGATCCATCATCTCTGTCTTGAAGGAAGGCTGCTGCCTCTAGCAAGCTCCTTCTCTAAATGGAGGTTGAAATATTCCAGTTAGCCTGGCTGGCCAGACGGGGATGATACTGACTGTTCAGCATCTGCCCAATTTTTTCTGGCCATGTGGTGAGGTATCTCCTCACTTACCAACTGCAGTGTAAGGTACTGACTCGGAACCAGGCAGAACTGCTGACTCTCAGACAGGAATTTTAGATTCAGCAGGAAGGAATGAAGGACTGGCACTGTGAAGTCCAAGGGAAGGTGCCAGCAGCCTCCAGGCAGCTGAGTCCACGTGCTCAGTGCACAGCCCCTTCCTGGGAAGGCAGGGCAAAATGCAGCCCACACTAGCTGTTAATTCTTTTGAATAATTCTTAATTTGCAACACAGCTCCTACAAAGAAGGCCATAAATACGTTTTGAAAATTTTGCATGTTGAAATGCTGCTAAGTTTCTGGGAAAAAAGATAGATACATCTTTTTCCGGCACAAAATAGTCAAGGATTATTTTTTGATTCTTTCAGACATCCTTTTAGTAAACCCAAAGAACACCCTAAACTACAGTAAAAAATACATTTTAACAAGCAATGACACTGCAATTATAAAGATGTTGCAATCAAAACCTGCCCCATTTTTTCATACTTCTACCTTAAATTTAAACTCAAGAAAATACATATAAAAATCTTACAAGGCAAAAACATCAGAAGATTTGAAACAAATTTCCTCATTTACTCACGCTGTAACTGTGCAGCTCTCAGTTGTTTCTTTAACCTCTCCACTTCATTCTTCAAAAACCTGATATGTCTCATCATATTTTCAGGAGAGTCTATCTCCATTGATATGTCTCTGGGTGATGGTGGAGCAGACACCGGCTGGTCTAATTTCTCCTGCAAAATTCTGTATGAAAAATAGTGCAAACTTTAGCTTCCATTCTTGTGAAAACCTCTTGTATCCCCCAGAAAGCCACTGCAAGGATTCTGACAGGTATGTAGGGTTTAATTTAACTACTGTTTCAGGGGAGATAAACGGGGGAGGAGTTATAATGTTTAGTTTTTAACTCAAAATAAAAAAGGTAAAATTTGTTGTCCTAGTACAGAAGAATTTTCTAACATATTCAGACCTTGACATTCCAAAATGTTACAATAAATAGTTCAGGAAAAACAGATTCTAGACTACAAATAGTTATCTCAGATTTGTCCTCAAACACTACTTACTACACAATGTTTTGCTAAGAAAATTCATTTACTCTCTTACAAGTTTTTACATTTATGTTCCTGGAGAAAGGACACATTGTGAAGTTTAATGATGAGTAAAGTATGTCTGTCTTGAAACACAGGCTTTTCTGCAATTCACCACTATCAAAAGAATAAGGACATTTTCACAGATATTTTCTGAAGGACAGTAAAATAGACTCCCTTTTTTTTAAATTTCCAAACAGAAAGGTATTAAGGTGTTCATCAAGGTTTCAAACACTTCAAATTACTGATGGTAAACTCAGGACTAATGAACTTCTGTTATGAAATAAGCACATGGTAGATATTAAAGGTTCTAAATTATGATTTTTGGAGGTAACGTAGGAGCGTTTTCCATCATGAAAGCATGAAACTTTAGAAGGAACACGTTGACAGGCCAGATCCAACTCTGCTCTGAAGAGCAGGGACAGCACTATGCAAACACCTTTTGCAGGTGCAGTATTCAGGTGTACCATACAAGCACCAAAGCAGGTCTGACTCCAGCACAGCTCCCTGCAGAGAGGGCCACAGTCTGACACAAATCAAACCAGAAATAGTTTGCCTTAAAGAAGGCTTTAAATCCAAGATACACAAAAATCCTACCAAAGTCTCATCTTGCTATGGATTTACCACTGCTGAATATCACATGTAGCTCTTCAGAGCACCTTCCACACAGCAGGGCTCTGTAAAATAAAACTACAAAATCTGCAGTTCATTCAGGCTCAGCTGCTCTCTGAGGCCCCAGCCAAGATTCAGAGGGTCACATTAATGTAACAATAAGCACATAAAAAAATAAGGTACTACTAATAATTATTCATTATTCTCTCCTACTTCCTCCCCAAACAAAGTTCTTGTTGTATAACATTTAAGAGATGGTTGCTTTCATACATATTTTTAATTTTAGCTTTTCCAATAATATAAAGAGTCACTGTCTTAACTTCTGCTAAAGAAGCACTGGAAAGTCTCAATGACATGAGTGCACACCACTGAGAAAAAGCTGAAGTTTTCTTTAAGCAGACAGGAGAAAAAAACCCAAGAGCTTCTCATATAATGAACACAGTAAAATACCATTAATTTAAAGCTGACCACAAACCAGAAGCTTTAAAAAGAGGCTATGAGCAGTTGAAAAGATTCACTAAATTCCTTCAAGCTTTCCCAGCTAATTTCTTACACTGGTTAGTTTTATCTACTTTAAGCAATCAATGATGTGGCATAATGCAAACAAGGAACTTTACAACTGGTTCCTGTTCCAGGTTTTCACAGATTAGACAACACTTGTGGGAGAGAAATGAATGTCCCACAATGAATAAAATTAATTTAATCCAGAACATGATGTATTAAAAACCTCTCCCATAGTAACAAGTGCACTGTAACAGGACAAACCGTTTTTCTGCTTCAAGCTTATCCATCCTCTTCCAGAGACGATTCACTAGTGCTTCTTGCTCCTGTTCCAAAGTATTTTCAAGGTCAATCTTCTCACGTCTTAGCTGGAGAGGAAAAACAATTAATGAAAATGAAGGATGTGTATTTTTTGCAAGGACCTGTCATTAGGAAAGCTCCAACAACTCCATTTTACATAATGTTTTTTACAAGAGCAAGGAGAAGGGGAAGAGACACAATGCACTGGAAAAATCAAGAGATTCAGTAAGTGCACAGTTGTTACATCCTTAACAGAAATTCTTCTCAGAGAACTTGTCTCTGGCCAGTAAGCAGGAGACAACCTGCTTATGAACCCTGGACATGCAGGCACTGATGACATTACAAGTGTATTTAAAGACATTATGAAATTCAAACTGAATTTACTGTTCACTACAGTGATGCTTGCTCTTTTGAAAAGTTTTAGATGTTTTTAGTGGAAGAATCACAGTTAAGTACTCCAGAAATGGAAGAAAAGCCATGTTTGCCTTGTGTGCCAAGTGTTAGATAAAGGACATAATAAAAATAGTAAAGAAAGTTATGTGAACTGCCTTAAGTGTTACTGTATCAATCCCTACTAGCTAAACAAATGTAATTCTATCTTAGCAAAGGCTTTATAAAACTAAAAGCTTAACTTGACATTAATCACGTTCACTTACTGTGTGTACAAGCATTCTTGATTCTACTACAAGGTAATTAAAGATATAATGTAGAACCTTCTACACTAACACTAATAGAAGAAGATATAATGTAGACCCATACATGAAGAAACCTATTATTAGTGTTTAATTGTAGAAATACAATGCAAGTATTAAGACAGGAGAATATTAAGAGGCACAGATGATCTTAGTCTGTAGCAATATAGCTGAACTCAAAAAGTTGTCAATAATGAAATATTTGGGAACAGATCAACACCTTTGCAGGTGGAAAATAACATGGAAACATTTTTCCAAGCCAAGCCTTAGTTAACACCACTTTTCTGCAGGGCAAATAATCTCACATTAGAAAATGGAAAGACTGAAAACAGAATTAGAAAACAGCATTAAGTGACTTCCATTTATTACATAACTGGCTGAAGGGCTATGGAGCATCTAAATATGTAAACTTTTAGTGCTGACTGTTAAATTAATGCTGAGAAACCAAACAAAATATAAACTTACACACTTTAGTTACCAGTGCAAGTTTAACGAATGTACAACTTTCTCCTTTAAAGGGTAGAGGAATTAGTTACTGTGAGCACAAGCAGACATTGATGAGTAATAGGGAACACACTCAGAAAGAGAAACACTGTCTAGCAAATCTTTCCATGTTTGAGTTTCCAGATGTACATTAACAGCTCAGGGAACCTACATCTCAGTAAAAGAGAAGTCAGAAGCAACATGCTTCAGCCTCCCCATGAGGATGAGAATTTGGATCCTGACCAATTTTGTTCCTCACACAGCTGGAGATGGAGTGGTAGGAAAGCAAAGGTCTCAGCCCCAGGAGAGCAGGGCACTCTGCCTCAGGGCTCCTCAGCCAGTCTGGCCAATGCTTGGGGCTGGGAACACCCAGAGGGAAGAAACTTTGGAATATGTCCTGGGAATCTGCACACTGTGCTTCTACATTAGCAAAACCCAGATCTCCATTACACTGCACATCTATCTAGATAATCACGATGAGAAAAGTGTGAATGCAGGTATGAGCTCTGCAGCAATGGTTTTTTGCATCATTTCACCACAGCATGGCTTAGACTCACCTACTTTTAGTCTTTTTACATCTATGCTTTGATTTTGCAACAAACAAACCCACAAGAACATAGAGGTGAAAAGAAATCCATATCTTTTAATGGTAGGAAGAAGAGCACATTGGAATCTAAAGACAGAGTAAATTATTTATAAGTCTGGATTTGAAAAATCTAAGATTACATTTAGTATTATAGCAATTATCATCAAGGCAGTGGAGTCCATTAGTTATAAATCTGCTTGTAGGTGAGCGTGCACAATGGCAAAGTCAAACCATCAGCAACGATACACAAATAAGCTTTGCACTGTGCCCTGAAGCTGCTCTGACAAAACTCCAAAGAACCCAGGTGAAACAGATCTAGAACTCCACATTTCCAGCAATATGAAAACATACTGGAAACAAGGACCTTCCTTTCCTGGTCATGAGTGTTGTGCCAGTTCCTTCCAGTGTCAGGATTTTAAAGCTTGGAGCAAGAACACCTTGAATGGCACCTACAGCAGAAGAAACTGCAGCATCCTGTTCAGAGCTGTGAATTCAAAGAATTGGTGTATTTGGTTTGGCACTCGACAGTTTCAGACGTACTTTGGAATGTAGTCCAATCAATGAATTTTTTAGAAATGTGCTAATATTCTGAAATAAAATAAGAAGGATGGGACTTTGCTCAGGACTAAGCCAGAAGCCCTGTCAATACCAGTGTCACTAGACAGGGGTTCAGAGCCACATTCTGACCAAACATCACTTTAATTTTGACCATTAAAACAAGGAAAGAAGGAAGCATTGCTTGCTTTTCAGACCTCAACCATCCCTTCAGAGTAAAATTCCTTTTAACCTCCCTCAACACCCACTTGTGTTTCTTCTTTCTCTCTCCCTCTCTCACATATGCACTTACTTTACTTCAAAATGCAGCTAAAATATCTATTATATGTGCATTCCTGTATTACTGCTTTGCCAACTGTCTTGCCAACTTATTAACAAGCACAACTGTTCCCTCCTAAAATGAATGTCCTCCAAATCAAAGTTGAATATGCTCATCTCTGCCTATGCCCACTATCCCAAAACTTACTTCTCTGCTTCTCATTTGCACCTTGCCCTTTGTAGCTTTAATTCTCTGCTGCTTTCCAACAAAGTCTTCCACAAAGATTTTACTATCACATATTCTGCTCCTTCCAAAGCAGACAAAGGAGATGATTATTAGCAGTTTAGTTACTTGTCATCTCCTAACTTCATCAGTTCTATTTTCTCACTACAATGTATGAAATAGAAAAGCAATTAAAAATAGTAACAGCAAGACTACACGTTTGGCCTCTGTAGGGCAATCCTGATAGCTATTTATTTCCTATGAAACCACTGAACTGTAACACAGAACATTATTGCTTGTTTTAACTGAGCCATTCAGTTAATGAAATAGTCACATGCTATAAATTTCTTTACCACTTGCCTTCAGAGAAGAATGCTCTGCTGACTTCAGGCTGACTTTAAGTATTACTTCAGGTCACATTTCAACCCTAAAATCCAATTAATCTTTATTAAGGAATAACATTCTATGCAACCACAAATCAGCTACCTGATCACCTGTGGTATAAGCAGTTCAGATGAAAAAAAGCAAAGCAGAAAGAAAGAACACAACGCATAGATAATTCACATTCTCTCTTTTATAAACAACATTTTAGTGAACATATGCTGTAATTATCTGCTCACTGATTAGTGACAGATCTCAATGCAGCCCAGCTCAAAGCACTGCTGGAGTTCTCCTTCCAACCCCTGTTTAACAGGTGTTCTGAAGGTTGTGTTGCAGACGGTGTCAATCCCTCTTGCTTAATTCCCTCCGTGTACAATAAAGGCAACATGACTCTCCCCACAACTTTGGACTGCTTTCTGCTAGGTACAGCACATACCCCAAGGCTGCTGCATCAGCTGGTTAATTAGCACAATCAGCACTTTTAATTTGTGTGAGGAAAGAAAATGTGCTGAAGCTCTACCTTACTCTACCTTACTGTGAGAGAAAACAAAGGCATATGGTAAATTATATGCAAATTCACATGGAATTTCTAAGCAAGATAGGCGATTTTTAACATCCTCATAAAGTTTTCAAAGCCAGATACTAAAGACCTTTGTGCATCTATGCTTTTTGAACAGTGTATCATTGACATTTAGATGTAGCAAGACGTTTCAAATTTTATGATTTCACAAGTCTGACTGTCCAGAACAAAAAAAATAGCATGAAGATTTCAGCCCTGGCTCATGCGAACATTTCAAAGACAACAGCTTAGTATATTAAGCTTACTTTGCATTTTGATTAAGTGGCAGCCACCACCACCTTGTGGCTAAGAGAGTTATTTCAACCTCATGCTAATTTCCATGCTGGGTAAGGATTTGTTGGCAGCTACATATTCCTTCCTACCTTTTAATTTTTCAGTTTGTTCCATATGTCTCTCCACATAGAACATTACCATGAGAATCAAGACAATTCACTTGATCATTGAGATCGCCATTAACTAATTTATCCACATCAACAGAAAAAGAAGAATCATACAAAACTGGTAACAATTCAGATCACCAGCAACAAAATGTTCCATGGCAGAAGAAATCACAGACATAACCTGAATTACTGGACCTGCACATGCCAGAAAATCTGGAGACCTTCAACAATCCTGCAGGTTTCACCAGTTTGCCTTTTAAGTCAAAAGGTCTCCTATTGACAACACTGAGATGCAGATGCCTAAAATCAGACATAAGAGCACTCCCAATGTCTAAACACCCTGTTGAAACACAGCCAAACAAGTGGTGTTTTGCCTCTGCAATCTTCATGACTGTCTAGGGAGAAAGGGAGCTGGATGTAGCCAAACTTCAGGGCTTCTGAAGAATACACACAGCTGACAACTCACAGTTCCAGGGCTGTGCTATGCAAGCCGCCACCAAAAGGTGACCTAGAGCACAACTAGACCACAAACATCATTTACTACTGTGCTTAACACCATCAGAAGTGACAGTCTTTTCTCACCAGCACCATGAGTGGAAGCTGATGAACAACAAAAAGCAGCATTGTTTACAAAAAAGTTGCATTTGCAAAAGTCACTTGCAAAAGCATGTCATGCTGTCCAGCAGACGTGAAAGCCCACAGAAAGGCTACTAATAGATATAATGGTCATGAAAAAAACTAATCCAAGTTTCTCATAATAAGTTATGTCACTTTTCTATTGCTTTTCTATATTTTAAATACTGCCCAGTTTCTTACACACTTAAAACATTAAGTCAAATCTAGGACAAAAAAAGGACTTTTTTTTCCTCAGTCATATAATGATGCAATTAAAGAGTTACCTGCTCCAGGGTGAGCTGCTTCGAAATTGTATCATTTTCCAGTTTTTTAATCTTCTTCATCAGTTTGTTCACTTGAAATTCCTGTTCCTGCTCTAAATGCTGCTCCAGTTCAGCTTTCTCATGTTGCAGCTAAAAATTCAGGAGACATGTAATATTTTAAACAAACAAAAGCATGAACTTATGCACCTTTTATACGTTTATTTAAACATTTATTCCTCCTGCATATTAAATTCTCTGCTGATGCTTCTCAAAAAACTTCAAAATGCACAACCCACCCAACAGCCCTTCCAAAAGGTGCACTTTAAACTGTGCTGCATATTTGCAAAGCAGAAAAAAGTACATTTCCAACTACTGAATTAAGTAAAATCAAAATAGGTTATTTCATATACTATATATAATGCATTATAGACATTTCCAAAATAAAAAAAATCCATCATAATGTTCACAAAAGTATTCATTTTAACTAAATGCATCATCTCAAGAGCACCCAAAGCACAAAATGCAGGTCTTAGCAATTGCTTCTCCAGGCAGCTGAAAGCTGAAAACCGTGACTAAAGTCGTACTAATGAAATTGCTGTGCAATGAGTTTACAAACAACGAAAATTTTCTAATTTATTTTCTGATGCTATCAAAATCATACTCTCACGATAACATAAAAATATTGGTTATTTCAAATCAATGTTGTACGTTTTCTTAATACCAAAGAGATTCTTTTTTTCATTTAATACATCCAATGGCAAAGAAAAATTTAACTCTCAAAGCTCTCAAGCAGATGGAAATAACCTCCCCCCCCCCCATTTTAACATCAAGTATTGCTTGGAGTAGAGCCCCTCTGAGACAGGGATCTAAGTCTTCCTGTGGATAAAACAGTGACTGGCACCATGGTACAAACACATGAACCTGGCTCAAGGAAAAGCAAATGTCACCAAGAGACAATGGTGTAATTACATTGTGCTCTGACCATCCACTGAAAATTGCAAGCACCTTTTTCCACCTGCTAATTTTTTCTATGCCAGTTCTTCTGGGTAGCACATAATATTCCGTAAGATCACAGTGTTTAAATGTGCGAGGAAAACCCGAGGAAATGGAGAGACATCTCGCAGTCACGGACACAAATCAAGGTCACTGGATAGCCAGTGGAGTAAGAGACTTTGATTTTGAAACAAGCTAAAATTGCTCATTTGTTAATTCAGCTCCTTTTGCTCCTATTTAGAGATAAAATGTTCTGTGAAGTGCAGTCTGGCAGAGAGAGCTCAAGGCAAAAGGCTCATGGAGGAAGAGCACCAGGCAGACAGCAACTACTTGGCAATATACATATGGGAAAAGCTTGGGGCTTGTGTTTTCAGGGTTTTGTTAATGTTGAGATTTGATTTTTCACCACTTAAAACAAATATCAGAATTAAAAACACTTAGAATAGAAAATATTGGCTTCATTTTACAAAGAGGGAGGAAATTATGACTAACACCCCCAAAATATATGAGTGGTGTCTGTCACTCATACAGGGTAAGATAATTTTTCCCTTTTATTTCCTTTGATCACAAAACTAAAACAAAACAACAAAAAATCAGTTACTGATGAAACCTTAATGCTAAAAAACAGAATTGCTAACAATGAGAAAAATAGCCTCTGGTACAAATGGATAGTGTTTATCCTACTTAGTAAAGCAAAAGAGTTTTTTTCAAACTGTTTTTCATTATATGCAATTGCAGTAACAATGGTCTACAGATACACCTGCCAGCTAAAGAGAAGGAAAAATGTGTTAGAAAGTGTCACCTTGATGCCAATGTCTTAAAGATCTCGAACTGCATGTGAAAACTGAAGGAGAATTTTAAGGTCCATAAAATCAGAGATGGGTTTGGTTCAAGAGAGACAGTGACTAGTCTGAAGTAAGAATGGGGCTATCAAACACAAAGCTCAGCAGCAGGAGGGTGTGCCTCAGTTCACTTAAGTTCTAAACAACTACAGCAAAACTCTCTCTCTGCAGAAACTAGTGCCCTCATACAATGCAGGAATACATTTCCTTCCTTACTGTACCGGCTGACTTCTGAGATAGAGGGAGGTGTTTTTATGAAGTAATGGAGCCAATGGAAGAAGTTCCCCCTTAGAAAATGAACCCTCATTTATCACCCAGACAATGACCTTGTACAGTCTATTTTTAAGTATTCCAGGCTCAAAAGCTGTCCGCTCCTTCCTTCACTGCATCCTGAAAATCCTATTTATTAATAATTTTGTATCTGCAGTTTGCCTCCTCTTTATGTCCAACGTTCATCAAATAACTGATAGATGAGCTGGCTCTGTTTATTCTGCACAATCCCATTAGCATCCTTGAGCTGACACATGATTTTTTTGAGAGCAGGAAGGCTAATAGCTTATGTTTACAGACTTACCATTTTTTAAAGAATTTTCAAGAATCAGACTTACATAAGAAACATTTCTGTACAGGCATCCAATTACTTAACTTGCCTGACTACACATACTATTATCTTGGTATGTTGTAACATCTTGCTTTCAAGGACAGCTACCTGGACAAATTTGCACCGCCAAAAATGTACAGGTGTTGAAAAAATCTGAATTTGATTTTGAAAGGAACTGGTGCTCAATTTGAAGTAATTGACTCTGTAAGATTAAACAATATTAAAAATAAATTCTTCTTTGGAGCAGCCTTGTTTCACAAATGGTAAATTTTCAAGATTTTCTACTTTCAGTTCCAAAACAGTAACTCAACACATCCATGTCCACTGCTGCAAGAAGAGCCTGCATCGAAACGCTTCTCATGATATTCTGCAAAATACTGCTACTATTCTATGACTAAGGATTGAGGATGCCATAAAAAAAAATTTCCAAGCTTTCCAGAGACTTCATCAGGTAAGCAAAAATAGAATTACATGAAGTACACAGGAAAATATACTAAATGTATATAAGGCATACAAGAACTTTATGAGGGATGCAAGTGATAAAATCTTTTGTTTACTGTAAGACCTCTGTTGAGATGCATGTGCTCCTTCAACACTCAACCTAGAAAATTAATAATTATGTGAAAAAAAGAAAATCTATCTACAATTATACATTCATTCATTTGGTTTGCAGAGGCAGTAAAAGCTACTTATAACAAGATATTATTAAGCAATGGCATGGCACCAGAAAGACAGTATTATTCCAGTGGAAACACCTTTTATGTGCTACCATGTCTGTTTAGACTCAGTCTGGCATACAGTAAAAGGTTTAAAAAATATTTCTTCCAATACTGCAAACCTGATTACAGTCTGTGTCCTATAACAATAATGCACACAGTGCTGAACTGGGGGATTCTTAATGGCTGTTAGGAGGAGCACTGCAGCAGCTGGCAGGCAGTTCCCACATTTAAAATGTTTTAAAAACATGCAGGGAGCTCATTCCAGAGGTCAGGCTGAACGAGAGGCATAAGCCCCTATAACTGTGACAAACAAAGGTCTGACAAAGCAACAAGCACACAGGCACTGTAATAAAAGTCTCTTTGCTAGGTGCCTTTCAACAGAATAATATGGCAGAATTATGAATACTTGAAAACTTGAGAGAGTGCAAATCATAAGCAGTTTAGCAGAAGTACCTCTCCTCAGTTCCAAAATGCAAAGTTTTAGACAAAACATCAGATTCATATGCAATTTTTCCCTTGCTCACCCAAAAGGCAGGAACCCATTTGATGTACAATATCTGACAGCACAAATGCTGTAAATCTAGTTCCAGGTCAGACCAAAATTACCTGGCAAACCCAGAGATTAAGAGTTAATCCCAAAGAGCAGTGGAGCAACCAACTGGAGACTACTATATTCCTGGTTAAGTCATTATCCAAAGACTGCATCTAATTTAGCTAGAATACCCTCCAGAGCAAAGATACCAAAAATGGAAGTGGGTGTTTACGGGCTCATTATTCTCCTAATAAAGACAACTGCTACACTCTAGTGAGTAATGGTAAGTATTGGCATTCACAAATCTCAGGAAATTTTAAAAAAAGGAAATTATAATTATCTTACCTTCCTGGTCTAAAAAAACATTAGCCAGGAATGTAGCCCTACATCTGTATAATGGGAAGACTTTCCAATTACAGAAAATATATTGTAATAAACTCTAAACTGACCATGAGATGTGTGACAATAATGCCCTCTTTTCTAAATAACGAGTTTGCTTGTACTATCAGGAGTTTCTCTTCTCCAATTTTTAATCTGTTGTTCTATGCGGGTATAATTTCCAGGATTCATCACTGAAGAATCAAAACCTTCAAAAAATGGACAAACTTTCAGAAAACAAAAACCACCAGGTATTATTTTCAGTTCTTTGCTGCTTAAAAAAAATTGCCTGCAACTCCTCAGTATTCTAGTGTCGATTTATTAAGTCCAGGATCTCTGAAGAGATGAAAAATTACTTTCATGGGAACATATGTTAATATTTAAATGTTCCCTAATTCTACAGGTAAGCTCTTTAGTGGAAGGGACCATTTCTTCTGTATCATTTATAAGCTGCCAACCACATTACTGATGCTTAGGAGAATATATCAATATTCTGGTTTTGTATTTCACAGCAATTTTATCACATCGAAGACATAATAAAGCCATGAAATGAGATCTGCATTCAGCATACACACAAACAGAAATATAGTTTTAATATTAAACTGTTTGCTTTAAAACAAGTCCTCCACCTGTACTGCAAGTCTGGAGCCACCGTGAAGGTATGAAAAGTAATCCAGAAGTATGGAAAACAGAACCTGCTGACAAGTGTAAGGGGAGGGTTAATAACATTTGCAGCATATGCCATAAACAGAAACACCACTGGTGCCTATGCACAAGCCACAAAAGTTTCAGCTCTGGCTTTGTGGAGGAGCATTTATATAATCCTTATCTCCTCTGTGCACTGAAGTTTCCAGGTAAACCTCTAAGCAAGAAATTCCATGCCATTCACCCTTCACAGGCAAACAACCAACACCACCACCAGGATGTTGACAGCTGTTCTCATTTTCAAGTTACCTGGATTATTAGTCAGAGAGGACAAACTCACAATTTACTTTCAAAAATTGCTACCTAATGGTGCTGAGAGAAATTACACAGCTTCAGGACGAACAATTTGGAAGACAGGTGCATTTATGAATTGCCATATTTTAAAATCTTCTGCTTGACATAACCATGGTTATCCAAAGCTAAATGAGGCTTACAGCAAGGCCACATGGAACAAAATTTAAGGCTGCAGGTGGTGGTCACAATTTTACCTCCAAACTCTTGTAGTTACGGCTATGAAGCTTTTTCTTTCAGCAGAAGCCTGCACCTTGCCTGCTGAAAGCTGGGTAATATTTATGGGATGACGTTGAATCCACAACTGAGGATTTTCTCCAGATGCTGTATGAAAGATGAGAATAACTCCACGTTTATGTCTGCATTCTGCTTCAGATGCTTCTCTGCATCTTTCTCTCAACAATGAGAATGAAGTTGCACCAATTAAGGGTTTCTAATAGACAAACAGCACACCACCATTGCATTTTTTTCATACATAGCAACTAGCCAAGCACCCCCTTGGCCATTTTGAGTGTTACCTTTTTCTTTATTTTGGGACAACAGTCAAAGGATAGTTTCTGAAAGTCCATAGCAAAGAAAAATAAAAAATTATTTTACTTTTTGATTGACAAGAAGTTTATATTTCTCTTTGCAATGTGTGAATCTATTTTGTATAATTTTAGCAATTTACGAATGCTAAAGATAGTTCAAAAAATCCTGTTAAAACAATCTCTCAAATTCTAGGGAGAAGGCTAGGCATATTTGAAGCAATTACTTGATACAACAATTTACTTGCTGCAGAACTTTGTGGCACAAATTTGTGTGCAAGGTCATTATATGACTCCAAAACCCTTTAAACAAATCAGGTGTAATCCATGTTTTTACTTTTAAAGTAAGTTTTAGTTTCCCCCTTATAATGTACAGTACAGTCACATATCATCTGGTTCTGTAACAGATTTCTACATCTCCCTTTCAAATTAAAGAACATTGTTCAGTATACCACTTCTCCCTTTACTGCAAGAGACTTCAGTGGAAAGTTTTTTCTACTGATATCCACATCTTAGTTCAATTAGAAAAGAACAGTTGATACCCATATTCTACTGCCATCTGCTTCTCTGTTTTTAATGAAAATGTATGGCTTAGAAACCAAACATGTCTCTTACTCAGAAACGTTCTTGTCAGTCCTCAAGAACAGCAAGGGGAAATAGTAATACCAAATAAGGGATATTTTATCTTGCTGCTGAGCTTCCTGTGTGATAACAGGCACCAAAGAGACAAAGTGAGAGAATGCCCAATTTCCAGTAACAAAAGCACCAGATGGGATTAGTTCTGGTGGTGTTTCCAAACACTGCATTTCCCAACTGCATGGCGAAACATGCCTACAGTCTCCAGCTGCAGAACACAACGATGCTTACAACATACAAATTAGCTTCTTTTAAAGTGCTTCATTTTTCACGACAAAGCTTAGAACTAATGGCATGAAAAAGGCAGATCACATTAAACACTCCCCTAACTTAGTACCCTGTCTTCTACAGGGGCCAAAAGCAGGTATTTAGGCAAGACTGTGAGAGCAGAGCAACCATGCAGAACACTTCCAACAAATACTTAATCACTTTCTAAAAATTAGCAACTTGGGTAATGGCAAGAAGTTTCTCAGCCACAAATAGTCCCAGCATCTTCAACTTTTTACTTTTACCATAAAACTTCTATGTTTTACTTCAGCAGAAACAATGGTTTTGTTACACGTATGGACAAACTTACAGAAAAAGTTTCCTTCGAGCATCACTGCACATCCTTGTATATAAAATTTAATATTTCAGGACTCGTGTTAAGTACCAAATACTCCAGAAAAGAAAGCATGTTTCACTGACATTTTGAATTAATCAGTAACTGTTGTCTGGAAGACAGCTGACATTTACTGCATGCTACCCCTGTTTTTTGCATCAGTATACAAGTTTTCAGGTTCTCAAAGCTGAGTTCACAGATGCAAACTTTAAAGCAACATGTTAAAAAAAAAAAAGTCACTCACTACACTTCTTGCGCTTTATTTTTATCAAGTGTCAGCTTTCCCTCAGAATGCAGTCACACCAACACAAAAGTTAGGTCAGCAGTCAGTCCTGAGGCTCTTGGGAGAAACATCAGCAAGGCCACCAATTACCTGCATCAGTTTTCTTGAGAGCTCGTTAGTGAGAAATTCCTCTTCCTTTTCATAGTTTACTGCAAGTGTTTCTTTTTCTTTCTGCAGAGCTTGAATCTTCTTAAATAGAGTATTACTGATGAATTCCTCTTCTTGCTCTGCCCTTGCTTGCTGTGAAACAAAGACATAGTTTTGAGAAAAAATGAGCAAGTTTCCTTCCAAAAAAGCTGCAATTATTCCATTCCCCTTTAAACGCTTATCATCCTAGCAGCCTGCAGGCTGGACCTAAGTGTTGTTACAAACCCCTTTTATAACATTACAGCACCTTTTTTTCCCCCCCCAACCTTTTAAATTAAGAAGCTGCACTGGTACTTTAAAGTGGCCTCCTCCCAACCAAATGCACAAACTCCCCAACCTCACAAACTTTGTAAAAGCATTACAGATTCAGACACCTATTTTTACCTACTCTATGCCTGAAACGGAATTCCTGTCTAAAAGTTCTCCATTACAGGCTAAAACATAGCTCATACTGCTGCATGCACCACTGTGCCTCCTTTTCAGATCCATTAGACTGACCTCTGCTTTCCAGGAGTCAAACCCTCCTTTCCTTTGTCACCCAATATGCAGAGCTGCAGGCAGTACAAGAATTCCAACCCCACCACCAGGAAAACGGGTATGGTATTCCTCACAACTGCTACTCCACTACATACAACAACTCACAAAAATGCCATGGGGTAGCTTTACACTGGAAATCTTCCCCATGCAGAATTACTAGAGGTGACAATTTCCATTTCAGCTTACTGCTAGCACGCTGCACTGCTCCACAGAAAGCCAGCCTGGGACACTGCTCTCTTGCATTCCCTAAGGTTCAGATGTTTGTATGTTTTTTAAGCATAAAGTTGATAAATGGAACATAAAAGTGATCTTTTGAAAGCCTGACCTGAAAGACTATGAAGAGCATTTCATATGGGCAAATGAATGATCACAGCTACAGATTGTTAGAGCCAACTCTTAATGCCACAGTTCAACGCCTAGAACTGAATGACAGAAATACTGCATTTAACCAGTAAGGCAAGATATTGTTAGGAGTGGTTTTATTCCCTGCAATAAAATCCATTACTTGAACTGCACATATGTGATTTGCCCTGATTCCAATAAAAATACACCAGCTTATAGCTTATACAAACATTCTGCAAGCTTTATTTCATTAAACTTAGAGGAAAATTTAAGAAGCAAAAGCTTATTTTCCATAATATTCTGCTCAAAACTTGCCAAAACAACAATCTCTTTATACTTCTTGTAAACTGGAAAATGCTTTAAAGATTTAATTACACCAGTGATCTTTTAACTGGAATGATGCATTCCCTAGTGGTACAAGAGCCAATTACTTACACACGTTCAATGTCTAGGAGAAAAGTTAATTAAAGAACATAACTGTCTTTCAATTTGGTGAAACAATAGGACAATTACAAATTTTCCTCATAGTATCACCAGTATCATAAAATCTAAAGCAGTGGTATGGAAGCTTCTCAGTTGAATTGTCCTTTCATCAAGTCCTTCTCTTCACACCTTTGTCTCTGCTTTCTTGTACCTTCTTCCATCTCTACTGCTTTCTTTTCTTTTCATGGCCCTTTCCTACTACTTATCTGCCACCAGCAGAGCTGGGACAAACTTAACCCAAAAAAAAAAAAAAAAGCCATGTCAGGCAGAGTTTGCTGCCTTAGCAGCTTAGGTCCTGCACAACACCTCCTCTCTAATGTATTCTATCTCCACAGCAGAGAACAGCTACTCCAGCATGTTCAGCAGAGGTATCACATCAAGAAAACTGAGAGTTGTCCAAGAGGTCTGAAGAAATGTTACATTGTCAGCTCACATCTCAATGGATTAAAACTCCTGCAATCTAGCTGATCTGACTAACAGCATCTATCAGCTTCTAAACATGACCTTACATAGAGCTAGTAACCATCTTATGTCTTCAGAGACATTCCAGAACAGAGTAAACAAGTCAAATTGCAAGGGCTCATTGTCCTCAAATCATTAAAATTCATGCATACTGTTCCAAAATCAACTCCTCCACTGCCTTCACTACATAGGATTTCTACTCGTGTCTGTTTTTCAATGGTTCAGACAACTGAAGACAGTAACACAGACCAAGCTTACCTAAAATTAAATTGGAAAGCATTTGGTTCTAAAAACCAAAAGAATGAGGGTGTTTCTGCTTTGATTTCTATTCATCTGTAACTTGCACAGATTTGTTCTGTTCATGCTTTGCACTAGTCAAAAGCTCTAAAATCACATTATTATAGCACCGAGCCTGCACAACACCGTTTGCCAGATCCTGGTGTCACATTAACGACGGTGCCCAGGCCAACAGGGGCGCAGGCTGCCAAGATCCCTGTCCCGGCCAACGCCTCTCACTGTGCCCACACAGGAGCTCATGAGGCCAGGCAGCAGGCTAGCACAGACTGAGGAGTCACCCAGAAATGAAGCCTTTCCCTTGCTCCTCCCGTTTTCCTTTGCTGCATCTGCTTCCCCAGCTGGCGTGCCACACGAGCAGCATGCAGGAACGGGAGCGAGCAGCCCCGGGTGGTACCTGCTCAAGAACTGCCCTGCAGCAAGCCCTGTGCCCACAGCATGCAGGACCCCAGCCCGCACACAGCTGGCTCGGGGAAAGGGTGGGCAGGATTACATCTGCCTCCCCTGCACAAAGAATGCATTTCTCAACCGAACAGCGGCAACCCTGCACATCTACATACAGACTGTAAGTCACCCATACCCACACTGAATATAACGAACGTCCATTTAATGACCCAAGCATCAGCACTTTCAACACAAACACCTGAGCTGAAAACCATCACACAGTTATTTATACTAGGTAAAAAGCACATAATTCCTTACCATATGTCTTCTAATTTTCATACAGAAACCTGCCCTTTATCTTGTTACTCATTAATTTGTGATAGTTAAATTATCTCAAGTAATAGGATACTTCATGTTTACCTTAATATTACCTAAAATCTCGAAATCTGTTACTCATTTAGCCAATAATCAAACTGTTTTTCCAGATGTGAATACACTGTTTTTCCAAAGGGATAATCTGTCTTTCTATTAAGCATTTGTATTTGAAAAGAGGCTTGATACCATCACCAAAAAAACCCAAGAGAAACAGAATACAGAAATCAGAAACACTAGGTCTTCCACAAGGGTATAGACTTCTTGGTTTTCCTCTGTTATCCATAGCACACTCAACATGCAACTAACAGCCATTTACTCTGTTCTGTGTACTATATTACAAAATAAATTGCTAAGGCACTGAGTGACACAAAAATGATAACATCTGATCAGTCAATCTTTGGAAACCTGAAACAAGCAATCTATTTTCACCACAGATTTTCTGCATAATAAGACATATCCACCCGTCTCCCACGTCTCAAAACTCCACGCACAGCTAACTTGGAGCATTCCATGCATGCATCCACCAAGGAAAATCTCTAATTATTGTGGTCAAGACCATAAATACAAGGGCTATCATGTTACTCACAATTCTTGATTTCCTGTCAAGTGAGATAAAAAGCACCTCATGCATATAAACCCCCAAAAAACCTTACATTTTTTAGGAAGAAAAATTTTTATTGCAGAAGCTTGTGAAATCCTAATCACTAGTAGAGCTGATGCATGAAATATAAAAATCTGTCCTTGTGAGCTGAAATTCCAAGTAATTTTAAAAGAATTAACAAACACATTTTCCCAAACTTTACACAGTAACCAAGTATCATATTAGGAAGTGAGCTGCATGGAAGTTCTTTTTCCATGTGCTGCATGTACTACCATAACCTGGAAGGTTTGCCATTAAAATATTTTCCTTCTCTCAGTTCTTCTTACTAATACACCTTCAGCAGACCAGGTTGATACTGCTGAATTTCCCTTTGGTCTCTTGGTTCACAAGCAGCAGCTTCTGTTTCTGGTGATGCTCTTTTTCTATATAACTGCACCATACACTGACCACACTGCTCCAGTGCCACTGTATTATATGAAGCAGCAAAATCCAGTACTTCCGATGAGGCATCAGCTTAAACACAGTACATTAAAAAAATAAACTACAACAACAACAAAAACAACATTAAAAATCCTTTCCTACCACTAGCTCTTCTAAAAGCCTCACAAGCCTTCCTGACACTGCACAGCAAGCAAGTTGAGTAACCCAATTAATACCTACTCTGCAGCCAGTATCAGCACATTATCAGTGACCTGACATGAACACGTTCTTGCATTTTAGTGTTAGGTATCATTTCGGACAACTTCCACAGTAAACATTTCATAAACTGCTCCAGGCACCTACAGTTGACCACCTGCAAGGTAGATGCCAGCCATGTCCAGCCTGCTTCACCTGTCTCCAGCAGCATCCAGGGTAGAGGTGACACAAGATTTCAGAGGATCTTGCTGGAAACAGCCTACCAAGCATCGTTTTAATCTAAACCATCCTTGAAGGGTTTTTATCTTTATGTGAAGAGCCAGCATGACTTCTTTACCTTTCATCCAACTTTTCTGGGTGCAGTTCCTGCTGACAGGGCCCTGTGGACAATGTACCCTGTAGATGGAGCTGAAGAGCAGTTTAATCTGACGCAAGAAACCCAATCTTTGCTACTGAATATAGACTGAAGGGTTGGGACAGCTTTGGGAAGAGATGATCTCAGTCGCTGCACATGTTACACTGATACTCCTTACAGGAGAAACTTTTACAGTGCAGCTATTTTTTTCCTACAAACCTTCCAGCTGCATCTGAAACAACCACAGTGCATGCAACGTACCCTACAGACAAGGAGAAATATGAACCACCACAAGAACAGCAGTCAACAGCAACTCAGAGCTAACTCCCACTGCTGCCAACTGCAGTGACTGCCCAGCAGCACATTTCTGGCTGTAAGGGCTGAAGGACAAGGAATTCCCACCCAAGTTCCAGTAATGATGTGGCACAGCTTTCCCCTCACCCAAGGAAAGGTATTTCTTTCAGCTGGGTGGCCTGAAAGAAAAGAGCAAATGCTCTTGTGGTTGAAGTGGTGAGCTGGAATTCAAGTTCTGGGGTCAATGTGCAGTATGATTTCCTGCCTAATCTATGACAAACCCCCAGGGTAATTTCCTCTGTTCTGACATAAAACTACCTTTTTCTTTTTTTCCCTTCTTTAGGACGAGTTTTCAGGAGTAGGAGAGCAATAGAAAGAACCATGCTTTTTTATCTTTGGGCATACAGTATGTCCTAGAAGCCTCAAACAAGCAGTAACACGTTTGAATAGCTCCTTCAAGACCCCAAGCTGCTGGGCTGATTTTTTTTTTTTTTTTTTTAAATACAGACCTGGCAGAGTAGGAAGAAAGCATTTTTTGGTTGGTTGGCTTCTAAAAACGAACAAACAAATAAAAAGACACCACCCTCCACCCCCTCAGAAAAATAAGGAACTTACAGGCTTACCAAAAGTTGCTTTCCAAATACACAAAGGAAGAAAGAAATTCATTACTGAAACTCATCATGAGAACTTCAACTACTCTAAACATTACCTATTGTGTAAGATTAAAGCCACTGAAGCAGAATTGCTTCAAAGAACAAGTCCTATTATATTACAGCTATTCAGTAGATGAGTTCTGCTGCAAAAGACAAAAAAGATCTGTTTGTTATTATAATAACACAATTTATCACTGTAATAATAAAGGAATACCTTTATGAAAAGTTACCATTTAAAGTAATAAAATACAGTTCCTTTTAATCTTCATTTATAGGTGGAAATTCTCTGTCCCCTTCATCCCCCACCTCCCTCCTTTAAAAAAAGTCATTTAGGTTTTAGCCAGACATGCCAAAATACCTCTGTCACAGCACTCCTGCCACCAGCTCCAGGCACAGCAAGCTTTTCCCCTAACACCTACCAAGTGATCCAACATATGGCCACACAAATCCACAATGGATGCAGACTGACTAGAGAAACGAGCTGAATCAAACAACACAAGAAATACATTTCTCTCCCAAGTCAGTTTTAACCACAGAAAGTGTTTTCAGCTCAACATCGCTCATGCAAGCTTGTGGGATCTTCTCTCAAAAACTCGGGTACATACATCTTGGTTTGAGAAGAGCCCTTGAGAAAAGCCCTCAGAACTGACCAGTTTCCTAAACCTAAAAGTGACTGGTATTCTTTCATGTTATATAATCTCTTAGCATCAGCAGTGAAATAAATTGATGGTATGCAATCCCACTGTACACACTTCTTTGCATTTTGATGTTGACCTGAAAGTCTTGCACAACTGAAACACACAAGTGATAAAAATAAAATAAGCAAGTTATGAAAACAGGCTCATTTGACAAGCATAAATATCTATAAAATGCATGTATTTGGCTAATTTCAAACAAAGTGTAACAATCTATATGAATTTCATAATTAATACAATCAATTCCTGAACTTACTTACATAATAGAAAAAAAATTTAAAGAGCTGTCTTCAAAAACAGAAAAATAAAACACACCCTTCAAAGGTTTTTATTATATCAAAACACCAGCATTAATAAAAATGCAGTATGTGAAAAAGCCACATTTTCTGTGACCAACAAAATGTCAAGATAGGGCCTAGAATAATGTATCAGTAACTTTTACTGAGCAGTTTAACCATGACCATACTATGTAAGTCTTAATGTAGCTAAAGATTATATGGTAATAAAGCACCATAAAGGAAAAAGTAGCAGGGTTGCACAGGCACACATTAAACACTTCCTATTCTGAACACTCAACATGGCAACCTTAAGAATCTGACTATTCATTAGACACATGCTTTATAGCTCTTATTTTTCATTCACTTAAATATCATCACGTAGAACAAGCTCCCAGACTGTTATCAGGGCTGGAGTCTCTGCTTCCAGCAAACAAGAGCTGTAACCTGAGCCAACAGAAGTCACAGGCCAAGGCAGGAATGACCCAGCAGGAAAATTAGATCTAGCCTGCAGACCTTTCCAAATGGCTCGATTTCACGAGGCCTTTCCTCTGTCCCATGGCTGCACAGGCAACACACATTTCCTACACTTGCTGCACTTCCAGCAGCACTGATTTCCAGTGCATGTGTAAAGTATAATGTATATAAGCACAAACAAACCCACTGCCCCCAAGTCCTCAAGGTCACTGCAAACAAGCAAACACTGCCTCAAAATGCACATTACACGTTCCTCAGAAGGGCTGCAATGACTGCACGTGCAAACACGGCCAGGAAGGCAGCAAGAACAGAGCCCTGTGAGACAACTCCCCCATCAGCCCAGCACAGGCAAGGGACCATTCCCAGCACAAAGCTTCAGCAACACATCTCCAGAAGATGATGAGTTTTGCCAGGGACTTCCCCATTTTTGCTAGTTTGTACCCACCCGAAGATTTATATTGACAGAGAGAGCCAATATGGAAAATACAGCTACACTGTCACATCAAACTCTGAACCAAAGTCTGAAATACCTCGATTAACCCTTTACTGATGACTACTAGAAAGAAATTTTTGCTTTACTCTTTGACTTCTGGTTGCACTGCTGTTTTACTACTGGATTTTTTGTACTGGAAACAGTTTGCTAGTTAATCAATAGTGTAAAACAAATGGAAAACAGAAGCACGTGGAACAGGTTTTGCTTTTGCTCAGCCTCGATATAAAAAAATGCTGAAAAACATCACAAATACGAACATGTACACAACAGGATTTGTAGTTTTATGTTCAGTTTGTCTGAATTTTCAAATGCACAGACTTGTCAACATGAAAGATAGAAAAAAGATTGTATTGTTCATAGCTAATCTCATAGCATATACTGTTTTGTTGGAGGTGGTGTGTGTTAGTAATTTTCCACTGCTTGTGTGATCATTGGAATAACCATCCATTTTAAAATGTGCTTTGTTCAACCTGCATCTACAATACTCAAATTTAACAAAATCCGGTTGATATGCTACTTAGAAACTAATAACAACTTAATTCTATGCAACACCACCATTAGTACTAGAACCTAAAACGAATGTAGCACCCCAGTACAAATTATTCTAGTATCAGATGTCTATTGCATAAACACTTCTTTAATTAACATATTTTAAATGTTTTTAGTCTATTTTCTGCCCACTGATAAATCAACATTTATCTTCAATGTAACCACACATTAACTAGTTCACTTTGCTGGACTGACCAATTAGGTAACTCAAAACTGCACACTCCCAAAATTTCAGAGCAGGAACAGCAAAAAATTTAGCAGAATAGTAGACTATCAGGTGACTGACATAATACCCAGCTTCTCTTCAGAGGTATGTGGGTACTAACAGGCACTGAGTTATGTTCTAAAATAACAAAACTTCTGCTCAAAATGCAACCACAGCAAACTCCTGTTACAAGTAGCTCTGCAGCCAGGACTGTTTCTCTACTCAAAGGCAAAGGGCACAAATGAAAGCAGTGAACTGAGATTTAACAGTCACCCCCTGCAAATAACCTTCACGAAAATCCTACTTTATTTCATGTAGTCCAGGTAACTCATTGCAAGCATGTAAATATGAAAAACATGTTTTTCTTCATCAGACTGTAATGTAATGTAATGTAATGTAATGTAATGTAATGAAGTATAATTCTGTTATACCCAGTTTTTCCAGGCAGCAGGTGCCAGACCACTGTTGCATGGCATGTGCCATGCAGTGCCACCAGCATACCACAGGTATTAGCAGCTACTGTCCCTGTTCCCAGGCAGAAATTTTCTCACTTCGACTGGGTCCCAAGCACCCACTACCTGTGTGTTCATCATCGTTCCCTTCTAGGTAAAAGTGGCTTTCAGCACTTGTAGATCCTTGTTTCAAGTGTGTATAACCTCTGGTATACCTACATCAATCAACCTATCCTCCTTTAAGTTTTTTAAAGCAAGGGATAAAGATCACCAGATAAAGATCCACTTACAGTTTTCAAACTGTAGGTGCTAACCATGTAATTTCTAAATTTTCTTTAAAACCCTTAAACCTTTTTAATTTGGTGGTGGAGAGACAGGAAATGGGATTTGTTGTTGGGTTTTTGTTTGTTAGTTTTATATGACAAATTTAAACACAGCTGAGGTAATGATTAAGGATTGAAATGTTTTTCCCCACAGTAGGAAGGTGTCCTTAGCCACTCAACACAAATAACCTCTTAAGAGGGTTAAAATTTTCCCCCAGTTTCCTCTTACACACACTGACTTTCCAGAGAAACACTTTCACAGCGATTAACAAGAGCCGGAGATAAAACTTGTTAATTATAATCATACCTTTTCCTAAACCAAACTAACATATTCCCAAAGTGAACACATCATCCAACTCACTGTTAAGGGACATTAGCATGAGCTCCATTACAGAAAAAGAAATGTTTCTACTTACCCCTCCTAGGAGTCAGTGAGTAGTTTTTTGTTGTTGTCGTTGTTTTTTTCTTCTCTACAGTTTGGATACCTTATAAGTACTTATCACAGTATTCCAAAGAGCACTCTCTTTCCAGGCTTTCAAGGCAAGAATGTACATGTATCAATGTAGTGTATGAGAATATGAAGTGGAATGTGAAAAAACACATCCTTTGCCTTTGTGTTCCCTGTCTCTGGCACCTACAAACAGACATTTGCAGGATGTGGGGTTAAATATTCATCCCATACAGAACTGGAGAATTAGGTCTAACACAGAGGAAGTTTTAGGAAATGCCTACCCACCTTTCCATTCACAGAGCAAGGACATTCCAGTAACATATACCAATATTCAGAGAAAATGGATTTTTTGCAGATCTAGATTACAGGTTAAATTTAATCTCTGAAACAGACTTTGGGAGTGTCCCTTCCCTTGACACAACCAGGATTCCAGGGCCTGTGAGAACAGAGGTTCTGCCTAGCTAATAATTCCTGGCAACACTAGCCACGACAAAATGTCTACTGTTCATTTTTAACGGATGTGAAAAACACATACCTTTTAAAGCTCTTACAAAAGTGGTGGTTAAAACCCTACATTTTGCAATTTCATTATAGTGGGTTTTGCTGTTTATTTGAAAATTAAGTAAAACCAACTGGAAATCCCACCACCTGGTGAAAGTAGAAATTAAACTGTAAGTTACAGAAAGAAGCATAATTTTATATTGTAGCACCCTAAACATTGCTGGGTTTTATCATGTCTGACTTGTTAAGAAACATTTATACCTTCACTCAGGACCAAAGCATATCACTGTGGGAATTATTTATATATGTGGTAGGAATTTTAAATATGATTAGCACCACCAACACCAAGCAAACTAAGAAGGCCTTAGCTTCACAGTAATAAGCAGAAGCATTATATTTTAGGCATTTTAAAGAATTAAAAGCATCTGAGGAAACTTTACAGACAGCTGAAACACTGCTAGGCTGTTTCCATCTACAGCAGGGCTGAACAGAAGCTCACCCACCTCAGTAAGCCCTCCCCAAACTGAGACCAGATTGTGTGTAACATTATAAATTTCAAATTAAGTAAAATTCAGAGCTGAGAGAGGAAGAAAAGCCTTATCTGAAGAGTTTTTCCATCAGTTAGACTATCAGCTGAGGAAATACTTCTTTTCCAGAAAAAAACTGCTGCAAGGGAATGCACAAAGGGATAGAGGACTCTCAGTAGCTGAAAGGATTGTCCCCATAGGCACCAATTAGCCTACAATGCCTGTATTTTACCTGAATAGATGAAATAATTACAACTCAAGTGCCAGGATTAGAAACTGCTTCAATATTTCTGTAAAAATGGCTTCATCTTTTATCAAGTAACCCTTGCATCCCACAGAAAGCAATGTGAAACCTACACATCTGTAATTTGGAGTTCCCTACTTAAGACACATTTTTACTGTGCAATACTTCGCCTCAACTGTCTTGCCGTCATTTTTACTTTGGTCTCCATCAAATACACTGAAATGGGACACTAACAGAATACCTAATTAAAAACATCTTCAGTCAGACAGAAGAAGATTGAAGAAGAGGAACTGGAGATGCTCCCTTCCGGACATCCAAAGGTTGCTGCATTGGAAGCAAGACATCACAAGAATGTTTTCTGTTACGCATCCAGGGAAGCTTGCTTTATATTGTATTTTCTACCTCTCTTTTAGACCATGTCTCTGTCTCTTTTCCATTCAGTCTGTTTGAATCTCAGATCCTGTGCATAATTCAACTTGTACATTTTGAGCTTATTCTCTTTCCTCATTTTGTGTTTTTTTTTTAAATTTTGGTTTGGTTTTTTTTTTTGTTTTTCTTTTTGGTTTTTGTTTGTTGCTTTTTTTTTTTTAAGAGGAAGACAGAAAGGATTTGCCCTCTTGCTCTCCTGCTAAATTCAGCAACTTCCTCCAACCCCAGCCAGAAAAGAGCAGCAAAGCAACTGTTTCTCTCACTGTTTTTACAAGACTATGCTGGGAAACATCAGATGTCTACTGCTGACAGTCTTCACTCCTGTGAAGGACAGCACTGTCTCATTTCTTCATTTCAATCACATTTCAAGGTCTGCTTGTAAGACACTGGCATTCCATTCTCGTGCAGCACCCCACAAGTCCAGGTACCTGATCATCTTGTTTGCAGCTGCTAGAGTCACCATTTCAATGGCTTCCAACGCTTCCAGTCCCCACCTGGAATCCCACCCAAGCATGCTTTATGAGCTGTAGTGAAAGAAAACCTGTGTAGTCTCCAGCAGATGCATAAGTTTACTCACCACAGTTCAGTATTACCTGCTCAATTACTACAAGGAGCTTTAGCACTGAGAGACTGTAGCTGAAAATACACCCTTATGTATACTAACACTTAAAACCAAGAACTTGAAATTTCAACAGCAGCTTCAACATTAAAGTCAGTATCAGCAGTAGGAGGAAATAAACAATAAGAACAAGTAAACAAAATTAACAACTGCAAGAAAACCACAGATGACCATGTACCTACCCTGGAAAAAGAAATAGTTTAATAAAGTGAAATAATTTTCCTTCATCCTTTGAAATTGGTATTAAAATTCAAACTCCATTAAAGTCAAAACCACAACTAAAATGAAGTACAGAACTTTCAGGATTTGAAAACTATTCCAAAATCTTGTCTATACTAGCTTTCTAATACTGGGATCAGCAACAGCACTAGAAGCACCAAAAAACCTCAATACTGATTACTAAATCAGCCAATGTGAATAATGCAAAACTCAATAGTAATTTGGGCAAGTGACTAAAAAGGTTAAAAATGTCTGGCAGATATACAGCAGGAGCAGATATGACTATTTTTTATACAATTGAAAGCAAACCTTTTGTTAGGTGTAAAATGAAGTAAAAAGCAAAACAACCTCTCCGTCAAAATGCTTTTAAGTCACTGGAGATACACCAAGAAAGAATGGCCCTTACTCTCAGTAAACTGGACAGTAAAGAGCATTCTTAAAATAAATGTTGATTACTAACCATTCGGACACAGAATTCATGACACAAGATCAATAAGAAAATTCATTTAAGAAGGAAAAATTACTTTCCATGCAGAATAGCAAGCCCACAGAAATGCCAATAACTTGGCTGTATTAAAAATTCCCAAAAGTACTCCACAATTTCAGGTCTTATTTCACTTTCATCCCCAAAGTAATTCAGAGCAATATACCAGTATGCCTACTGACTGAAGACATTCCACCATTATTAAATATGGGAAGGTCACATAAAGTAACTGATAAAAAGGTATAGTTGTTGAATAATATTTAAAGGCAAGTAAAACTAGGTGGGTATCAGAGTTTGGTATCAACCCAATGGCAATACTGCAAACAAACTAATTTACTGTATAAAGGACAGAAACATTAAACAGGTCATTCAGCATGGTTTTAAAGAGAACAAGTTGTGGCAGATAAGCAAAGATTCATCTTTCAGCCAAGGACTACTTGTAATAAAGAAAACCACAAAGGTGTAGGGTGTGCATAAGGCATCCACATGAGTTTTTCATTTAGTAATGTGTACCAAACATTATTTTAAAATGGTTGTAAAGTAAAGTATACACCAGGATTTCCAAAGTGTCTTACTGACCTCAAAAATACTCATCAGTGGGAAATTCCATTTCACCAACTTGTATTAAGTAGGATGTTGTTTAAAATGTTCCCTGCACAATTAATTCTCTGCACCAAATGAAGTGCTACTGGACAACCCAGTGCAAATCAGACATGAACAAGACACAGGTGTGCAACTGTATTTCTGCCAAATTAGCCAAAGCACACAGCAGCAAGCTCATTAAAGAAAACTGATCACACTGAATGAAAAAAAAAATAAAATAAGTAAAGTTGCAAATTAAGCTATCAGAAATATTTGTGCAAATCAGAAGCAGGAAAGGATGTTTAGACTAGACCAGTGCATCATATTAATTCAACACTTTGGATTTCAGCATCTCAGGGCCTGAGAGCTTAGTTTAGTTTGTCAGTGTGAACTAAAGTTGCCTGTTACAGCCTGTATCTTCATGAGGAGAAAGCAGAGGATCCAGAATACTCATTAACCCAGCCAAAAGGCAGAGCAGGAACCAAGAGCTAAGCCTTGATGAAAGTGATGGGAAGAAT